>NW_027271022.1:1800000-2216674 GCF_040938485.1 Diadema antillarum
AAGTTGGCATTAATTATGGACAGAATGTGTTAATGAGGCTCGCCTAATTTCAGTTTAATCTAATAATCCCTTCATTGTTGTTACTCTGGTGGTTTACTTCCTGTTTTTTGTCCCATTCATCGCACAGCCAGCACGGTTTGGTAAAGATTAAGCGCTTGAATAGACACTGTACTTCAGAGCCTCTTTTCTCAGTTCACACTTTTCCTGAGTTTGTGCTTTCTTTCCAATATTTAGATAGGTTAGGAGAGTCCATTTGATTTGAGTTATACATCATTTTAAAGCTTAAAGTCTGTTCTATCAGAATATGGTCTTAACTAAAAATTCATGTCTGGCGACTTTTTGTTTGTTTTGAGGTGCAGGGTCACATATATATATATATATATATATATTGTAACGAAATTCGATTTAACCGTTCGATTATAATTTGTCATAATCGATTGTGCCGGCAGCGTAGAAAAGGGGCACTATCGGAACGTTGGGCAAATGCTGTAATGTGGTAGTGCATTATTATGAGTTTTAATATTCATTATTAGATATGTGGTTACTTATTTGTCATGGGCAAGTTTGGGTTATTTAATACCAACTCCGGTTTAGACCGATGATACATGCCGAATTATAGTAACCATGTACAAGAAATACTGTTAAAACGTGTGATCATTGTACGACTTTTGTAACCACACCAACATTGTTAATAATTTGAACGACTACTGCGGATATTTCCTGCGTAACTTACGGTCGTGCAAGATTGCCTCCTCAGTCCGCGATAGGAGGAGAGGCATATAAAGTGGCCGTTGTGTGACATAATCCGCAACAAGTAGCCCGTGTATGATACATTTCTAATGTGTTGTTAATGTTCTCTTAATTATGTAATAAACTGTACATATGTTCCTGAATAGCTGACTTCACTGTGTCTTCTTGAGGTTTCTACCGCAATGCAACAGCGTAGATGGTGGTGGTACGCGTTCCTGAGTTGGAGCGCCTTTCCTGAGAAGACCAACTAGCAAGTCATTGGATTTCGGGTATAATGGTAATGTGACTTGTCGCATAGTACGTGCCCAATCCAAGTTCCAGTCGTCGCCGTTGGATTTCGGGTATAATGGTAATGTGACTTGTCACATAGTCCGTGCCCAATCCAAGTTCCAGTCGTCGCCGTTGGATTTCGGGAATAGTGGTAATGTGACTTGTCGCATATGCCCTGTGCCCAATCCAAGTTCCAGTCGTCGCCTGAGGAAGTTGGTAACGGTGCGATAAAACACTTTACCCTGTGCCATCAACGATACCTGTGCCACCATATGGTTGTGAAAGGTGTCCCACGTTAGCGTGACTGATTTGGTAGCAAAACTTGGTAGCAGCACTTGGTAGCAAGAGTTGGTAGCAGAACTTGGTAGCAAAAGTTGGTAACAAACTAGGCGTACCAATTTAACACCCTCTACAAGTGACGCTTGGGAGTGACATATTTTAAGTGATGCTGAACTTGGTATGTGTGCCGCTTGTGTTGGTGAGCTGCTTCTGACACAACATAATACATGGTAGCGTACAGACTAGTAGCTTTAATAATTTACAGGGATCGTTGTAAACTGCAACAAAACGAACCCCGCCTACTCGGCCATCCTGACACGGCTCGCGGAGACATTTGTGCAAACAGTCAAATACACTCTCTTAATTCACGACGAGAAGGCGAGTTCGTCACAATATATATATATATATATATATATATATATATATATATATATATATATGTATATATATATTGCACGTGGCTGCAGCTTAATTAATTCATAGCAATGTTATGAATTAATGAAGCGATATAATGCATGACTGTTATAAAATCATCCCGCACGGCATTATGGGGTATTGAGATATCGGAATAATATCGTTCATAGAATATATGACGGTCAATTTGTGCTTTCCGGGCATGAATGAGGCAAATTGGAATAAAATGACTCTGAAACGGCAGTTACGAAATTGTGTTATAGGAAGTGATATTAGTGTCAGTGTGTTAAATTTGATTATAGAGATGGATTATCTGTATTTGCAAGATGTTATTCTTGGCAGAATGAGAGCTACATTACATTATTACCACGAATTTGCCTACAGACTTGAAAAGTTTACGTGGTATTTCGATCTGCACAATGTGTCAAAATTGATAACAGCACTCGACGGGAGAAAATTTGTTGACTTGACATGAAAGTCAACCAAATAAAAGCAAAAGAAAATGTGAAATCAATGTCGTCCAGCTGGTAATGCGAGCTTTATTACAGTAAGTTATGAAAACAGTTTAGCTTTGCTCAAAAATCGAATAATACATGTATAATTGTACATATATGTATTATTGTTATTGTATAACATGTATAATGCATAATTATAATTATGTATAACATAATGGCCATCGAACACCACAAATAGTCTTAAAGATTATTTTCTTTCAATTTAAACGAATTGTGCTGAGATACAAACAAATTTTAACACGGCGCATTTAACAAGAACATTCATATCATGACAGTTGCAAATTTCTGGAGAAACAGAGATAAGATTTTGATGCCTAATTATGTGAAAGGATTAATACCGGGAAAAAGTATGATCGACAGTGGTAGGGAATTTTAAGTAGGCCTATACTGTAAGTCATGTAAGTATTTGTTTTTGTGCATGTACGTATGTGTGGTTCTTCAATGTCGAAATACTATTATCAATATGAAAAGACCAACGTGTTCTACTAACAATGAATTGCAAGATATGTTTTCCTTTATGGATTGCAAAAGCCTCGTTGACGTCTTCCACACGTCATTATTGTTTTTGTTTTCTTTATATTTTGTGAGATTCTTTTTTCTGTGGTCAACCACGGAAAGTGTATGTTCAAAATAAACTGTACATGTAACAACTGTGTAACGTAAATTATGAATGACTTTCATGAGGAAATGAGGAAACAAAATCCAACTGAAACTGAAAAGGACTTTGGACTTGTGAAATGAGGAAAAAATTGCATCCTTCACAAAAACACGTGCCATATATACTGCTGTTTTTCTTTTTTTTTAATGTCTAAGATATCCTGGTTGAGACATTTTCTTTTAATGTTACAAAGTTTACATTACTCTTAGACAAGATATGACATGGATACCCAACAAGTATTTTGATATTTTTTGCTTGCTTCTTTTGTTTTGATAAAGATAATAATGATGGAATCTTTCAAGGCGTCGTGTCTGTTACACAGTGATATTCAGGCCTGGCGCAGAGTGGGGAGACCCCTTTTTAACATCGCTACATTAGGAGAGAACCACGACTGGAATGAAAACATAGACGTATTCTGCAACAAAAACAACAACAACAAAAACAACAACAACAAAAACAACAACAACAACAACAGTGGCGGATCCGGGGGGGGGGGGGGGGGGGGGGGGCGCAACCGGCGCACGCCCCCCTTTATTTTTTGTTAAAAACAAAAGAAATAAAAAGAAAAAAATGAAATGAAACCGGAAGTGGCACCAGAAATATTAGTCACGCCCCCCCCCCTCTACAGAATTCCTGGATCCGCCCCTGAACAACAACAAGAGCAGCAGCAACAAACACAAAGCGTTTCGAGTTCTTTCTTGAAAAGAGAGAATGATGGTCTCCATTCTCAGTTTGTTCACAGGCAACGATTTCCAGAGAGATGAACCAGACCTGGAGATCGCTCTGTTTCCCGTTGAATGACGTGTTAGGGAGAATTTGAAGAGCATTAGCAGGGTATAATTAGCGATATATTAAAAGAATTCTGACTTTTTTCTTTCTTCACCAACTTCAATTATACATACAGTGAGGTATTAAGTTACCATCTATATTACTTACTATTAAAGCAGTTTACAGAGGCACATAAAAGAGACAAGATGTTTAAGGTAATGACAATTCGGCATCAGACATAGAAGAAAAGTTGAGCACGGTGAGCGTGGAAACGCCTCTTATCCTGCGTCCAAGCATATCAAATTAATTGAAACGAAAAATATATATTTGAATTCCAATAACCAATGTTCAGGTCGTTAAAGCAATATGTGGCAGTATCTGTGTCATACCACATTATACGAAAGACGAAGGGAAATATTACAAGGAGGGGTTCCAACTGCATAATATGAAATGACACGAAAATATGGTCTCTTGCTTGTAGCACCGTCTCATCGTGTGACCACATCTCCTAACGTCTTGGGCCCAAATCTCATAAATGTCATAGTCATTCTAAACTCGTATCTAATCTTTCCTTGATGAGGAATGTGAACCAGTTCAACCACTGAAAAAAACAAACAAACAAACCATAACATCTGTCCATAAAGATCTAAACATCGATCCCTTTCTGTGTAGCATGTAATGAAATCACACTCTGCCCATAGCGTGATACAAATGTAATATCAACTTCGTTCAAGATATGTAAACTTTTAGGAAGACAGCTTTCTGTATTCACACGATTGATACAAGACAGAATTTCTGTGTTTGTTATTAACTAAGGATTAACGAGCAATGGTAGAAGAAGGATGCCCTTCCGTGTCTGGTTAATGCTGCAAAGTAACCGCAGCTTGTCAAGTAAAAGAAAAGACAAAAATGTTGAAACATGAGAATTGGGAGTTGTATTTGATATCCACTCAAAGTATTCATGGACCAATATTAATGTTTATCAATCTCTCATCAGAGTGAGATTGGCTCGAAAGAAGACAGTACGAAAAGGAGATGTAAAGATATTCTGCGGTCCCGTCACGACTAGTCCACACTGTTGATGTGTGTTTTTTTTTTATCCGCGTTTCTGTGGCGTAACGCCCTTTATTGTCGTTTTTATGTAACCGTTTCGTATTGCTCTGCAAAAAAAATCCAGAACCTATGATGGACTAGGTCACAATGCCGTCTGTTGCGACACGGATTGTCGCCCCTACACGGATTGTCGCCTCCTGCTCGGGGCGACAATCCGTGACGGGCACTGGCGGCACGGATTGTCGCCCCGTCACGGATTGTCGCCTGGCGACAATCCGTGACGCTTGTGCAGTTCCCAGTTTTTGACCTCGAAGGCGACAATCCGTGTTGGCAAAAAATTTGTTGCGACACGGATTGTCGCCCCGTCACGGATTTTCGCCCCGGGCTCGGGGTGGTTCCTCCGTTGTTAAGCTTTGGTGGGATGGGTATGACTGGTAAGTAATATGCGTATGTGTGTGTGTGTGTGTGTGTGTGTGTGTGTGTGTGTGTGTGTATTGTGAGCTGCATGATATGTGATGTGTATTGTGAGCTGCATGATATGTGATGTGTATTGTGAGCTGCATGATATATGATGTGTAATGATTTGTTGTGTGTGTGTGTGTGTGTGTGTGTGTGTGTGTGTGTATGTGTGTGTGTTTGGAGTATAATAATACAATATGTAGAAACTGTGCACGTGTGGTGGTTGGGGTGCTGTTCGTTATTCCGAAGTTTCGCTATTCCGAAGGTTCGTTGTTCCGAAGGGTCCTTAATCCAAAACACGCAAATTCCCTATACCTTGAGGTTCGTTAATCCGAAAATGAAAAAGGGTTCGTTAAACCGAAAATTTGTGGCGTTATTCCGAAGGTTCGTTATTCCGAAGATCGGTTAATCCGAAAATGAAATTCGGAACAATGAACCTTCGGAATAACGAATCTTAGGAATAAAGAGCCTTCGGATTAACGAACCTTCGGAATAACGAGCTGTAACCTTTGTAGTGGTAGGCCTAGTGGTTTGTTTGTCTGTGTGTATACGTGCGCCTGTATGCTTACGTGTGTATGTGGAATATAGTGGCGCTACTGTGGCAATACAAACGCCTTCAGAGTAATATGAGCACGTGTTTAAAGGATTCACACCAGCGTTGATCTAAAAATAGTATGGGTGTGTCAACCAATATCAGCGGTGAGGCGGGCTAGGCGAGAGAGAGACCGAGAGAAAATACATACGAGAGAGGTACCCTCCCCAAATGTTATTTGTCTTTGTTCATTTTTCACTGCAGTCATTTTCTTCCATCAGTCTTATAAACTAGAACGTCCATACCACTATTCTTTGTCCCAGAATAGGTTTGGCATGCTTTATGCATGAGCGAATAATTTCCAAACGCCGTAAAAAAGTTGTCAATCGTTAGTTGATTTTAGCACAAACGAACTGCCTTTGCACACCGCTAATACATACGTAATACAAACAAACACCAGCAAACACTCAAACAAATCCTCATAATGCAAATAAACCAACTCAACACTTTTTTCCTTGGTATTTATTGATTTCATACAAATCATTCATAAATCGATTCATTCTGGGTGTAACATGAACAAAAAAAAAAGTTACAAATGGCAATTCGAAACACAAACAAATCCTTTTGTCAATTCATACCATAAATAATCTCACTTCAACATAGATAACTCGATTATAGACCAACCCTACTAATAATTTCTTCACGAGAAAGTTTTGACATGTAGGGCCCTACCAAACCTATATTTTTTGAATATATTGGTTTGGATCATGTAATACCTTCTTACTTACAAGGGCATATACATTAAAAAAACACAAATACATTACACAATTCTAGAATGAAATCAGTCATAAAAAACCAGACCACCCCCTCCCCTCCCCAACCGAAACAAATCTAGGGCCTACATCTATCCTAAATATTAAATCCTACCAACATCTGTCATACTATTCATAACTATCCTTCTTCAAATCCAATCCCCAACCCACCAACCCCTGATTAAACAAAACCTAAATCATCCCACACCCACATTCACTAACCCAAATACATACATACACACACACACACACACACACACACACACACGAAGGTTCGTTATTCCGAAGTTTCGTTTTTTTCCGAGGCTTCGTTTTTTAATATCCGAAACACACAATTCCCTATACCTAGAGGTTCGTTGATCCAAAAATGAAATTCGGAATAACGAACGTTCGGAATAATGAGCCTTCGGACGAATGAGCCTTCGGACGAATGAGCCTTCGGACGAATGAGCCTTCAGAATAACAAACTTGCAATAACGAAATGTAACCCCCTTCCCACATACCGACGCACACCCGAACCGATACCACATTCCTTCCTGATGAAACGACTTCCCAATGTTGATAAATAAGACATAATGGACCGTATGCAGAAAAGCAGCATCCGCCCGCACGCAAGCTCCACTCCGAATTCATATACAAGTCTGCCAGACAAACTCATCAAATTCAAAGCTGCTGATAAAATCAATATCAACGTTTATGCCAGCAACAGCTTACTAGGTATCCCTCCCCACGCGCAGCTAAAAAACACATACGCAAAAAACTGACATAATAAACACATTCTTCCATCACACACACACACACACACACACACACACACACACACACACACGAAAAAACGGACACTAAATTATCATGTGCACGCGCACATACACACTTCCTTGAAACCTCACCATGACTTTTTACATGGCATGTTTGCATGGATGTAGCCATGTAAGTTATGTGTTAGTATTTCAATGATTATGTCCAGAACGATATTACCCAGCAAAATGTGCTTCGAATGCGGGCGACAATCCGTGCCGCCAGCCCTCGTCACGGATTGTCGCCAGGCGACAATCCGTGACGGGGGCGACAATCCGTGCCGCCAACGCCCGTCACGGATTGTCGCCACGAGCAGGAGGCGACAATCCGTGTAGGGGCGACAATCCGTGTCGCAACAGCCGTCCAATCGATGGTTTATAAGACAATGATAACACCTCTCCATCAAACAGAGATGTGTTTTAAAACATGAGGGAAAGAGAGAGAGACTGATGAGAAAAAAAAACACACACACATTGATTCTCGAAACTCACTTAACACGCAATGTTCTGCATAAGTAAATTCAAATATAAAAGCAAATTCATATCCACAACAATGCACTCCTCGATTTTCTTGTATTCATGATAGACATTCATTTGATTACTTGGTGGTAAAATTCTAATTGTCTTTCAGAGTAATTGACCTAACTGTTTTTTCGTTGTTTTTTTCTCCCTCTCCTCATAATTTTGGTTAACTAATTTTTTGATTTCGTAAAGGATGATGCTATTATATTGATTATATTTTGTTTTTCTTTCCGTTGGAGGTTATACCATTGTCAACATTTTAAAAGAAGTCGCGACATTATCACTGCCCCCCCCCCCCCCAAGGAAAAACGCAGTATCTACATCCAGCTCTATTTCTCAACAACCGAGATATTCACCATTTTATATTTTTGCCAAAGCCCCTGGAAAATAAACTTTTTTGAAAAATTCCTTCACTGTGGAATTTTAGTCTATCTAGCTACCAATTTTCCTGGAAAATATCATTTTGTGTTTTTGTTTTGTTTTTAAGTTATTGATGAAAATGTAGATACTTTGGGGAAACCCCATGCAATTGACTGATTTCCCCAAGGAAAAACGCAGTATCTACAATGGAACGAATTTCCCCAAAGAAAAACGCAGTATCTACAGCGGAATGACTAACCTTCTGTCATAATTATGTATGAATGTAGATCTATACATCATTGTACAAGTATTCATGATGCACCATCCTCAACCTTGGGCCCATTTATGCCCTGATTACAGAGCAGGCTTCATAACATTAACAAATAACAGATCATTCTTGGAACGTTTTGCTTTTTCAGATTGCAGCTCAAACCTAAAAAGTAAAACATTCCCAGACCGATCTAGCTGTAACTTTACACGTTTAATATGAAGCTTGCCACGGCTGTAATGTGGTGCTACATGGCCTAGCCGCTAACTAGCATCTAGATCTAGATCTGTACAGTCTAGGCTAGAGTCTGTCTAGATCTAGAACAAAATAAATTTAAATTAGATGTCTGGACCTAGATCGATCTAGACTAGTGTTTATGTATCGTTTATTCTAGGCTGGCTACGTAGCAGGCTACACGAGTCTACAGCCTTGGGCTAGCTATTATACGTGCATGATACTGACAAAAAAAAAAATAGTCTAACACTTAACGACTTGGTAGAAGGTTTACTCTAGTCTAAGCCCTACACGAGATAGGACTCTTTAATAAAAAAAAAAAATACATCTACGTCTAGATCGAAGTTACATTCGCTCTCTAGGCCTATTCCTTCTGGATCAAACCAAAGTTTTTTTATGTCATGTAAATTTGTAAATTTTTTTTACTTGCAAGTTGTAACGTTAGCATGCAGCATTGAATGCATGCATTTTACGCAACCCAGTCTCAGTAGTGTTAGGGTATAGATAAGAATTAGAATACAACTTATTTTAAACTGTCTCTATTTTGTCCATTTACCTATTTTTCACATAATCTACAGTGTATTGTCAGCTATTTAGACCCTCTAATTTTAAGACAGTATGGTGGAGTAGATAATTAGGATTTAGAATTAGACCTAGACTTTTGACTAAGGATTCTAAGTGGTTAAGTTTTAGTTTTAGACTTCTTACTTATATAGTTTTATAAACAGGCTTGCCCTATCATTAGGCCTTTTCTAGTCCTACACTAGATCTTTCTTTAGACTTTCGGAATACGGACCCTGAAAGTTCTGATTAACGTTAAGTCTAACTTTAGAAAAGAGACGGAAGACAGTGAGCTAGGACTCAAACGTTTATGACTGTCTAGACAAGTCTTAGATTTAGACTTAGATCTACAGGGTCTAACATGTTACATAACCTGACGTTTATCCAACACAACACAAATAGGTCTAGTCCTATTGCCTTTCGCCGAAACTTTCGGATTCGGAGCCTGAGGAATTTTGACTAGGGTCCAGGCCTAACAAAGTTACTTCACAACAATTTAATATTGAAATAGTACGGAAGATGTTCATCATCGTGGTAGAATATGAAAGAATAAAGCTGACCGTTTGTCACACGAAGCGAGGTAAACACAATTATTATCAGACTGTATAGGACCTTTTAGCCGCGCAGTAAAAAATACGTATCGGGTCCGCTCAAATTTTACCGTTCAATATCAGAGCATTGCATAGGCCTACGTATTAATGCTCCATAGGCTACCGTTGTTCCCGGTCGTTCGGGAATTCACCGTATTCTGGGTCCCGTCTATTGCGTATGCGCCGCGCGCGATACCCATTGTTCTTCTATGCATCACAAGCTAACGTTAGAGCGTTACACTAGCTGTAAAGCGGGTATCCCATTGGTTTGTATGTAAAACTTGCAGACGATGGATCGCGAAGGCGTCGCTCGATGTAGGCCTACGTATAACGTACATAACAGTACGTGTTGTGTTGATATTGCGCGAGATTTGAAACACTTTGCGAAGGGTTTGCGAACTGGCAGCCTCCAGGTCCAGATTTCCTTCGTTAACCGAGGACGATTTCAGTTTTATTTTGCGAGACAAAGACGCCGAAAACACAAGAAAGGCTACGAACAAAGCGGTCACGATCGTATCTGCGGGAAAAAGGTCAAAAGGAGGACTTTGAAAAGCTTGACAAAACCACGCTGACATCGTTGTTGGGAAGGTTTTACTTGGAAGCAAGGAAAGCTGATGGGGACTTCTACAAGACGACCTTACTTTCTGGCATCCGTGCTGGTCTCAATCGCTACTTGAAAGACGCGTATCATCATGGAATCATAGATATAATCAAAGACAACGAATTTGCCAATTCAAATGTATCCTATCGAGCAGCGACTGTGCAGGTAAAGAAACTAGGCAAGGGGGATGTTGTGCACCACTCCTCGATTGATGAAAATGACATCGCAACACTGTACCAATCAGGAACCTTTGACCAGTCCACTCCAGCTGGTTTGCAGAGAAAGGTATGGTTTGAACTTATCATCTACATCTGTAGGAGAGGCCGTGAAAACCTAAGGGACTTGAAACAGGATCATTTTCATGTTTACGTTGACTCAGATGGCCGTGAATACGTAGCTCAAGCTAGAGATGAGCTGACAAAAAAAGCTCGAGAGGATTGTAGATCTACATGAATTGATGGGGGTAGAATGTAGGAAACAGGATGACATGTGCCCCGTTGTATCTTTCAAAAAGTACATTTCTAAGCTCAACCCTGATTGTGAAGCATTCTTTCAAACCCCTAAGTCGGTCACACCATCCACAGGACCGTGGTACAAGAAGTGTCCACTGGGTGTCAACACACTAGGTACTATGATGGTGCAGATTTCTAAAGCTGCAAACTTGTCAAGAGAGAACACAAATCACTGCCTTAGGGCTACATGTATTACGATATTGGACAAGACTGGCTTTCAATCGAGGGAGATTTGTCAGGTTTCCGGTCATAGAAACGAAGGAAGCCTTGATTCATATGTAGGCCGAGTTGGTGACGACAAGAAATATGACATCTCCAATGCCTTGTCAAGAGCCATAGGTAAGGAACCAGACCCAAAACGCTCTAAACCTGAAAAGCCATCAACCTCAAGAAGGTCAACGATGCCAGCAACTGTGAGTGAAGCTCCAATACTTCCACTGACACTGGAAACTGGAGAAAGTGAGGCTGCATGTGTTGCATCTGGGGCTCAAATTGATAAAAAGGTGAACTTTGATTTATCGTACTCTCTGACCAGCTCCCAAGACGTCGAGGAAACACACCACACTGAGTCTCAAGTTTTGTGTGAGGAGATAAATTAGGACTGTGCTGATTCAACAGCAGAAGTAAACAACACAAGAGCTTGCAGTTCCGTTGCTAACGTAAGCAGATCTACTCTCACTCATACAACAACTTCAAAAACTAAGAGTAGATCTATGCGATTTCAACAGAGCCCTTTTGTGCTCAACAATTGCAATGTGACAATTAACTACTACTCAAAGTAACTTTCTGGAACACTTATGACCTGTAAATACGTTGGTGTTACTACGTAGGACATGTTCTGCAAGTTTGGAATTTCGCGCATTCACCTTTGCATTCGGATTGGACCTGGCTGGAGTTGCAGCCATTTTTTTTTTTACAGTATACAATGTGCACATCTAGACGCCTGTGTGTCTCAAGCAAGACTTTCACCCTTGGATACCGGTAAGTCAAATTCTGCTGTACATAGATAATGTTTATAGATAATAATAATTATATCGGACGGCTTCAATTCATGGGAAACCAGGGAATTTTGCACTCGTTAGGACCAATATTGCACTCATCTTCGACTGGTGCAATATTGGTCCCAACTCGTGCAATATTCCCTGGTATCCCATTCATAGCCATCCAATATAATATAAATGTATGCATTTGTGTTTACCTCGCTTCGTGTGGCAAACATGCATTTGTGTTTACCTCGCTTCGCGTGACTAGCGATCAGCTTTATTCTTTCAATATCAAAATAGTTTTGAATAACTTACTCATTATCTGCAGATAATTTTTCTTGAGGGTAGGCTCGCGAGTAATTCCCCCCCCCCCCCCGACAACATTTTGTTTTAATCCAAGTACACACTCCCACTGTATGCTGACTAGCCGGGCCCTTTGCAGCTGACTACGTGCTCAGTGCAGCTAGCTGCAAGCTGTCAGTGTTGTGCTGTATTGTTTTAATGTGCACTCGGTTAGTCTTAATCACACACTGTGTTTTATATAAGGATCACAATCTCATCAAGATATTTACTAATCATTATTGTTTCTTTTAGATATTTTGAACACTATGTTTTATTATTGAGCAAGTATATTTAAAGAAAGTAATTTATGTTCAAATTACAGAACAACCGGCAAAGTATTCACATATATGAATAACAGTGTCTGGTAATTAAGACTAGCTTTGTAGATACTGCGTTTTTCCTTGGGGAAATATTCATCATGTAGATACTGCGTTTTTCCTTGGGGAAAGTGCAAGTTAAGTTTAGATACTGCGTTTGGCAGTTACGGAAAAGTAGCTTTCCAAACATCTTTCAAAAATCTGAATATGTCATATGAAGAAGGATTGCCCACTGACAATATTTATGCAAAAAAGTGAAAATCGACAAAAATGTCAGATACTGCGTTTTTCCTGGGGGGGGGGGGGGGGGGGGCAGATCATTCACCGATTGCAGGCTTGCATTAGTACAGTCTATGTCTGATTTATACAGGGCCGGCCCAGTGTTTTCAAAAGGCTTAGTGTGGGGGCCCACTTCCGGGTTTCATAAGCTAACAAGCAAAAAAAAAAAAAAAAAAAAGGGCTTCAGAGAAAAAATATAACCTTACCGCCGCCATACTTCAAGATCCCTATCAACAATTCGTATATCTATTTTAGTGCCACTTACATACTTCCGGGTTAAAAAAAAGTGTGGGGGCCCAAAGTGATGACACCTTATGTATTCCTTTGTATGGTGCACAAAAAGTGTGTGGGCCCGAGCCCCCACGGCCCCCACAGCTGCGCCGGCCATGTTATAAATGTACACAATTTGATAAGAATTTTCCTTACATCTCAAAGGAAGATTCTGAAAGAAATTGACATGACAGTGAACAAAATGTTGTGTAATATATACACAAGCATGTACAAAATTAATAAACAAACGAACTTAATGATACTGACAATGCGTTCTTGGATAATAAAGTTTATAAAAGGAAATGACCGTACCTTAGTTTGTACACATAAAAACAGCACTGCACCAAGTAAAAACAACATCGTCAGCATTTTCTCTGCTAAACAGATGAAGAGTTTTGTGTTGTTTGAAGGTTTTCATGGTGAAGTAAATGAGGGAGAAAGATTTGCGGTGACACCATGTGTATGTACTCCTTAACCGGATCGTTGTTTTGCAGAAGAGCCTAGAAAGAGGAGAAATGAACAGGGAAGCGACATATGGGGGTTGTGAGGAGGGCAAAAAGTGAAGAGTGGGGAACAGTAACGGGCTAGAAGTTGAAGTTGCACTAGTGGAGACGGTAGAGAAAGGAACACAGAGAGTGGCAAGGAAGAATAGTGTGAGAATCAAGTAAGAAAGATGAATAGAAGGGAAGAGGAAGGAGTTGAATGTTGGAGAATCATGGAGATAGGGGAGAGCAGTGAAGATTCATGAAACCAAGAGAAGAACGAAGTCGGCGAACAGTGTGGCTATGGAAAGCGGAATCAGTGGGGAAAGGAAGAATAATCTTTCGAAGGAAGGGTAAGTAGAGGAGAGATGAGAATATGTTGAGAAAAGGGAGAGGATTAATCCCATTGGTTACTATCAACAATCATCTCCGTGTAAGGCGTGTCAAATTGTTCATGAGTAATGTCCAAGAGCGTTCTTAAACCGTCTTAAGGAGCTGCTTGACACACGGGTCGTGTCACATCTTTTACTATCAAGGTGATTACTGAGTACACGCAGAATTCGTGCCACGCCCAGCCTCTCCCCAACCTCATTTCCTTACAATCCCTCAGAATATGCCAAACGGGTTTTACAGAGGCTGGGGTAGAGGAGGAGGTATCGGAAAGAACCTTTAGGAACTGTACAGTATTGGTAGAGGTGAGGATTCAGCTTGTAACGTTTTGCGAGGTATATAGAAACCACTCTAGGAAATGTTAAAGAGTATACAATTCTAAGGGGAATTGAAAGTTTATTTGGTAAAACTTGCTTTTGAAATGACTGAGATATCTAAAAACAAGGTAAAACAAAGAGATCCTCATATAGGTCGTGGCCTTCCATTTTTATTAGGATCGCTTTTTTTTTTGATATCTCGGTCATTTAAAGACCGATTTTCATCAAATTACCGTTGACTCCTTCTTGAAATTATACTCTTATTCATATTTCATGAAAGGATTTTTATTTATCTCACCAAAAAAATGTTGCAAAACTAACGTTATAGGTCTCGACCAAAACTATACAATCTATTTAAAACTGTATTCGCCCGGCAAAGAGCGCCAGCAAGAGTATGATGAGGAAGCCCGTCACGAGACCAGCATTCTGTAGCAGAAGGACCTTGAAGCTCGTCTGGCTCTTGCCATCGGCATCATCGCCTCCTGCATTGTTTATTTCCGGCAGCTGGAGGATAGAAACCAGAAGCGGTTTGGCGAAGAACAGTGTTTAAAACATACTTTAAGAAAGAGATGTTTGGCTCATTGCAGTCTCGTTATAACGAACACAATTGTAAGGAAACTGTGGTTAAAACGAAGCAAAAATTCAGGTCCCCGAAAACTTATTCAAATATTTGTATATTTTATGACTGCTTAGCTATATCAAAGTTCTGATGTAACGAAAGAAAACTGCCTGTCCCGAGGACTTCCTCATAACGGAGTCGCCTGTGAAGGTTTATCCAATTGAGAAACGAACTTTGAAAGAGTTACAGATGGAGGCTACCATGCAAATAATATAAGGAATAAAATTACGTCAGAATGAATAAGTCAGTTTTAAAAAATATTACAGCTCGAAATAACATTTATGTTAGTAGTTCAGATCGATGGTTCAGTGGTTTAAATTTTAGGAGAATAAATAGTAAAAGTGCAGTGCTAAAAACTATTTTTGATAACAATAAGGGTTTCATTCTACTTGAAGCAGTTTCGCCCTTTACACTAAAACATCTCGAACATCTTTCAAAGCAAACAAGTGGACGTACCATGTCAACCAATGATATGTAGAGGAACATTCCACCTGCAAGAGCAAAAATCCATTCGCTGGCCTGGAAGTTTTGTCCCAAGACTAGCCCGAGAATGAGACCGAGATAACAGGTGCAAGCAGACAGGAAGTTGGCCAGAACGGCCTGTTTGACAGACATCCCAGAATTCAACAGGATGGCGAAATCACCTGTGAGGAGAACGTTGCACATGTTTGTAGTTCTGGACACACATTTCAACATTAAGTTATTAACTGATTACTTAACCACCCTTTCATCATTTGATGCTTTGATCCTTGATATTAAAGAATTATACTTGGGAACTTAAAAAGTTTCGTTCAGTTAAAAAAATTAATGGCTTTGAACTTTTCCAAGATATTTAGAGGCTTTTCTATGGAATGTTAGATAGCGTACTATTCTAAGGGAAATTGACATTTCATTTGATGACTTAGATATAAAATAAAAAATGGTAAGACGACGAGATCCTAATAAAAGTCGTGGCCCTCGCGTTTCATGATGGTTTGCTTCTTTGGATATCTCACCCATTTGTCAAGACCAATTTTCATCAAATAAAAAGTGAATTCATCTATAAATTGCATGTTCTTTCATCTTTAGTAAGGTGTTTCTCATAATTTAACAAACACGAACACACATAAAGAAGTTGGAAACGTGCACTCTATTTGAACCGAAACCATAATATCACTTTAGATAGAGTACTTTACAAGACTAGGTTCTATCTTATTCAGCTGTTCTGTCAGTAAAATGGTGCACTTTTGGTGGGGGTTAAGTAGCTCGGCAAGACGCCGTCTTGGTAGTTGAGCGTCTTGGCGTTTACAAAGAAAGTCACTTTGTGAAAACAATTACAAGGCGTTTCATCACCTCGAAACCGAGTTAACATTACTTGGGGGTTGCGTAACAATATATACATATTTTCCAAGTTGATTTTTGTAACAAAGTCGTTATGGTTTCTCGATTTCTCTATGGAACCCATGCTGAAGCTTGCCTGCTTTTACAATTGCATGTTGTTGGTTTTTGGGTTTTTTTTTTTTGGTTTTTTGTCTTGTAGTACACTGCATCATGATTCATACCTCATTTGTTAATGAATCCGCGATTTTGATTGTTTGAAATTTGGTGCAAACAACTGCAAACTTCAAGGACCGTCGTAAAAAGGCTTTAAACCCCCACTGTACTAAACCGCCCTCTATTTTTTTTTCGTTTAAATCCGTACATATATTTTGCATTACATTCAATGATTTGAACTTCCATTGTTTAAAAGTTGAACTGATAGAATAATGTATTACCTTGTATTACCGGTATGTATTTTCTTTCATTGATAGAAAAATAAATATTAATTGAATAATGAGAAATAAAATATTTCGAAATGGTACTCATGTTCATGTATATTGCAAACGCTTGCCTTGCTCAGTATGAGAAGCGATCCTTGTACAAACGGGATCGCAGTGCAAACACAATGCGTATTATTTTGTGTGCGTTGGGCGTTGCAGTAAAACTTCCATTAGGCGTTTTCACATCAGCCCGATGTTTCGAAATAGCGCGCTATTTTCTGACTTGGGAAATTATCCCGATAGCGAAATAGCGCGCTATTTGATAATGTGAACACAAATTAGCGCGCTAATTGTATCGCTCTGATCGGGAAAATTTCTCGAGTCCAACTGGGGAAAGTTCTGAAATATCGGGATAGTAGCGCACTATTTGATAATAGGCGTTTTCACATCTGCCCGATGTTTCGAAATAGCGCGCTATTTTCTGACTTGGGAAATAGGAAAATATCTGGAGCTTGGATTTTTATCGGGCTGATGTGAAAACGCCTGAAGTGAAAACGACTCGAGAAATTAGCGCGATGCATCCCATCATGCCTAGCGTGTGTGACCCGATCGATCGAGGCAAACTGCACACAAATCATGAGGAATTTTTGAGAGGGCACACACATTACTGATGGTGTTTGCACATACTCAGCTGTCGAATTAGCTCGAAAAAAAAATTCGGGCTAATTCTCTTCGGGCTGATGTGAATAAGAAATGAAATAGCGCGCTAATTCGCAATCGCGAAAAATATCTCGAGCTTTGATTTTCATCGGGCTGAAGTGAAAACGCCTATTAGGCGTTTTCACATCAGCCCGAAAAAAAATCCAAGCTCGAGATATTTTTTAACTTCCCAAGTCAGAAAATAGTGCGCTATTTCGAAACATCGGGCTGATGTGAAAACGCCTATTGATTCCATTTGGTATGAACACATGGGGACTGCTGAATGCACATTGCGCGCATTATTATGATAATTGTGTATGATGGTATTATTACCTAATTCATGGGGAAACTCTTCACAGATGACAGCCACGGAAGTGCTTATCCCCTGGTAGACGGAGCTCGTGAAGGACGCTCCTATGGCCAGACCGTCTATAAAGTTGTGCAGCCCGTCACCAAATATTATCATGTAGGCCACGATAGCGATCCTGTCTTTGACGTCACGAACGACTTTCAGAGAGCCGTCGTGGGAGGCGCTGTCACCTTCACCCCCGTCTTTGCTTTGGCACTCCCTGTCTTGTTCACTGAGCAGCTCTAATTCGTTTGCTTGCACGTCGTCTACGTCTTCTACATCCCTATGGGAGATGGCACTGGGCAACATATCCTTCGAAGAGGTTTGAGAAAAATGAAAAAAATGATGCCATGGTGGCAACGGGCAACAGTTTCTTTAAAGGAGACCTCCGGAAGATTTTCAGATTTTAACAGTTGAACAACGATAAATTACTTAAACTGAGTACAGAGTTTCAGACTTTAAAGTGATTGGGATGAGAAATAAGGATGTATTCAAAATTTATAACAAATTGCAATGAACAGGGATGATGACAGGCAGCCCTACCATAAGAATGCGTGAGTTGGGGCTCAAGGAAACAGAACAAAAGCAGAAGGTATAGTATATGCATACTTTCTACACATGTGAACTTGTCAAGTAAGCGGTATTGTAATGGAATTACACTGCTATGTTCTTTTTAATACGTGAGGCTCCTATGTCATCAACACTATTCAATGTAATTTGTTTATGATTTTTCAGAGTATTGGTTTCTCTGCTCAAAGACCAAAATTAATTCCACAAAATTGTATACGTGGAGCCATCGATTTATGTACTTCGTGAGTGAGATTATGAAAGTCGTCTTGAATGCCCCTATAAAAAGACCCGAGGAAACATGCCACGATGGCACTGCGTGGACAACATTTCTCTTGAACAGATATAACAAATGTTAATAAAATGATACCACGATGGCACTGGGCAACATTTTCCTTTGAACAGACATGTGGAAGTGATATCATCATGACACTAAATGAGCAACATTTCCGTGAAAGAGAACTGAGGAAACGATGCCGCAATGGCACTGCATGGGCAACATTTCTCTTAAAAAGACATAATGGAATAATACAATGGTAACACTGGGTAATATATCCTTTTAAGAGACACGAGAAAATGATACTACGAATGCACTAAATGAGCAACATTTCCGTGAAACAGAACTGAGGAAACGATGCCACAATGGCACTGCATGGACAACATTTCTCTGAAGAGACATAATAGAATTGTACGATGATCACACTAGGAAACATTTCTTTTGAAGAAACATAATATATTGGTACCATTATGACACTAGGCAACATTTCCTTTGAAGAGACATGTCAAGTGATATCACGATGGTATTGGCCAACATGGAGAGACATGAGAAAATACAATGATATCATGATGGCAGTGGGCAACATATTAATCGAAAAGACATGGCAAAATGATATAATTTTGGCACCTAGAGGGCAATATCCGACTGGAAGAAACGTAAGGAAATTATGGCATAATGGCACTGGACCATTTTTCCTGTAAAGACACATGAGAAAATGATACGATGATGGCAACGGTCACTATTTTCTTCGAAGAGACATGAGGGAATGATACCATGGTGTCACTCCAATATCAATCGAAGAGACATGGAGAAATGATATAATATCGGCACCTCGAGGGCAACATTCGTTTGGAAGAAACATGAGGAAAATATGCCATAATGGCACTGGAGAACGTTTCCCTCGAAGAGGAATGAGACAGCGGTACAATGATGGCGCTAGTCACTAAGAGGGAGCACATTTCTTATTTAAAGTGATTGACCCAAAGAAAGCATAAATTAATACCTCTTCAGAAAAAAAAATATTTGTGTAGTAACCCACTATTGATGACTGCATGGCCTCATAATATTTCCGTTGAAAACGTGATAAGTATGTAGAAAATGCAAAGTCCATGACTTTCTTCTTTTCTTCTTTTTGAGTGATTAATTCTATTTTCTTGAAATCATTGCTATATATATACATATATACATATATATATATATATATATATATATATATATATATAATAAATTATATATCATATATATATATTGTGTGTGAGTCTTTTTTTGGGGGGGGGGGATGGGGCAAGATCGGAGTAGTTTTATATTTAGTTTAAGTGCACATAACATTGAGGTGCACCTGGGTATGTGACGTAATAATGTGGTGCTACCGTACAGACATTGGTTATAACCAACCTATAAAACGGGCTCTCGTAAACGCTGATCGCGTGAGAAGATTGTGCGTTTTAACAAACATGAACTTTGGCGCAATATGTATAAATGCCGTTGGTGATAAATTCAAAAATCAACATGGGCAACTGCCCAAGAGGAAAACTTCCACCTAGCTGTAATGAGCCAACACTGACTGAATGATAATGTTTTAAGAGTAATATGTAGAGTACATAAGTCTGGGTCTATCTGTGTTTCTGCATGTCATGGGGTTAGATCCGACGTTTTGATTTCTCATTTTAAAAACAAGACGTTGCTGGCATTCCTATGAAGCTGGAGCTCCTTCTGCGTTATCTATGTTAATTTGTAATCGCATTTTGACTACAAATTATTGTAGCAATAATGTTATGCAATTACAAAGTGTGTTAAACGGCAATGAGTATAGTGGTATGGCAGATCCGGGTCTGATAGACTTGTTCGCATGTTGTAGAAACGAATGTTAATAATACATGGGTCTTCACAGCTCTGCTTGGACCACTTTCTGTGTATTCGTCCGAGCATAACTCATAGGCTAATGCCTCCTGAAATGATAGGCTATGTTTAGGTGTTGTTGTTGATGATGATGATGATGATGACCAATATGTCGACGATGTCTACCATCAAAATTTGCTAGATTATCATTATCCTTTTTTAATCGGGTGCTCGCGCATAGTTCTTTAGGTAGGCCTACGTCCACGATACATTACAAGTGAATGAATATAACTGTATGAATTTCAGAAGAAAGTAAGATCTGAATCGTAGCTGTAAAATCTATCGGGTAACTAAGGGATCATTACTTTATTTAAAGACAACAAAACAATTTAATACCTGAGTGTTGTTACCATCTCTGATACCATTGGTTGCCATGGTATCCACCTGGGGGGTCTGTAAGTATTTGACTCGGTCACTATTCGAGTCGAGATGGTGCATTGCCGTAACATGGATGCTGGACTGTGATGGCACGCGCTCGTCGTTTAATCGTGCTCTCTCCTACAGATCCAGATTCATTGAAAATTCATGGAGAGTTTGATCTCAAAATGTGCTAAGCGCCATTTTTCAACATTTTAATGAAAGTGCATCAGACGATCGAGCATAATAAAACATTTCCAGTGATACCTCATCTGTAACATAACTACAAATATTTTCGAAGTGAAGTTTAAAAACATAGAGTATTTTCTTATTACTGTAGCTTTTTTTGACAGCTTCAATAAAGAATTCTCATCTTTAAATTAAGATATTCAACTCGTCATTCGATAAAACTCTTATTTATTACTTTTATCTGAGCATTTATATCTTAATTTAATTGTCTAGTATTTACAGGGTGGCTCTATCAGTGAGAGGAACACGGTTGTTTGTGAAGGCCCTGTGTGGACAATAAATACTTATATTCATAACCACCCAAACATCTATAATATCAACAGAAACAACTATGATGCATGTAACATACATAACTGTGCACAAATCATAGATATATAATCATAAAACAATAGAAAATCAATAGAATATGTGACTGAAAAATATTTCAACGAATTATAATAACGATAATAATACTCTTTATATTGTACAGCAGTGAAGGCTGTTTAAAAGGTACCAAGAAGACACGATGGGTATCAAAGCATAGCAGGAGCCAAAAAGAAATATGGTAATCGTAAGTGTTTGTTTATGAGTTCCACTTACCAATCTCCTGTTGCCTATAATCTTGAGGATTCGCTCCGTGTTAAAGAAGATGTAGATGGCTAAAATGACCAACATATTTTTCCAAATGTAGCGATGACCGTCGTGTTCTGCTGTCATTCCGTGAGCCTGGAAACACAACGTTAAAAGTTTAAAAGCTCAAAGTTTGCAGTTAGCAGAAAAGTTCATCCTGGACCGTTACCAAACGCAAATACACATTTGGCCATGGTGAGAAATCGTTTGGCCTCTAAAATGAAATAATGTTACAAACGCAAGCAGAAAAAAAAAAATCTGACCAGAATGAATACGTACACACCTGAACCTGGCATAAAACCGAAGGATAATTCAACTTGGGGATAAATGCGAGGGATCACCGAAGTGATGCAGCTTTTTGAGTATGTAACAAACGCAAACAGAAAAACTGACCAGAAATGAATGTTATTTATCAGTGGAAAGCTACAGAAGCTATAGCAGTGTGTTTGTGTGTGGCACACACAAACACACTGCTATAGCTTCTGACCATTGAGAATTTAGGGTTTTGGGGACGAACACTGAACTACGGCTTTCTGTACAACTCATCCGGAGGTCTCGGGTTCGAATCCCGATGGAATCCATTTTCTTTGCTCAATTTTCCACTATAAAATAATATTGGCAGAGTAGCGATTATATCTCAAGCCTCATACCGGCGATGGCTGGTTAAAATGAATATAGTTATCATTAACGTATCAGGGTAATTACCCCCGGCTAAATACTGATTAGTGATTAGGTTAGAGTAGAGATTAGGATAAGGGTTAGGTTAAGGGTTACAGTTTGGGTTAGGGTTATTATTAGGTTCAGGACTAGAGGATTAGGGTTAGGGTCAGTGGAAGGGTCCGGGGTAATTGCAAAGGGGGTAATTTCCCTAGGGCCATTATTAAAGCACCGAGGCTCGCGTTAATCTTCCTTATTACGGATGAGGAAAACAAATTAAAACAATGTGCGCACGCATTCCGTTATATTGCTTTTTCTGTGCGACAACAATAAAATAAGCAATTACATCAAAAGTGGTCTCCCAACACCCATTCCTGGTTGTCCAGGCCACCACTAATATGGATCTTGATATAATATGCATTTGCATGAATGCATCCATTGTTATACCTTTCAATAAATTCTTAGACTTCCCCTTTGATGAAAACAACGCATTGTTTTGCTGCTGACGTATTTATCATTTTGTCCCCTCCTCCCACCCCCCCCCCCTCCAAAAAAAAAAGTATATCTGTTTTGGATGGTGACACAATGCTGCGATAATTGCTCCAGTGGTATTTTCTCCAAGGAACTACATGGATAGGTTTATGTTTGTGATAGGGTTTTAGATTTAGTCCGATGTGAGGATTAAAGGATTTGGGTTAGGGTTATGTTGCTGGGTAGAATCTATGTTTGGCTTTAATAGCGTGCAGAATTTTTATAGGAGCAATTGTCATGATTGTCGCAGGAACGAAAGTCGCTTTGGATATTACCTCTGGAATAAGGCTGAGGATGGCGCTGCCACAAAGAGTGCCCACTGCCAGAGCAATGAGGAACATAAGGACGGTCTTGTACAGTTTCTTGTTCATGAGCGGGACAATCCATACCCCAGCGAGAGCACCCAAGTTTATCAGAGTGACGAAGAGGAACCCGTAGCCCCATGCTGGATACAACAAGGAGGGAAGAAAGAGATGATAATAGCAATGACGCTCCACGTTGGAAGTACCTCAATTGGATTCAATTCGACTTAATTCAATTCAGTTCAATTCAGTTTAATTAAATTTAATTTAGTTTGAGTCAATTCAACTGAGTGTAAATCAAATCAGAGTATATCTGATTTTCAACAAAACGAACGAAAATGTGGCGATACATAATGATTATAATAATGATAATAATGATAATAATAATAATATATCAATTTATAAAGCGCAAAACTTATAGACATATATTCTTCTGCGCTGCAAAGTGAAATTGAACGGCAAAACGAAATCTTTTTAAACAAAATGGCAGGCTTGTCATCATAATGACAGTTAAGTTGGAGACATTTTCTCCAGAAGACGTTGGGATCCACTGATAATAAGTGCTTGTTTGGGTCCATAAGAAATCAAAATGCATGGATTTGGACTAGAGAACCATTCACATAATGACAATTGAAAAAAAGAAAGAAGATAAGCCCACACTTAAAACAAAGAGAATCAACACAGGACATGGACCTGAAATATAATATTATTGTAAGACATAATATAGAGAGTAGTGACAGAGCGACGAGAGAGAGAGAGAGAGAGAGAGAGAGAGAGAGAGAGAGAAAGGAACGGGTGGGGAGGGGGGGTTGTTTCCTTCCAGTTGTTACATGTTGGCACATTAACACCTACGTTGAATGCAACTACACTTTTTATGGAACAGAATAGAATATGAACGTTTTTTTTTTTCAAGTTCATATTTCTCATTGAACATTTCTCTAAGAATGAGTAAGAATGATATACCACGTAAAATGTAATTTAGTAGCTATCAACCTAGTAGGGGATTTAACAAAATCGTTTTTCACTCACAAGGCACACATCACGTAAAAATAATTATTAAAAAAAAAAAAATCATTTCATGTGTACATGCTCTGTCACATAACAATGAAAAATCAAACGGAACGTGTTCGCTCATGCGTAAGATTTTTCTTTGTGTTGATCTATGTAGTTGATAGCTAATTAGATTACCTTAAATTTGGTATATAATACAGTGATTTTTATCAATGTGAACTGGAAAGGTGTTTACTTTTTTTCTGAGTGTAAGATGAGGAGATTATTCCGTCGTGTAAAGAGTCTGTCCATTACAAATGATTTGATATCAATGATATTGTTAAAAGCCTTAATTCGTTGCCATTGGATTAATGTATACTATTAGTAGATAACTGATATACTCGCAAAGATATAATGTATAGCGGATAGGGTGCAGATGTTTATTTACACTCAATACAAGGAACGTTTGTGTTTGAAACCAGTCGACGTATACACGAGCTGACATGAACGTTATTTCCGTAAACCCACCTATATAACATACATCGACATTACAATGTATTGGTTTAAAAGGTACATTACGGAAATTCCTTCATAAGTTTATTTTGCGTCTGATTTTTACGAAAGTTTTATTGCTTACTTCGATTAAAGGTGAATCTGAACATGGTGTGTGGACTCGTTTTGAGCAAACAAAATAAACAGCAAGGGCAAAGTGCCTTTCAATTCTAGCTTTACACTCTTGTGAACATACAGAGGATAAATATTTCATAGGTTGTTATTCATATCGAAAGGAGCCAAAACGCATTTATTTCATTTGATAGAGTAGGAGGTAAAATATTTATAGATTACAGTTTTTAGGTTTCATTTTAAAAGTTTTGAAAAGTTTGTAGCAAATTGCATTTGACTTTTTCACTCACCTTCAGCAGTAGACACCTCTGTGACAAGAGAAAAGAAAAGAAAAAGCCAACAGATTATTATAAAATTGAATTTGTGAGCTAAAAGTCACGTTTGCTATTCAGAAAATTATTACAAATGTTAGCAAATCATTGTAACACTGCTGAATAGCGAAACTTCATATCGCGAGACAGAAATCAGAAGTTGCATATATTGGTAATCATGAACTCACGGGGTCATCCCAAGAGACCGACACCTACGATTCACACAGCCCACGAATTCGACATTAAAAACATGTCCATGAGTCATACAACTCACGAGTCATACAGCCCATGAGTTCGACACTAGGCAAATAAAGCCAATGAGTATTACACTAGGTACAAACAGCGCACGAGTTCGACAGATGCAACACAGGCCCTGTTTGCTTATTGACGAACTCATGAGCTGTATGACTCGTGGGCTGTATAACTCATGGGCTGTATGACTCGTGGCCTGTATGGCTCGTGGGTGTCGGTCTCGTGACGTGCACCCGAAATCAAATTGGTAACTTTCCACTTACCGTTGGCATGAACGACATCTGTAATCAAAAGAAACGCAGAAAACAAATCTTATATATAGTTGTTATGAAACGAAATCGCAGTCCCAAATTGCATTATTCTCGCGTAGTCTCCTAATATCATTCCAACATCTGAAATACATATTGGATAAATTGGATAATTACCCAGGGCGTCAAATTGGTAATTAAAGACATGAAATAAAATAGAGACTGCCTGGAAAGATCAAATATATTTATGTTTATATAAATGTATGCATACTGACAACAAGGTATAACAAGGCTGGCATATTTGTTTAAAGGGATGGTACAGTTTCGGTGGAGATGAAAATTGGGCTTTAACTTTTTTTTTTTGCGAGATAATAAGAAAACACTTATGAAATAGTACAGAGCATACCATTTTAAGAGGAATTCAAAGTTTATTTGATGAAAATCGGGTTTGGAATAGCAGAAACATCAAAAAAAAAAAGTAAAACAAAACGATCGTCTCAGCCATTTCAAAATCAATTTTCATCAAATAAACGTTGAAATCCTCATGAAATTACATGTTCTTTCGTATTTTATAAGAGGTTTCTCACTATCTCACCAAAAAAAAAAATGATAAAAACCTGAAGTTAAGTCTCAACCAAAACTATACGACCCCTTTTAAGCCTTCTTTGCAGAGGTTGCGCCGCGATTTAAGGAGGGAACTTATAAAGCCTTTGCAAGCATCGGTGAAATTAAATGATTTGAAAGAATTATGACCACTTAATTACATGATTGTATTAAATTGACGTACAATTCAGTCTTTGTGAAGCACTTTCTTGAGTAGAGAACACTGCCAGATGTACACTAACAGCAGCAGCTGAAACTGAATGTTTATTTAAAAAAATGTATTCTATAAAACAATGATAGTGCAGAGATATTCTACAGAACTCTCTAGATATAAAAAAAAAATCAAATAGAAGTATACATATTTACCAGTTCTGTTTGATTCCATTCTATGAGAACAATTTTATCGCTGTACCAGAACGTGTAGGTGACGATATCAGAGTCTCTATTGATTGGGAAAGAGAAATAGGCAAAAACAGCTAGATTATGATCGAAACGTCAATATTCATAACTACCATTCGCTCTCTAAGTCCGAAAGAAATGTGTAAAACAATTATTTCCCATATTTTTTTTTTCATTTTCATTTTTGTATTGCATTGACATCTTATATCTGTTGTAAATGATTGCTATCATGTTAGATATTAAACATTAGATTTGTGAAGAATTTTCTTCGTCGGAAGAGATATCTAAAGAATAAGAGTGACAGAGGTACAAAGCCAATATCAAGTGTCGCTTGCAAACGTCCAATTTTGTGTCAACCAACTCCAGAAACTTCATTGTAAAAATACAAGAGCACACATAAATATTCTCACGTCATAGGGCCACTAAGTATGCAACGTGCAATGTGTTTGGTGTGCATTTCTGATGAACAACAGCACAGAAGAATACTCCAGCTCATCTGGGAAAGAAATATAATGAATTAATACAGCAGGTAGATCACTTAGTGTCGAACAATGACGTAAGAATTCTTTATTTTCAACTCCGCTTAACACTGACTTATTCTTTATTCTTTACGTGGACAAGATGTTATGCATTAACTCTTTATGTGCCACGTTCGCACGTCCGACTCAGTCGACGGCGTGCCAGCTTCGCATATTCTGCTCAAACGCACTAATCCGCCTAATCCGATCGATAAATCGCCAAATGCCGCGGTACAATGAAAGCGTTTCTTACGCTTCCGTACATATATAACTTGCACTTCATGTAGTGATTGACTATCAAGAGGTGTTCTCTACTGGATTTAAGAGTAATTTCTAAGTTTCTGGCACTGTTTTGTGTGCAAAAGTCATACCTTTGCAGTTATGTACCTCCTGGTCATGTGAAAGTAAAACAACCAATATAGATTTGTCATACAATAATACATCAAAGCAAAGCTTGGCATTTTCTCTACAGCTTTACTCACTATAAGCCCCAGCTGAACAGAAATCTAAAGAAGTTACATAGACTTGAAAAACAGAATGTTTTCTCGAAGCATGGAACCGTTTGTGTCTCAGAATAATGTGGCACAAAGGGGGTTTCGACCATGGCACGTGAAGAGTTAAACCACAACGTGATATCAATCAATGCTATTCCGGAACTCAGTTTTGATAACCTGATATGTAATGCAGATTGCGAAGTTTTCGCACGAAAACAAGAATTAAAAAGCAAATTTTCATGAAGAAGTATACGATTGTATGGAGTTATCATTATTATTATTATTATTATTATTATTATTATTATTATTATTATTATTATTATTATTATTATTATCATTATTATTATTATTATCATTATTATTATTATTATTATCATTATTATTATTGTAATAATACAGACATCTTTACTCCATAGGGAAGGGGAGTTGAGATAGTGTCCCTAAAAAAAAAAGATGAATAATAGGTTACAGGCAACTAGCTAAATAATCTCCAAAAATCCCTAGTTTTCGTCTTATTTTTAAAAGCAGTTCGTTTCAATTCTTCCAAAAGATTTGGCAACTATCAGACGACGGTGTTATGGTATGCAGTAGTATTTAACTTGATTGAACCTGGAAATGGATTTTCCCATAAAATAGATAATAATAAAACCCTTGTCTGCAAAATATGTCATGCTCGTGTTTGGATAATATTATTCTTAAATTAAGTAATTTCAATCAAAGTCACTCACAGCTTCTGCACCTCAGTCTGGGACGCCGGTAATTCAGATGAAGAACCACAAAAACTCAGCTTGCCAGCCAGGTGACTGATACCTATCGAGCTGGAGTGATCGCGTCTGGATTTTGTCAGTTTCCCATACTCTATGCTTATCCTTGAAAACCACTTGTGATGGCAATTGAAAGAGTGACTTCCGAAGTCATTAACACCAGGATTTTTGTTGTTTTTGTTTGAGGCAAATCCCTGTTTTATTTGGGGTATATGCTTACCCTCTATGTGCTGAATCGTACACGGTTCCAGAACGAATATGCAATGCGTCAAAACTACATTTTCCCGTAGCAGAACTATGTATCATTACGTCATGATTGTGAGCGTACAGATAAAGACACTTACAAGTTGAGTACTGTTTGATGATCCAACTATCACGTCCCCTCTACTCACATACTCTGATATATGTAAATATTATCATTGTCATAACTCAACTGACAACAGTGAAAAATCGTCTGTTAGCATATGAAGTGTCAATTCGAAGGGCTTTCATCAAAATCCACATGCTTTAGAGAACCTCGGTTTTTACTGAGGTTGGACTTTGCGATTTATTTATGTATTTGTTTTTAATCGAATCCTAGCCCACGGGGAAGATTCGAAAAGCATAATAATATGAACATCGAAGTGTATGCTCATCGGGAACGGTCGGCTGCGTGTAGAGATTCTTCGGTTATATGTATACTTACATAGAGATCAGTGATAAACTAGCTGTACACAATTCGTTACGGAGATTCTCGAATATATCCGATATCCATATCCATATAGTATCTCCATGCTACTGGATCTATAATCATGATCTTTTTTAAAATCAACGAGATAATCCTCGCTGTGGATGTGTATGATTTTTAGGTGATAGTACAACACGTAAACTATGTGGGTGGGTTTCGTGTGCTTAATAGTATAGTCTGTCTATCAGATGTGCTGACTAACAAAACTCGCCCTTACAAGAAACTATGTAGCCTATTATATATATATATATATATATATATATATATATATATATATATATACACACACACACACACGCATACACACACACACACACACACACACAAATATATATTATTTTATAGGTGTGTGTTTGCTTTAAACACCTTATGTTTCGATTCCCAGCGGAAAAAAGATTTTCAATCTCGTGCACTTAAAAAAAAGTAACAGTAAGATTAATGATAATTTCAAATCTAGCACCGTTTTCTATTTTCTCCTATCTCATGACCAGATATGAACATACTGCACATATACACACACACTCCCATACATTTGACTACATGGCAGATATATTTATATTCATATGCATTGTAAATACGGATAGACCTGGTGAGATGGAAGAGTTTCTTCCAATATAAATCTACAATGTTAATTTCTCTATTCTTAAAGGGTGGGGCAAAGCTGTAGTGTTTGTTAAAAAAGAAACACATGTTTCATGTTGTTGTTGCTGTTGTTGTTTTTTCACTTGTGTGTATCATCAATTCTCTTGCAGGATTGTTATAAAGCAAATCACGTGCTGTTTTGGAATCCGGACTAGATCTCCTTCACAATTAAATCTGCCATTGTAATTTTTTCTTCTATTTTTTTTTTTGCATTTGAGGTACGTTATTTTCCACATTACTGCACATATTGACAATCACGTTATCCATTAGAATCCAAAATACACTCAACATGATTATTTTGACGGGAAAAATGATTAAAGGATACATCAGTGATACCAACCAAAATAGTTACGTATTCTTCTTATTCCAATGTCCTCAAATCCTGTGTGGTTGCATTTCAAACTGATGTAAAATCTTAACTCTGCTTTCAAATCTTCTATTAAATAGTCTATTTTGAAAAAGCATTTGTTTTCTTCATTGTGTTCTCTGACATAATTCCTGTATTTAAAACAATGAATTTGACATAATAAAAAAAAGTTTGCTAATTTAATCTTTTTGTTACCTATATCATATCCGAGAATAAGAACTTTTTCATTGATATCAATTACAAGATTACTTGCATTTCAGCAAAAAAAAAAAAAAAAAAATGACAAGTGGTTTCTTTACAATTTACAAGATGGACTGAGACGCTATGGACTGAGACGCACGCGGCAATTTCGTTTGTCTCGCAAAAGTAACAAAATTTCACCAAATTGGGACGTCTACTTCATTTTTTCGGGTCTCACATTCTAACAAAACGACAAAGTTAGAAACATCGCCTGAGGATGGACCAACAAAAATCTGCTCGGCCGCAACGGTTAGCCGCTACAAAGGCAAAAAACTATGGTCCTTATGTGAGAAAACCCGCAACCCAGGTACGTGCAAACAGCCCGTCAAGTCCGAACCCGAAGGTCACTAACCCTGCGCCCATGACTCTGGCCGCTTCCCAGCGAGAGTCGTTGGAAGGCCAAACAGCCAGCGATGCGGAATCTGTTGAACTGGTGCCTGATGACGTCACAAATATGGCTGTCGCATCCACGACGGTAACCAACCCAACGCACCCAGATCGAGGCACCACTATGCCCGCCGACAAGGAAGCACCGGCCTCTGCACCTCCCAATGTGCAAACCCCTGGAAGCTTGGACGCATATTTCAAGGAAGCTACCAGCGGATTCAATAAAATGATCCAAGACGCTGTCGACAAGTTCCTTGGGAAGTTGAGCGATCTTGAGGCCAACATTGAAGCTTCTATCCAATTTGAGAGCAAACGGGTCGATGATCTCGAAGTCAAACAAAAGGAAATGGAAGGTAGAATGAAAAGAATGGAAAAAGAAATTGCCGAACTCCGCTCCGAAGTATTGAAGAACAAAGCGGAAACAAACAAAACCGAAAGAATATCTAGGAGGAATAACATCCGCATCGTGGGAATCCCTGAAACACCAAATGACCAGAGGGAAGACTGCGCCCACATCGTCGAAGACATCCTGCGGTCCAAATTCAAGATGACCACAAAGGTGGAGCGAGCTCATCGTGATGGTCGCAAGGTGGAAGGTCGTCCCAGGCACATCTTGATAAAGTTTCTCTCATACAGAGAAAAAGTAGATGTCATCCGTCGTGCCAGGGAAATCCTAAAGGACGAGCGATATTTCATGATCGACGACTTGACGCAGACTGACCTGGAAGAAAAACAGAAATGGAAGAAACAAGTCCAAGAAATGTACAGCAAAGGTACCAAGTTGAGATTCTATGCCGGAAAATGGCGCCAAACCGGAGGCGCTCCCTTTAATTTCGAGTGAGTAGTCATCTCCTATATACATTTCTTATAACTTCAACTGAAGTTTTGTGTACCCTACAGAGAAGATTAGTAACATTGGCCCAGTTGTACATGATTATGATATGACAGATACTTATTGTCCAGCATGAGTAACTCAGAAATCATAGTTTTAGGTATACCTACTGCACTAAAAAAATTCTTACAACCTCAACTGAAGTTTTGTGTAGCCTACAGAGAAGATCAGTAACATTGGCCCAGTTGTACATGATGATGCTATGATAGATACTTATTGTCCTACATGAGTAACTCAGAAATTATATTTTAGGTATACTTATTGCACTAAAAAATTCTTATAACTTCAACTGAAGTTTTGTGTACCCTACAGAGAAGATCAGTAACATTGGCCCAGTTGTACATGATGATGCTATGATAGATACTTATTGTCCTACATGAGTAACTCAGAAATTATATTTTAGGTATACTTATTGCACTAAAAAATTCTTATAACTTCAACTGAAGTTTTGTGTACCCTACAGAGAAGATCAGTAACATTGGCCCAGTTGTACATGATGATGCTATGATAGATACTTATTGTCCTACATGAGCAACTCAGAAATTATATTCTAGGTATATCTATTGCACTCAAGAAGTCAATGATGTTGGTTTAACTAAAATGTGCGTATTGGTTTTTCATTAGGTATACCTATTGTGATCAAAAATTCAATGACGTTGGTTTGGTTAAAATATGCGCACTGGTTTCCTTATAAAAACACACCGGTTTTTGCATGATTACAAATATTCCGGTTTTTCATTACACTAAATTGAAGTGGTAGAAGTAAATGAATCCAAAGTTTACTAGAATTGCTGTCAACGTACAGTGCCAAATGTATATTAAGATACTAAAGTGAAATGGTAGAAGACAATGAATCCAAAATGTACTAGAATTGCTGTCAACTTGCAGTGCCAAATGTATATCAAGATACTGTATTTTTCTTCTTTTTTTTTCTCCTTTTGTTCAGGATGGCATCTGCAAATGGGTACCATCCGAACTGAATACAATATCAGCCGAGTATTATATTTTTCTCTACTTGTGCAATGAACCGGCTGCACAGTGTATTACAGCAGGTGTGATTTGCTCAAATTTGGTTTGTGTCTTGAACCAGTTGCACAGTGTATTACAACCCTTCAGCAGTTAACGTACGCAAGCTACATTTCTCTATCATAAATGAAACACGCTTAAGCATGACTATTCAGTTTGTATAGTTGCCCAGGGTGAATTATACAGTCGGATCTTTTTGTTCAGTATGGCATCTGCAAATGGGTGCCATCTGAACTGAATTCAGTATCAGCCGAGTATCACATTTTTCTCCACTCACGCAATGAATCGGCTGCACAGTGTATTACAGCAGGTGTAACTTGCTCAAATTTGGTGTGTCTTGGTTACTAGTGTTGCCCCTGGCAACCTTGTTCTTATCCTAAATCATGTAAAGAGTTCCTCAGTGTTAGTCTTGTTGGCGCATAGGGAGTGGGTGATGTTTTGCTCTCCAACTGTGGGAGAGGAGAAATCCGTATTGAATGAATGATAAAAAAACCCGGTTGACTTATATGTTCCTGGTAAACAAGTCCATTACTGGTTTCCTCCAAATGGATTCCTCAAGTATAGGTTTCCTTTTAGGCTGTAGGAGTTTTACCTGGCCGACATGACGGTTGTCAAGTCACTTCATTGTGATTAGAGTCTGCACGATGTCATGATCCATCCCAACCAAATCTAAATGTATGAAGTGATAAATATATATATATATATATATATATATATATATATATATATATATATATATGTATACACATATATATTTCAATCAATAGTAGCTCAATTCAGAACCTTAACAGCCGATGTTTTGAAAATAGAGCTACATGTATTAGTATGCTCCCAAATTACCCAACCTTTTAGCAGTCAACGTACGCAAGCTATACACACTTCATTATCATTAATGCAAAACGCTTAAGCATTTTATGCAGATTGTTTAGTCAACTAGGGTGATTTGTCCAGTCTGTTTTTTTTTTTCTATTCAGAATGGCATCTACAAAGGGTGCTGTCTGAACTGAATACAGTATCAGCCGAGTGTTATATTCTTCTCCACTCATGCAGTGGACCGGCTGCACAGTGTATTACAGCAGGTGTGACTTGCTCAAATTTGGTTTGTGTCTTGAACCAGTTGCACAGTGTATTACAACCCTTCAGCAGTTAACGTACGCAAGCTACATTTCACTATCATTAATGAAACACGCTTAAGCATGACTATTCAGTTTGTATAGTTGCCCAGGGTGAATTATACAGTCGGATCTTTTTGTTCAGTATGGCATCTGCAAATGGGTGCCATCTGAACTGAATTCAGTATCAGCCGAGTATCACATTTTTCTCCACTCACGCAATGAATCGGCTGCACAGTGTATTACAGCAGGTGTAGCTTGCTCAAATTTGGTGTGTTTTGGTTACTAGTGTTGCCCCTGGCAACCTTGTTCTTATCCTAAATCATGTAAAGAGTTCCTCAGTGTTAGTCTTGTTGGCGCATAGGGAGTGGGTGATGTTTTGCTCTCCAACTGTGGGAGAGGAGAAATCCGTATTGAATGAATGATAAAAAAACCCGGTTGACTTATATATGTTCCTGGTAAACAAGTCCATTACTGGTTTCCTCCAAATGGATTCCTCAAGTATAGGTTTCCTTTTAGGCTGTAGGAGTTTTACCTGGCCGACATGACGGTTGTCAAGTCACTTCATTGTGATTAGAGTCTGCACGATGTCATGATCCATCCCAACCAAATCTAAATGTATGAAGTGATAAATATATATATATATATGTATACACATATATATTTCAATCAATAGTAGCTCAATTCAGAACCTTAACAGCCGATTTTTTGAAAATAGAGCTACATGTATTAGTATGCTCCCAAATTACCCAACCTTTTAGCAGTCAACGTACGCAAGCTATACACACTTCATTATCATTAATGCAAAACGCTTAAGCATTTTATGCAGATTGTTTAGTCAACTAGGGTGATTTGTCCAGTCTGGTTTTTTTTTTTTCTATTCAGAATGGCATCTACAAAGGGTGCTATCTGAACTGAATACAGTATCAGCCGAGTGTTATATTCTTCTCCACTCATGCAGTGGACCGGCTGTCTGTACAATGTATTTATAATATGTTAACCTGTATTTTGTTGGAATTTGGTGTGTGCTTTGTTCGCTATAGAGTTTTACTTGGCAACCGTGTACTTGCACCATATAGTGATGGTTGGCGGTACCAGGGTGTTGGTCTTCTTGGGGCATAGGGATGGGGTGATCTTTTGCTCCGTAGTTATGGAACAGGAGAAATCCGTATAAATGATAAAAACGGTTTATTCATAGATGTTCCTTGTGAACAAGCCCGTTGCTGGTTCTTTCCAAATTGATTCCTCGGGCAAGGATTCCCTTACGCTGTAGCTGCCTGAGATCTGTACCCTGCAGGCATGATGGTTGTCAGATCAATTTATTGTAATCTAGAGCCTGCACGGGATTAGGATTCATTGTAGTTAAATTTATGGTTATATCATAGTGTATGTGATAAATATATTGATATGATTGCCGGAATTTTATTGCGATTAGATCCAGCACGGGATATGGTCCGTGACAACCAAATCCACGCCTACCGCATTATCCATGTGAGAGATATTTGTTATGATTCTCAATATTCATCAAACCCACCTGCAATTAAAGTTTTTTTTTTTGTTGTTGTTGATAAATACCCTTAAGATATAATGATAGTAAGTTATATCCTTTTGTTGAGATATAGTTTTTTTTTTTCTGATTAATTGACATCAGCCGAATGCTATATTTTTCTCCACTCACGCAGTGGACAGGTTGCACAGTGTATTATAATACAATTGGCGTGACAATAGGCCCTACATAATTCTGTTAACCTGCATTTCGTTCGAATTTGGCGTGTGCCTTGCGCTTTAGAGTTGCCCTTGGCAACCGTGTACCTGCCCTATGTAGTAACTGTTGGCGGTCCCAGCGTGTGGATCTTGTTGTTGTTGTTGATATATACCCTTTACGATAACGACAATAAGTTAATAAAATGTGTTTGGGTGTTTTTCTTTTTCTCTCTCACTCTCTCTTGGTCGAAATATTTTTCTGATTAATTGGCATACCAATTCAGAACTCAATCAGCTGATGTTTTAAATATCTAGGTATGCTCCCAAATTACTCAACCTTTTAGCAGTCAACGTACACAAGCTAAATTTCATTATCATTATTGAAACACGCTTAAGCATCTTATACAGGTTGTATAGTTATCCAGGGTGAATTGTTCAGTTTGTTCTTCTTGTTCAGGGTGGCATCTGCCAACGGGTGCCGACAGTATCAGCCGAGTATTGTATTCTTCTCCACTCACGCAGTGGACCGGCTGCACAGTTTAATACAATTTATTACAACATACTATGTCAATTTGTAACTTGTTCGAATTTGGTGTGTGCTTTGTTCGCTATAGAGTTGCTCTTGGCAACCGTGTATTTGCCCTACATGTTCTTTTTGTCCAGGATGGCATCTGCCAACGGGTGCCATCAGAACTGACAGTATCAGCCGAGTATTGTATTCTTCTCCACTCACGCAGTGGACCGGCTGCACAGTTTAATACAGTTTATTACAATATATTATGTCAACTTGTAACTTGCTCGAATTTGGTGTGTGCCTTGTTCGCTACAGAGTTGCCCTTGGCAACCATGTATTTGCCCTATATAATATACTGGCCGTCGGCGGTCCCAGCGTGTTTGTCTTTTTGGGGCATAGGGACGGGTGATCTTTTGCGCTGCAGTTATGGGAGAGGAGGAATCCGTATAGAATTAATGATAAAAACGGTTATTTTTTTTTTTCATTTCTTGTAAAATTGATTCTTCGGGTAAGGATTTCCTTCCTAGAGCTGCCCTTGGGAACCTAGTATTTGCTCTATATACTGGCGGTTGGCGGTCCCTATAAGACTTGAGATGTCTTCTCTTCTGTCATAACACAATACGTATTACATACATGTGTTCCCTCTATTGATCGGATATAGAACAATTACCGGAGTTTTATTATAACTTATTTTGAATATTAGTATTCATGCTTATGGCAAACTGTTCTCTTTATGTTTGTGCCTACTTAGATCGTATTAATGTTATGTATAGGACGATCCTATTTTCCTTTGTAGACAACGTTATATTACGAGACAACGATAAAATGTGTAACTGCAATATTGCAACAATCTCCACAGTCAAATTGTTCTATACTGCCCTCTACAGGTGCCCTCGTGGACTCAAGCAACGGACAACACGCTCACCCTTTAATACGCAATTCTATAGACACAGCATTCAATTCAATTAATGATGATGACTTTTTTGATTTGGCAGGACCTTCTTTTGAACAAAACGAATCAAATATCAATCAAAATGACAATTTTTTTGATAATTATGTTTCTGACGGTTTTAATTCATCGCCGCAAGAATTAGACTATGATTTTGACACAGAGAACCAATTGCAAAGTCCGTCTTCTGAATATCTTACTCAATCCCAATTTACCAATGTTGTCAAGGAATATGATAGTACTACTTTTTCTCTTTTACATTTTAATATTAGAAGTATTAATAAGCATTTTGAAGAATTGAGGTTATTTTTAAATAGTCCCATCATGCATAATATCTCGGCGGTAGGTTTAACCGAAACCTGGCTCTCTCATGACTCCAGTCTTCCCTTCGCTCTCGACGGGTACGATTTAGTGGTTAATAACAGACAAAATAGGGTAGGTGGAGGCGTTGCCATATATGTTAAACAAAATTATGATTATGTAGTCCGCGATGAGTTCACCAGTATGACTGATTTTTTTGAGTCTTTATTTATTGAAATCACAGTTCCAGGCAGCAAAAATATAATCATAGGTGTAGTATATAGACCACCAAACGCGAATACTAAATCATTTTTAGATTATTTTTCCGATCTGGTTAAAAACCCACTTTTTATCAACAAAAATTGTTTTATAATGAGTGATTTTAATATAGATTTGCTAAAACAGAATAATATGTCGCAAGATTTTTTGGAAATATTTTTGTCTGCCTCTTTTTTACCCTTAATATCTAAACCCACACGTATAGTTAATGAATCTGTTTCTTTAATTGATAACATTTTTTGTAACATTCTTCCTCCTCCTGATTCTTTTGTAGTACTCTCAGATATCACCGATCATTTCCCTATCTCGACTGGTTTTTCTTTAAATGGAGCAGTTGATAATAAAAACAACAATATATTTAAACGAAGAATTACTCATGAAAGTATAGCCAGGCTAGGTGCTAGCTTAGACACCGCAGACTGGTCCTGTATCTTTGATACAGATGATGTTAATTTGTCTTATGAATATTTTATGAAGATTTTTATCCAACATTTGGACATTTGTATTCCAAAACGTAGAGAAAAATCAGCTAATTACAAAAAAATACCCAGGCTCCCATGGATTTCAAAATCGCTCCTGCGTTCAATAAATAGAAAGAATAATTTATATTACAGATTTAAAATGAAACGTACTGAGCAATCAAAGTTGAAATACACTAGTTACAAAAATACTTTGACGAAAATTATACGAATAGAAAAAAAAAAATATTATACTAATCAGTTACAATTTTACAGGCATGATATGCAAAATACATGGAAAGTTTTAAAGCAAGCCATGAATATATCAAATGTTAAGTCAAATATTACAAAAATTAGATTTGATGGTGAAATTCTTGAAGATTCTCAACAAATTTGTGATGTTTTGAATAACCATTTTTCTTCAATTGGGGAAAGCCTGGCAAGTAATATTCCTCCCTCCACAAAACATTTTTCCGAATTTTTGGGTCCCCCAAATTCTAGTTCAATATTTTTTTAATCCAACATACACTCAGGAGATAATTAATATTGTCTCTGATTTCAGTTCCAAAAAAAGTGCTGGACACGATGACATCAGCAATTTTCTTTTAAAGGGGGTAATATCGTCAATTGCGGATCCCTTAGCTCATATATTTAATCTATCCCTTTTTAATGGCACCTTCCCCGAAAGTATGAAAATAGCAAAAGTCATCCCCTTGTTTAAAAAAGGTGACAAATTAGATGTAAATAATTACCGACCAATTTCTTTGTTAAGTGCATTGTCAAAAATTCTTGAAAAATTATTTATAAAAGAACTATTAATTTCTTTAAATTTAATCACATATTTACGAATTTTCAATTTGGATTTAGGGAGAAACATAGCACCACACATGCATTATTGAGTTTTATAGAAAAAGTGGCACATGCTATCGATAAATCTTCTCATTTGATAGGTTTGTTCCTGGACTTCTCCAAGGCCTTCGACACCATCAATCATGATATTTTACTTAACAAATTACACCATTATGGAGTGCGTGGGAAGGCCTTGGAGTGGTTCAGGAGCTACCTCATGAACAGGAAACAATATGTTTCTTTAAATGGTTGTAATTCACAAATATTAAATATTAAATGTGGGGTGCCACAGGGAAGTTTATTAGGTCCACTGTTGTTTACTATTTACATAAATGATTTTTGTAGATCATCAGATGTTCTTTCTTTTATTCTTTTTGCAGACGACTCAAATCTATTTTTTTCACACAATAATCTTTTTACCTTTGTTAATACAATAAATTTAGAATTAGAAAATGTTGCCCAGTGGATAAAAGCAAATAAGCTATCTCTTAACCTTCAAAAAACAAAATATATGCTCTTTAGTAATTCTACTGAGGCATTACCTGTTGATATTGTTTTAGATGGTACTCCACTCGAAAATGTCTCCCATATAAAATTTCTTGGAGTAACAGTTGACAATAAGCTGTCCTGGAAATTTCATATTGACAGTATATGTAAAATTATTTCACGTAATATTGGTATAATTAATAAGCTTAAGTTTTGTTTTCCTTTGTCGTCCCTGCTCGTATTATATTCATCCTTAATATTGCCATATTTAAGTTACGGTATTCTCGCGTGGGGAAATACATATAAAACATTCTTAGATAAATTACTTTTATTGCAAAAGAAATCACTCCGTGTTATATGTCATACTCCATTTTTGTCCCATACTGACCCACTATTTTATGAGCATAAAATATTGAAAATTAATGATTTGTATTTGTTTAATCTAGGACAATTTATGTATAATTATAATAAAAATAATCTCCCAAATATATTTGAAACAATGTTTCAAAGAAATCAATCCATTCATAATTATCCAACACGGCGATCAAATGATTTCCATTTGCCATTTCTGAGAACTTTGTTGGCTCAAAACACATTTATTTACGACGGGCCAAAGTACTGGAATTCACTTCCCAGTAACATTACTACTGCTCAATCTCTGAATTCCTTTAAGAATAAATTAAAACCATTTTTATTGCAACTTTACAACATCCAACAGAGTTAGTTTCCCTTTATCATCTCAGTCAAGTCATCATTTTTTTTTTACATAAGTCCTCCTACTAAACTATGTCCCTCTCTGTGTTCTAAATATAACGATGTGTTTTTTTTTTCTCCTGCATTCTTACCAACATAACTACGTATAAAAAATGTTTTGCATTACATTCAATCCAGCTTGTATTTTATCACTTATTTTACATTATGAAATCCAGACTTATGTACCTTTTCAAGTTTTGTTCTGTATCACAAATATCCCGTGTATACGCAATGTACATAAAGTTCTTTGTTCATTTTGATGGAGGTGAAAATAAAGTTGAAAGTTGAAAGTTAAAATTACAAAAAATCCATAAATCATCATTCAAAATTTCTCATTTGAACAAATTATCTTTACCGGGCAATATTCGATGAAAAAGCTTGAAATTGAATTGCTTTATTCTATCATCATTAATCTGATGAAACGTATATTGCAAAACCCTTTTCCAATCAAAATCACAGGGTAGATCCAAATAACCTTGCCAGAAGTATACACACGGGGGTTCTTGTTTTTTCTTACGTAGAAACTATCTGTAATAGTGTTCAGCTGACGTTTTCCGAACACTGATTTTATCACCTGTTGACAACTCAATAACATCAAATTCTTCTCCTGCCATTGTAATATGCACAACTGTAATACACTGTGAATTGATTGAGTGTTGGGTGTGATCCATTGAAGTATAACTTGTTAATGCACTTGAAAGTTTCAATTTATTGAAATGATAACCACTTCAACTATTAAAGTCAAGAACTTGAAAACTATAGTTTTAAAATGTCATGCTGTGTGCACAGGCCGAACGGCATCTTACTGGTATTCTGGCATATACGAGACTGTTCAGCGAATTTTTGAAGTGCTTTTCCATAGTGGTCTGGCGTCGTATTAAACCCTTACAGGTCCACGGTCGCACCCCCACACACAAAACCACACACACACACTCACACACACACACACACACACACACACACACACACACACACAACATGCAGTACAGCCGGAAGATGACAAAAGTATTTCATACAATAGCGGGCATTCATTTCTTTATAAAAAAAAAAAAATGCTGGTCAGATACGCGAGATGGACTTGGTATAGTGTTTCATAGTGGAGTGAGATATTTAAGCTAAAATAGGCTGATGAAGATATTCCACAGACACCCAGCTAACTAAAATTAGGCCATTTTTATCATCCCCTTTACAAAAACCGGTTTGAACCGAGCGATTACAGTGAAACTAAACCCTCATATACATGTGGGTGAAGAAATTGCAGCAATAGTAGTAGAACATATTAGTGAGTGCCTAAGGAAAATCAGACACTTAAGAATTGTTAAAATTTACCCCAAAAAAATGATAGCATTATAATCATTAAAATCATCATCAATTAATTCTAATACTTTTTGCCATTTTTTTCCATTCGTGGTGTCATAGAGTGTTGAAATTGAAGATTCGTCATTAAAAAACGCATCACCAAACAAACATGTATTTTTAAACGGATTTTCCTGATTTTCTCAAATTGATGTGCTAGTAATATTATTTACATTCACTCAATAACATATCTAACTTTCACTCTACATTAGTGTCAACCGTTCCTACATTGTATACTCAGACGATTTGGCGTAGCATTTCGTTTTGGAGAGTGAATTGATCAACCTTGACCATTTTGATAGAGATGCCATTTTGAAAATCATACTTAGAAAAAAAACACACAACAACATCTAATAAACAAATAAACAACATCAAAGAGGATACTTTCATTCATAAGTTGTTGTTGATGTTGTGTGCGTCTCTCTCTCTCTGTCTTGTTTTGTTTTGTTTGTTTGTTTGTTTGTTTGTTTGTTTGTTGTTGTTGTTGTTGTTGTTGTTGTTTTGTTTTGTTTTGTTTTTTTTTTTTTTTGGGGGGGGGGGGGTTGCATAAAAGGCACCGTCTGATAAACCTGAACGATTACTACTAGCCAATACCCACACGAGTGGACCGGGTGTAATATTATATGATTGGCGATTAGTGACCGGCTGATGAAGATGCACGTTTGAAACATATGAAAATAAGCGAGGACAACAACAACAACAACAATGACAGCAGCAACGACAACATCAACGATAAAATGCCCACAACCAGATGAAATTAGTCATGAAGGTATACCGTTTTACCTTACCCTATAGCCACTAATGGCAGCCAGGTCGTACATGAGTAATTTTTTTCAAGGTTCATATCATAAAGATATTTCAACAAAATTATTGTTGCATCATTATTGTACACTGAGCAAGAATAAGGAGTGGATATAAACACAAATTCTTGAATTCTAAATTTTTGTTCTGTTTTGATCTTATTCATTGAGCAACAAAATAGTCAGATTTAAGAACTGCCGATAAATACAATGAAAGAGCGAAGAAAAACAAATCAAATTAATTTACAGGGCAGCGGAGACTGGGGCGTCACCCTCCCTCACACTCCCTCTCCCTCCTAGCACGAAGATACTATCTTTAAGTGTATGTAAAGGAACATAAAAATCTTAAATGAGATTGTGAATGATATTTTCGTAGGTCAAAAGCCAAAAATAGTAGTATTAATGTATGGCGAAAATGTTTGAATTTGCAAGAAAGTATCACTTTTTTTCCGCTATGCATGACGTCGTCTTCTATACTGCGTCACCATGCATTTCTCCACGTTCACCCCACATCTTCGTTTCTTCCTCTGACACCCTCCAGATCAGGTTACACCAGAACAAAATTGTCTAAGATAGGCAGCGAATATTGCTTCTTTAATCCCCTCTCCCAAACACTCGGGACACTATCCTAGCCTACAGAAATATGAATGTGCATTCAGAAAGTCAAAGTACAATAAGAAGTCAAAAGTTGAATCAAGGGATAAAGATTATTGTAAAATGGGTTCAAGAATGTAGCCAATTGGAAGCGCTGAAATAAGTCACGTGTGCGTACATTATTTTCTTACTAACATGCACGGCCTGACGTCACAATGTTTACACTAGCAGTGCGCACTCAATCAGCTGTTACAAGTGCGTCACGCGCTACTATACGCGCTGTCAATCCTGTAAACAACTTCTAGTTCGGGCTGCCAGCCGGCCTTTCTTGTGCATACCATGTGGCGTACGTATACTCTTATACGTACAGTACTTATATGTGCGGGATTTCCGGTCCGAGTGCGACGTGCGTAAATGTTTGGGACGAACATCTTCGGACATCTTGACTTTTGAGCGAGTGCTACATGTAGCTGACTGGTATTGACCCACAAAGGTACGTGAAAAATTCTGTTAGTTTTCAACCCATTTTATAAAACAAATGATGCACAGGATTATTTCGTGGCGTTAGTGAAGGTGCGGCGCACTCTCACTAACGCACTCTATCCTGTGCATCATTTGTGTACAAACTGAGACACTAGGATGGACTCAAAGAGGTTGTATACGAATCTCTTGGACGCACACAGTGTCAATGTGGATTGTATACGGTAAGTGACCATCCTCAGATACATTAATCAGTTTGAGTGCTCGTCCTTCGATGTTTCCATGGCACTATCAATACGCTTCACAAGTCAGTCCAACGTTTTGTGTATAAGGGACTCGTAACTCATTACCCCCAACATTGCCATTTTCCTCGGCGAGACAAAAGTGAACGTACCCCCCTTTGTCGGTACTCTGGTGTGGCAACATCTCTGGAGCCAGCATGTGGTTAATATGGGCTGGCCTCTTATGTCTCCTAGTATCAGATGGCCATGCTATTAATGGTAAGTTCCTGTCCTAAATATGTATATCCTATATGTGAAAAAAACTTGTAAAACGTGCAAAATGGCACTCATGTCAGTGTATTCCATAATCCGTATTCCAGAATGGATGAAACTCGTAACACGTAGGATCTGCTCATAGTATATTTCCTGTATTTAACGGAGTTGGGTGTGGTTTACTTCAGAAATAAAGTGTAATGTAACCTCAAAACTCTTACAAATCAGACAAGAACTTCCGTCGTGCCTTCAGTGAATGAATGGTCCTTATATGTTATTGGTCGGAGCATCGCACGACGTCAGTTTTAAATCCAGTTTCTGATTTACAACATTTGCAGGTTATATTATTTTTCATATTTCAGCAGGTTTCACGGAAAACAGTTTTACGTAAAAAATCTGAAATGACTCTTTACCATATTACGTAAAGTGTTCTCGTGTCCTGAAATAGCTTTACTATACAACTCTGTTTACAATGTGACATGATGTCCGCTACCCTTTTCTTTCATAACCTTTTTTTTTTGGATTCGTAGATACTTAATTCTTTCTTTTCTGCATTACATGACTCCAATTATGAGACTAATTTCTCTCTTTCCATCTGAGAGTCATTCCGTGCATTAAAATGTCTTTATGTTTCCCATTCCCGACTTGCGTATTTTATTTTTTATACCATAGGCTTTAGATGTAGGCTTTAAATGTAAGTTACGCTATGCTAGGCAACGTGTCTGTAATTTGAGTACAGAAGGTAGATTTGCATTCAAAAAAATAAAGAGAAATCCATAGTGAACTGATACTGATAGTAAAAATTATTACAGCGAGGTTTCGAAAGGAAAGGATCCTGCTTCAGCTGAAAAATTCTTCTGACATCGCAAAATTGTGTATTCAGTCAACTTGTAGGAATATCATCTTTATCAATAAAGTGTCATTGACAATTTATGAGAGAAAAATAGAAAAGTGTGTTCTTAATGTATGGATTTTATGCCTTCTTGGTTTAATAATTCGGTCAATCGTCTCCTTCACGTTGGAAAAATACTATACTTTTCGTTAGGCTTAAATCTGTCATAAATTTGTCGTCAGATTTTTCTGAAAAATATTATTATTTTACTAACCGTTCTGCATTCGATGTTCCTACGTATCATATCGGGGGCAACATTCTAACCTCTAAACATAATCACAACAATGATAACTTGTCAAGAAGCAGGTTTGCTGACCTATACTTGAAATAGCCTTTATTTGGTTTTGTTTTCTCATAGTAAAGCCCTTGCTAATGGAGAACGTGGTATGAAATGAATATTTTTTATTGTCCATTACAATCGTGCTGGACTCTCTTTGGCAGTCCATGAACAAGGCATTATTTCGCTGTCCTTTAAGCAAAAGGAAAATTCACACACAATAATTGGCAAGCTTTAGCGTTCGTATTTGCAAAGCTTCGGCTGATAAGTTCTTATCTACTCGATAATGGGTCGGAAATGAACGCGTTGTTCTGAATTATGTAACGGCCGTCGTATGACAATGAAATGGCCTGATAATAAGACAAAAGTTTATTGACACAAGACAGATATTTACTCATTTTCTAAAACTCTAATTAGGCTAATGGGACTCTCCTTCCGTAAAATTCGTACTTTCCCTGATGTACGAACAATTTTCACCCTCGCAGTTTTACTAATATATTGTTCGACAATTCTTCATTGTCTTACTCCACAAGAAAAAATAAATTTCATAAGACTTTCCGCTCAAAGAATCATGTATACCGTATGTCCCCAAAACAGTTACAACCGGACCCTCCTCAATGATAACTTTAAAAATAGTGAATCAATCCAAATACAATTTCAGGGCATGAAAATATAACTTATTACCCACATCTTACAGAAAACGTCATTCGATTTGCTTCAGCGGACAAAGAGAAATGAGGAATTTTGTAGAGCATATCAGGAATCCTCTCACTCCAAGCTCTGTCCATTGTGTTCACACATTGTGCAGATCCAAGAGCATCCAGGTGCTAAACTTGAAAGTATCAGATCAGGATCAGATTGATCCTGATAATGTAAATCACGGAATCAGAAATAAAAATTTTAGTTTAAAACGCAAAACCGCATCCTAAATCATGTACATCTAGTGTATGTATGATTCAGGTTTTTATTAATTATTGTGTATCGCCTCTACTTTCATCTCTTTTGTTGCGACAGATCAGACATGGTCCAGCCAGGGTCAGCTGATGCATGACTTACTTGATACTGGATATGACGTCAGAATAATTCCGGGTGTTGCTGGGCAACCGGTGAAAGTTCGCATTACCTTTTACTTATCATCCATCCTCCATTTGGTAAGAAGCGATATCATAGATAACATCAAATACGATCCCTAGTATAATTAGTATAATTTCATACATTTGATGTTAAGCACGTATAATCCCAATACATAAATCATTATTGCAGGTAGCTCGTGCAAGTCAATACGACTGCATAATAGAAAATGAAGGAGACATAGTGTACGCAATATCAATCAGTAGAACTGAGGTACATGCTCCAAACAATATTGCATCATACTCTAGTCCCACCACCCTACAGACTGTAGACTACCAGGAAACGATTTATTTAATTGGACATTCTACCTTCGAAATCATCCGCTTTGTCTCACTTGTTTTGGTTTTGTATAATTATGCTTTTATCGAAAGGCGGATAAAGATATAATTCTTTAATCATTTCTCTCCTTTGTAGAGAATACATGTTGGAAATATCAGAAACCGGAATACCTTTGCCATTATCTTTTCATAAAAATGTGATATTTGAAGTCATTTCTTTCTAGATCAGAAGTACTATATGCGTAAGTCTTACACTATCATAAAGAGAATCGTGTATGGATAAGTAACTATTGGGATTCTTAATACTACTATTTAAAGTTGTATTTGAAATTTCCGTCCGCCAGTGAGAAGTATTTGAGGATCCTTACATACAAATCAATGCAGAAAATGTAATGCAGTCAGTTCATACTTCATTTATTTTCTTTAACAATCAGGATGAAAGAAATCAAGTTTTCCATGGCTCCTCATACATTAAAGTGGTGAGTTGATATTGTAGGAACAACAAAAGACTCCTCAACTCTGTTCATTTGTAAGGGTGTCAACATCTTAGACTGCTACACCTCTTTCACCTATCTCACTTTTCACCGGTCGTAATTACAAATATGAGACATACGTGATGAGTGAAACACGCTTGGACAGTCGAAAGTGATAGCCGGTGATGTTTTATAGGGGATGACTAGTATCTGATCAGTGGGAATCAGTGGAATACTCGGGGATGATTGTTCCAATTCTTGTGGGATTCATTTAAGAGTACATTATGTATCTATTGTTGTGTGAAGTTATTTGCTTCAGAACGGTGTCATATTCAAGTAATGTGCAGTTTAATGCTCCATCACTGTACAGGCATGCTAGCCTGGAACCATTAAACTGCACATTACTTGAATATGAGACCATTCTGAAGCAAATAATTTTTTACACAACGATAGATATATAATGTACTCTTAAATGAATCCCACAAGAATTTGAACAATCATCCCCAGCATTCCCACTGATTTCCACTGGTCAGCTTCTAGCCATCCCCTTTAAGGTAAAATTAAATTGATAAAAGCACGCAGATAAACAAAATGAATCGTCTAGATAACAGCCTTTCCAAGCTCTTGATACATCACTCTATGTGAACCATGAAACCGATTAGCCACCACTGGAAGGTTAAGATACTGTTTACCATTTGGAACAATGATTTAGAAAGTTTTCGAGATGTCACATTTGATGCACACGTGTAGGTCAGTTGTTTTAAAAAACATCCTACCCTATTAAAAAATCGTAATATATCCTAAAATATAAGAAGATATCACTGTATTTCCCAATAAACCATATCTGTAGATGGTTTAGTCTAGAAACATCTTTTTTAATTTAACTATTGTTTCACATTTTTACATCGGTTGTTTTTATTCCTAACCCATATTTTAGAATTGTTTGGAAGAGCTGAACCTGAGTTTTTGTTTCATCTGCACATATTAGATAATAACTTTATTTGTTGCATCAATCGCGTACTATTGACAGCCTCTCAAAATGTGTGCAATGTACGATTGTTTAAATTAACAAAATCGTTGTCTCTGCTTCATGACATGAACGCATCATTCATGGTAATGTTACTATTTCGTAAGGACTTCTTTTTTTTTTTTACTTTTAAACCGCGGCTTGAAAAATCTTATGGTTTATACACAATGTACTTGGTTTTGAAATTACATAATTCTTTAGATTAATCGTAATTTCGATAAGGTAATTATCTCAATCACCAAAGGAAAAAAAAATAAAGGAAACGTTGATGGGAATAAGCAATAAGAAGTGGCTTTTCACCAATTTTTTAGTGTGATCTGTGAATAGTCAGCCCGATGATTTAAAAAAAATGCAATCGAGGATTTCAAAACACAACCGACGAAGAGTAGCTGGGACTAGAAAAAAAAAATCAGCTAAAATATGTATGGAAACGCGAAATCACAAACTATTTGATATACCCTCTACAGACGATGGAACTCCCATAGGCAACCTTTAATCCTTAGGTCTATAAATAGCAACCACTATTTTTCCCATGAATGTCAGGTGAATAAGTCAGTAATTCTATTTGTAATTGTTAATTTTCTGTTGTTCTCTTTGACCAAGAATTGGAATGATTCTCGCCTTACTTGGGATCCGGCCGATTATGGCAACATCAGTCGTGTATATGTCCCAATGGAATCCGTATGGACCCCGCCGATGCTGATCTTCAACTCGTAAGTGCTGCCGATTTGACAACAAAACATTTTTAAACACCAGCTCGAGGTGACTTGCCACTGGGCTTACAATCCGTGACGATAAAAATGACACTGTATCTCAGAACACCATCAATCCATCAACATTTTTTTTTTTATTAGCCAGCTGCACCTAATAGGTACAGCGCACCCCCGTTATAATGAACACGGATATAACGAAATTCCCGTTAAAACAAAGTAAAAATTCAGGCCGCGCCTTATTCGGCTCTATGTCTTTATTATTTAGATATATCGAAATTTCCATAATAACGAAAGAAATCTGCAAGTCCCGAGAACTTTATTATGACCGGAGTCCACTGTATTGCTCATCGTTACGATATGAAAATCCACGCCGAGTAATCAAATTCGATCTACCGCCGAGAAAGGGAGACCTAACGAAGTTCTAAACGTCAATTTGATATAAACATCCACAAGGGGGAACAATAGCGCAATCAATACGTTATACACACCATTTTCAGCAAATAACAGTTATTTCGCTTTGCTCGTCATTTCCTCCTAATACTATTGTTCATCCATGGACACGATAAAAGCAATGTCGTTCATGTATTTTATTCTAACTAAAAACAAACAAACAAACAAACAAATGAAGTCTATGAAAAACAAGCATTTTGTCACAAACATAGAAAATAAGGGACAATGATAACAACATCTGCCTTTTTCACTTTTGAAGGGTTCCTGTGTAATAAACCGATTCACCCTGTATCCACAATGCAAAATGGAACAAATGGAGACATTCAATTCGTTTTGTATCCTGTAATATCAGAATTGCCTCTCACTCGGCTGAGAGTCCCCTGCAGCCGGGCGCTTCGAAGGTTGCAGTAAACCAAGATGGCTCTGCCCAGATCCAAACCTCCCTTCTCCACTCCACCACCTGCGACATCAACCTCAGGGCGTTCCCCTTCGACTCGCACGTGTGCGTCGTGATCTTCGCCTCGCAGGGTCTCCGTAGCGACATCTTCAAGTTCGAGCCGGCGCAGGTCCTGTCTCTGGACGATACTTATCCGCAGTGGCTCTTGACGGCTCTTTCCGCGGACGCTGTAGAAGAAAGCGATCAACTGCACAACGAAACCTTCTCCTTCCTGAACGTGCGGTTCACCCTGGAACGACTGCCCGACTTCTTCCTTCGTATGGTCGCCGCGCCCCTACAGCTGCTGAACGCGCTTGCTCTGATCACTTTCCTCATCCCTCTGAAAAGTGGTGAGCGAGTATCCTCTTGCCTCTCCCTCGTCCTCGGACAAACGGTATTTCACATCATCATTGCCGACATCCTACCGAGGACTTCGCGGGCTGACAGCGAACCGATCCTCATCAACTTCGTCCTGTCCTCGTTCCTCAACCTGGTCTGCATTACTGCAGGATCGGCCATGACAGTGAACCTTAGTTTCCAATCTTGGCGAATTCGGAATCGTACCTCGAGATATATAGTTTTCCACGTCCTTGCTGCAATTGCCCTCATGAAATTACCACAGAGTCGGTGTAAAAATGGTAAAGAGAATGTGTCTTTTTTTGGATATCTTAAATTCCTAAAATAAGAACAATTGTCAGATCTAGAGAACAGTGGTCTTATCTTGTAGGGCTTGATAGCTAAAACGGGTTAAGCTCCAGTTTTGATATTTTCAAAATAGGTCCATCAGAAAATAAATCCAAAGAAAACCTCTCCAATCCCTGGAAGGAACACAGTGTCCCACAGTGTAGAAACACAGTGTGCAATCTCTTCACCTTCTTAAATTCGAGCGTTTTAACAATGTAAACATATAAATTCACTGTGTGAAACAAAGTAGTACTATGTGAACACTTTATGAAAACCACACCACAGTGAGAAATCATCTTCACACTGCTAGATTCGAGCGTTTTCACACTGTCGACTATGTGAACAGACTTTGAACACACTGTGGGACACTGTTTTTTTCCCCGTAATGATGATGCCTGACTTGCTTTGCGAAAGTATTAAACCCAAATCGTTTATAATCCCATTTGTTTTTAGCACATGTGGTGTATGTCAAATTGACAAAAAACGGAGTTACCTCTTGTAACGTTGAAAAACTTCAGTTTGTAAATTGGGTCAACCAAGTGCAAAAACATTCACCTTTTCAACACAGACTGGAATCGTTATATGATATTTATTCTCTTATTTTTATACAGGTCCAGTTGCATAGATTCTATTTCTCATGACTGAAAAAAACCCAAACAATGGAACCATTGCATACGTGAGATAATGAAACCATCAGTCCATTGATTGATGCTAAATTCAAAACATAAACACCAGGGCCCAATTTCATAAAAGATGTTAGGATAGCAACTTTTGCTTGGATGGCATTTTCACAAAGCAACAGCCAATCAGGATGTTTGATTCTTATCGTTACCATGGTAATTGTCATTACAGCGAGAGTTGCTATCATAATTACATTTTTATGAGATGGGGTCCTAAACTGTGTAAAGGTAGACATTTCTTTTGCGAGTTACAGCGCCGATCGTGTATAAATTAGCTTGTTTATTCATGTCGTTTGCACCTTCTTTTTTCATCTGTACAGATGCTAGTCAAGTTGAGAAGATGAGCCGAAAGGAATGTAAACAAGATGAAGTCGAAAAGAGCAGCGACATTCCATTGGATACAGGAGACCTCTCGTCACCTAGGGAGGAGGTACGTGAGTTATATATATATATATATATATATATATATATATATATATACATATATACATATATATATATATATATATATAATAAATAAATATATATATATATATATATATATCTATATATATATATATATATACATTTATTATATCTATGTTTGTGTGTGTTGTTATTAACGCCTGAATAGCAATTGAAATAAAGAGAAACGTGCAAGGTCTTTGTGATCCCTCAGGAGGTTTTGTTGTCGTTATTCTTTTGTTAGAACTTGGGGTGGAAATGAAATCAATTGAACCTTTGTCTTTCTGTGTCTAGATGACTGACATGGAGTTCCTGGCGGCTTGTCTGGATCGTATCTTTTCCTTCTGCGCCCTGATTGCTTTCCTGTTGCCCAACATCGCGGCTTTCGAGATTGTCAAGAACAGTTTGCGAATCATGGTCAGATAGACGGTTCCATGACATTTTCTCCTTCGATAATTGCTCCCATGAAATCTCTCCATGCTAGGCCAAACATAAATTCCCCTCACTAACAAAACCTGCATCCTTATCTTCATCCTCACATGAACTCTTTATGTGCCATCGTATAAACCCTCTGTGCGCCACATTATTCTGAGACAGCAATGTTCAATTCAATTCAATTCAATTCAATTCAATTCAATTCAATTCAATTCAATTCAATTCAATTCAATTCCATTCCATTCAATTCAATTCAATACAAATGTTGTCATGCTTCGGGAAGACATTCTGCTTTTCACATCCATGTAACTTTTATAGATTTTTGTTTAGCTGGACCTGTAGTAAGCAAAGTTGTAGACAAAATGCCCAGCTTTGCTTTGATGTAAATTGTATGACAAATCTCTTATTGCTTTTCTTTCAAATGACCAGGAACTACATTATTGTGAAAAGTCATGACTTTGGCACACAAAATAACGTGGTCTTTGGCGATTTTATCGATTGGTTTGGGCGGGTTTATGCGTTTGAGCAGAATATGCTAAGGTGGCACGCCGTCAACTGTGTCGGGCATGCGAACGTGGCACATAAAGAGTTAAACGTATTTAAAACCCAATCACAACCCTAAGTTCTTGGATAAAAAAGAGCAAACTTCATGTCGTTTCACATATGTGACTAAAGGTGATCAAACGTTTTTAACATTTCATTTGTGCAGCATTGTTTATAACACATTTTTTTTTTTCTGGTGAAAGGATGGAATAGTTTTGGTTGAAATGGGAATTCAAGTTGTAACTTTTTAGAGATAATTACAAAATTTTGAAAGAGCCTACAGTTCTAAGAGGAATCCAAACTTTATTTGATGAAAATCGGTTTTGAAATGGCTGAGATATCAAAAATCAAACAAAACAAAGTGATCCTAATCAAAGGTGGGACCCACCATATATTAGGACCTTTATGCTTTTGGATATCTCAGAAATATCAAATCAGATTTGGTTCAAATGAACGGTGATTTCCCCTTAGAATTGCGTGCTCTTTAATATTTCATATAAGAAGTTTCTAGGTATCACGTAAAAAAAAAACTTTGAATTCCCCTCAGTAAAAACTACAATCCGACCTGTCCTATCCGGCCAACCTTTATTCGGATCTATCTATAATCCGGATGCGATCTCACCGTGATTTCTTTTCTTTTCTTTTTTGTTACTGTATAATAACGGGGAAAAAGGGGATTTCAAACTCAAACAAAATTTGACACAAACTCACATGAATTACATATTATTCTCAAAATAATTGACATACAGTCACATCTAATTTTCATTCATCTAACATGCATTCAGACATTCTCCACCCCTAAATCACTGCAAGAAAATAGACAAAAATTTTTTCATAGAATTAGGGCGCGGTACAAGCGATCGTTCTTCGGCAGCTATGTCTATTAAACATTGAGTCTCCCGTATCCGGCCAAATCCCTTATCCGGGTAAGCTCCGGTCCCGACATGTCCGGATAGGAAATGTCGGATTGTATAATAATCTTGATTATGAACTTGGCTCCTCACGGAATGCTCCACTGTCTAAAAGATAAAAAGAATAGAGAAAGAAAGAAATGATACATTCATTACCTCATTTACAATGGGGGCAATTAACTGGGGTAGGAAACATAATTATAAGTTTGATAAATTCTCTGAACAATGAGGTTTTAAGGTTTGCACTCATGATGCATTTCTTTTTTTGCCTGTGTGACGTTCTTCCGTTTGTAATCCTAACTTAACTGTGGCTGCTAATCGATTAAAGGAATGAATGAAGTTACCATAAACTTAGGAGTAATTGAATTATAATCGCATGAAATGTTTAGTTTGCCTATCTAATAACAATCATGATAAAGACTAACTTCTAAACAAAATACAGAAGACTCGTAAGATAGATGCTTTAAATGACAAATACAGTGTACTATTACAACTACCTATTTTGTATAATATTAATGTATCTTTCTATGCCGTAAGAACACAACTCTTTCTGTATGTCTATGTGAATAGAAGTATGTATGAATTTTACAAAATATGTATTGGTTTTTACGTATATGTAGATGTAATGTGGAAATGAAAACGATTTTACAAGTCATTTCCGGGGCACCAAGACCATTTCAAACTGTTAGTATGATTGGATCATTATCATTCATTTATGCATAATAGTCAATTCCGATGCCAGGAAACAGTTCCCTGTGCCACTTCTGCTTATTCGTTACACAAAACTATCACTGCCCTAGCTAATCGTCTCTGTGGGCTTTGACTTTTGATGGATGCATTGATCTGTCGACATGAGCTGTCTTACCTCTTTCCACCCTATTTCCAATTTCCCCCTTATCCTCCTCTTCCTTCTTCTTCCTTTTTCCTCGTTTTTTTTTTTCCCCCAGCACTCTTTGTAGTTGCAAGCTCTTCATTCCATATTTTCCCCTTCCCTCTGAGGTGCCAACATAGTACAAATATAGTGTTGTCTAAGCTGGTACTTCCATTTTGTTTTCGCAGAATAAATATAAGTAGGTCTGTATATATATCATACCTCTTCTTGTACTGAAGATAAACATGAACATATTGTTATTCTTTGCTTCCAGTGTGTCATTTAGATGAAATGCATATCTAATTTCTCACATCACTTTGCACATTTTGCTGTGAAAAGTAGAGTTTGAATTGACTTAAATTGAATATGTAGGGTTATCGACTTGAGTTTACGTGTTCTTAGACTGTCTGCCTATCCATAATAGAGGCCGAGAGAAAGGTGGCAAAATAAAAGATGTGGTATAACACATACACAATTTTGGTACATCTAACATTTATATATATATATATATATATATATATATATGTGACCGTGCACCTCAAAACGAACATAAAGTCGCACACACTGGTTTTGCGTGAGAACTGAAAATAAGTGAAATGGGTCAACCTAGCCGAACTTGACTTTTTCATATTTTCTGAAAGAGCGGGTCTTCTATTACATTATGCTGAAATTTGGTATCATAAAACGGGCAGGAAAGTGTGTTTTTTTAGCAGTTTATCTCGAACATTTTTGGTAGAATAGTGTGAGTATAGGTGTGTCTTTAGAATCCCTTTTTCATTTCTGAAAAACCTTGTCCACACTCTTCACTTTCAACTCTAATAACTTTTGAAAGGATAGTGCTACTGCTTTGAAAGTTGGCATTAGTTATGGACAGAATGTGTTAATGAGGCATGTTTAATTTCAGTTTAATCTGATAATCTCTTCATTGTTGTTACTCTGGTGGTTTACTTCCTGTTTTTTGTCCCATTCATCGCACAGCCAGCACGATTTGGTAAAGATTAAGCGCTTGAATAGACACTGCACTTCAGAGCCTCTTTTCTCAGTTCACACTTTTCCTGAGTTTGTGTTTTCTTTCCAATATTTAGATAGGTTAGGAGAGTCCATTTGATTTGAATTATACATCATTTTAAAGCTTAAAGTCTGCTCTTTCAGAATATGGTCTTAACTAAAAATTCATGTCTGGCGACTTTTTGTTTGTTTTGAGGTGCAGGGTCACATATATATATATATATATATATATATATATATGTATATAGGGGGGGGGGGCGACAAGACCTCGTATCTGCAAAATGTGAAATGTTCAGGAGAGCCAAAAACATGGCGGCCAAAGCACTGCAGCGAATGGGATAGCCTTTCCTTTGACATGCCGTGGTGGCTCCATTTTTGGAGTAAGACAGTTGGGATTTGGACAGGACATCACTTAACCCATTATTTGACCATTAATCCAAAAAAGTCCTTTTCACCAAAATTGCAGATACAAGGTCTTGTCACCCCTATATATATATATATATATATATATATATATATATATGCATATGTATATATATATGTATATATATATATATATACATATATATATATATATATATATATATATGTATATATATATATATACATATATATATATATACATATATATATATTCGATGTGAAATTCAATCGAGGTAAAAATGAAATAATGTATCAGTTTCGATGACGGAAAAAATAGTTCTACTTGTGTATCTTAAAATTGCGTCTTCTTGTAGTGCCTGGCACACTCCAATGACGTATACATATGAAAGTTGTATTTACTTATATGTGAATATATACATGAACATATGTATGTATGTATGTATGTATGTCGATATTCCTGTAGACGTGTACGCCCATATGCCAACAAAAAGAATTTCCTAAATGGACAATAAATGATTCTGAATCTAAATCTCAATATGTATTCTACGTGAACTGCAAAGCTGAATACAATGCATTGTAGGATTTGTAAGTTTTACGCCGTGATGTCTTAGACTGCTCTCGTTTCTTCAGTGTTGTTTGTTGACGTTCTTGTTCTGCCATAGTTGCAATTCCTTAAGATTTCTCCAGCCTGCTTGATGTAATACAGTTCCAAATAATCAGGTGGCCTTTATGATAGTAAAATTAACGGTGCACGTCGAATTAAAGCACCGAATTTGCACAGATGATCCCTCAGGGCTTACTCATTGACAATACAGTAGGAGCCCTCTGCTTTTTTTAAATGTATTTTTTATAATACAAATGGTGAATTTAATTTTCCATATATTTCGAACTCCGTATGCATCGATTCATTGCGTTTGGCTTCCTTAATGGTATACAGTCATAAAGTCCTTTCCGGAACCCTTTAAAATCCACATTTGTGTATGTTTTCTGAGAGATTATTCATTTATTATTCTTAGAAATGTTATTTCTTCATCATCCATTGCTGATGACTGATTAAACAAAGTCGATTTTCACTCATTTTACAAACTGCACCCGCACTCAGTTTCCGAACTTTGGTCGAACTCTAGCCAAACACCGCGTGCTAATAGTGACGTCATTTTAAGGAGAGTTCATAGTACTTTTGCATTTTTGAGTAAACAAACTACTGCTCGAATCTTGAGAAATTTTAGCAAAATGGCCGAAGCTGACTCCTTTAAACAATGACGAACCTGATTTTGTAATGGAGTTTGAAGTCGAAGAGGATCATCCTGAGGATGGAGACAACTCTTCTTCTGACGATTCGGAATTTTCTGATGAGGATTAAGGAAAAATTAGGAGAGGGATTTGAAGAAAACGAAGAGGAAGACGCTGAAAACGAAGAGCTGCAGCAGCCGCTGGGTAATCAAAATGACGGCGCCGGCGGAGGTGAAGATGGCGATCCGATAGCAGCTGCGGAGCTTGGTGTGGAATTAGACATCGCTCGGAAAGATCCGGCAAATGCATAAAATTGGTACGTTTTTCTCTAATTCTATTGTGGAAATTTCACATCATTACTGTACTTAGAATGGCACAGTGGAGCATCATGAGTTGAATGACTGCAGTCAACCGTGGAAAACTTAGCATCAAAGTCCACACTTTTTTTTTTTCCTGCTGATCTATCTCCATAGTCTGAAGCAGAGGTAGCACTGGGACCGCACGCAGGAGAGCGAATTGTGGCAATTGAATTGAATCAATTTCCAAATTTTGGAATGATTTGGATATAGAAATAATGCAATCCCAGTTTCTGAATTCATCTAAGCATAAACAAAAACTACTTTTTCTGAATTCATACTTATAGCTAATCTTCAATCCTCCTCGACATTCCACTATGTAACATGTGCCTCGCTCGCGATTTCTTATTATACCCTGGACCTTCTTGTGCATATGTGTATTTCTGCTATTGTACACTGTATCTGACTTGTTCCTCGCTCGGGTGATCACGCAACTCTCCAGAAGTTTTGTGAAGCGGACATTGTTTTCTTTATCTTTTCTTTTTTTTAATTCTTCGACGTTTATAATTATTTACCCAATTTACAAATTGTCAATTGTAAATATCAAGTAAGAACTAATCTCACATCAGCATCTGGGAATCTACACTCTACAAGCTATGCTATGTAGATTCCTCATATTTCACATGTTAAGTTGTCTTAAATGCTGTACTTGACAATTCATCCATGCTTTTGTACTCTTATGTTTATGGTTTATTTATTTGTTGAAATGTGGAATATGGAACAATCAAAAACAAACAAACAAATTGAGAAATAGATTGATTTTTTTCGTCACTGCTGATGAGATATCTGAGTGACTGATTGACAATTGATAGAAATTATGATGTCCTAATAAATACAGTAAGATAACTAGATTCTAGCCACTGAACTCTGAATATTCTTTTGACATAGTGTACGAATTCTTCTTACTATAGATTATATCAATGCAACGTGGGCTGCTGATTTTGTTCTTACATTATAGTGATTATATCACATAACTTTATATTAGAAGATTTTATTCAAACTTGTCCAGACATCATAACTCGAAAAGCAATCGCTACCCCATTTTTGCTATTTCTTAGCAGGGGCGGCGCAGCCGTGGGGGCCGTGGAGGGTCGGGCCCCCACACTTTTTGTGCACCATACAAAGGAATACATAAGGTGTCATCACTTTGGACCCCCACACTTTTTTCAACCCGGACTAAAATGGGAGGGGAGAGAATGAGCTGAGGACTTTTTTTTTTTTTGGTTGCTTGTCAGCTGAAGAAACCCGGAAGTGGACGGGAACGGGAGAGACCTTTTTTTTTTTTTTTTTTTTTTTTTTTTTTTTTTTTTTTTTTTTTTTGCTTGTTAGCTCATGAAACCCGGAAGTGGTCCCCCACACTTTTGAAAACAGTGCGCCGGCCCTGCTCAGTTTGATGACCTTACCCATTTTCAACCAGGGTAGGTTTCATACATGACGAGATGTTAGCGATAACTGCAACATCCCTGCTGCGGTACTACACTACAGCCATAGTGTACATCGTTGGCACAAGTCTGTTGGCGCTGACAGCTGTGACCTGATGTACGTGTGTGTAATGCACGCGAAGTACTCAGTCACTGGTTGTCAATCATGAGCTGCCAGGATCAGACACATCAAACTGGAATAAATAGGCAGGAAACTAGATTCACCTCTAGTCTATGCTATTTGGATCAAGCTAACCAGGAAGGTGGTAAGTGATAGAATGAGTTCTCACTCTCGCTTTTGTAGCTTGGTTCGTCGATTTTATTTTCATCTGTAATCTATGGGAGGATAGGTCCTAACCATAGATGGCTAGTCTAGCTAACGTCAGGAAACTGCAAACTATCTTCTACAAAGTTGATACACGCTCCGACATGCAGTCAGGGAAACTCTCGACTCTCCAAGATCACGTAAAATACCACTTTTTCGAGATCGGTGCGTTCAATTGTGTGTGGAAGAGCGCGGTGGCCTTTGCATTGTGTTCTCTTTTCAGCCGTTTTTGTTTTCAGATATGCTCGTAAGCCATGCAGTCCAAGTTGCAAGTGCCAGTGTATTAAAAATGATCATTTCTGTGTGTATGCACCGTTTATAGTATACTTGCTCAATACACATGTGTTAAGGATACATGATACACATTGCTGCGGTCTTCGATCACCAGCAATACCCCCTCTAAATCCCTCTTTCTCCCTCTCTCTCCCCCTTTCACTCTCCCTCTCTCCTTCACTCTCTCCCTCTCACATAATATCTACCGGAAAAGTAACACTTTCCCTCCAAAATAAGAATGAAATTTGACCGAAACTTGGTTAGAAAATAATCGTCGAAAAATCACATACCGGTACACAACATCGCGTTGCACTGCTCGCAGCGCAGCTAGCTAGCTCGAACAACTTTGGAATGTCACGTGACATTTCTCCGTACACTGACGTCACTAGTAAATATGGAGTTTCTCAGTTCCGAAGAATCTGAGAAATTTTGCTCACAACAAAATTACCTTTCGAATGAGGTGTAATTTTCAAACACATTCGAAATTACCTGTCGAATGAGATGGAAATATACCCGACATATTGTTTCTTCTGTATTAAGCGTTAAAGGTGTTATATCCTCAATAATTCCAGATCGTTTGACTCATATTTTTGATTCGTCAACTTCTCATAGTATGTTTCTTGATAAAATGAAACTGGCTAGAGTAATTCAAATAAATAAGAAAGGCGACAAATAAGATGTCAGTAGTTATTGCCCAATCTCTTTATCTTCTCTGACTAAAGTATTAGAAAAATAATTTTAATTAAAACTATTGAATTTTTTATTCTGCATAAGATGTTTAGCAATTCCCAATTTGGATTTCGAAAAAAAACCCACAAACAAACAAACAAACATATTACTATTCATGCAGTTCTTCATTCAATTGACAAAGTGGTTAATGCAATTGACAACCACTCTAATTTAATTAGTGTTATTTGTGACCCGCTGCAACAAAAGGATCCGAAAGCTGGAGGAGAACAATTTTCTGAAAATGGCATGACATTATTTCCTTACTCTTCTACTTTAATTTCATATATAGCACAACTCATGAAAATACTCGATTGAGGAGATATCGATGATTTCATTAGCGCATGTCAAGTGCTTGAGGAAATCAGAGTTTCGAAAAACACGCCTTCAAAGTTTTCTTTCCAATGCTATCATGATCAAGGGGAGGCGAGACAGTTTTCACCGCTTGACAATAAAGGCATGCTCCTAGCGACCTCTGCGATGTTAATTCAAGCTTAGCGCCAGCGGTCTACGCACGACCAATCAGTGATCAGGATGCCATGCACTGACCAATAAGATCACTCCCTCGTTGCTAGGGGCGGAGTCTAGCTGCGGCGCTAAATCTAAACTTCGGACACGTTTCTGTTACGTTGAAAGTAGGTAAATCATGGCCCAGAAAAACGCTGAATTCATGCCTTTGCTTTGATCATTTAGCTTCGAAATTTTGGCAGATGATAGACAAAACAATGCCAACATCAGAAATTTGATTGTTTTGACCAATTATGATAATGTGACTTCAAACTCGATTTTCTTGGCTCAGCCGTCAGCAACTTTAGGATCCTTTTGTTGTAAAGAGTCACATTTTTGACTCTGCACCTCAAAACAGACAAAAAGTCGCCAGACATGAATTTTTAGTTAAGACCATATTCTGAAAGAGCAGACTTTAAGCTTTAAATTGATGTATAACTCAAATCAAATGGACTCTCCTAACCTATCTAAATATTGGAAAGTAAGCACAAACTCAGAAAAAGTGTGAATTGAGAAAAGAGGCTCTGAAGTACAGTGTTTAATCTTTACCAAACCGTGCTGGCTGTGCTATGAATGGGACAAAAAAACAGGAAGTAAACCACCAGAGTAACAACAATGAAGGGATTATTAGATTAATATGAAATTTAGCATGCCTCATTAACACATTCTGTCTATAATTATTGCCAACTTTCAAAGCAGTAGCTTTATCCTTTTGAAAGTTATTAGAGTTGAAAGTGAAGAGTGTGGACAAGGTTTTTCAGAAATGAAAAAGGGATTCTAAAGACACACATAATCACACTATTCTACCAAAAATGTTCGAGATAAACTGCTAAAAAACACACTTTCCTGCCCATTTTATGATACTAAATTTTAGAATAATGTAATTGAAAACCCGCGCTTTCAGAAAATATGAAAAAGTTCGGCTAGGTTGACCCTTTTCACTTATTTTCAGTCCTCAGGCAAAATCAGTGTGTGCGACTTTATGTTCGTTTTGAGGTGCACGGTCACATTTGGACTTCTATATTCCTTCGATACAATTAATCATAACATTTTACCTAGCAAATTATCGCACCGCATGGAACGGGGAAGGCCTCGGATAAGTAAATAGTTATTTAGGTAACTGAAAACAATTTGAAATAATTCCAGATAGTAAATTCAGTTACAAGATATAAAAAAGTGCCGTTCCTCAGGGAAGTCTTTTAGGACCTTTGTTCTTCTGTACACGAGGACATTAACCCACTAAAAAAAAAGCCATCCGGTATTTATGGTGTCATTTCCGGGCGCGCTTAATAGTGGTCATACCCCATGATATGTATTCCTATCTATTAAGCGAAAAAAGAAAAAGAAAAAATAAGGGGACCGAGCCCCACCTCCCTATACACGAGCGAGTTCGTTTATGCACAGGGTGAATAATAATGGCTCGAGTACACTACCTTAGGGCACATCAGATGTGATGTGTGATGTAGTTGACACGTGCCCATTTATAACAGAATCTGCCTTGAGAAGATAACAAATGTAACTATATAAAGCACAATCACGAACACCATGAAATGTTTTATTCATTGAACAAAATAAAGGAAAACAAACAGACACACACACACACAAACACACACACACACACACAAAGAGGAGATCATATGAAACGCCTTCAAAAAGTCTAATGTTACTACAAAACTGCAGACATATCCTGCCTTTCAGTGCGGCTATTATTATTTAGCGAGTTCTAGGAGTGCAGGGATAGTTTGCCCCCAAACCAAGCTTATTTTCACGAAAGGATATTGCATGCTTAAATGAATGAAGGATATTGCTTGTTGGATGTGTCTGTTTAGCGACAAACTGTCCGAATTCTTTCGATGTAGGCAACATGGTTCAAATCAGCCCAAAGTTTTGAGAACTTCCAGGATTTATACTCTTAAACAATGTTTGTTTCCTCGCTAATCTCAGTTCATCAGATCCATGGTCTCCCGACAATGAGGGATTTTGTTATAATGTGCAAACGATTTACCAATGCATCCGAATGAGCCTTTAATCGCATTATAGGCTACATAGCAAGGAGTATAATCCACTCCAGTTATTTTCGTTCGCAGTACCTCCTGTACTATTTTCCACGTATCATTCTCAGTCACCGGAGTGAAATATAAAATAAATCACCGCATCTAGCGTAAAAAAAAAGAAACTGCTGAAAATATACATGCCCTCTACTTGCGAGCCTACAGAGCAGAATAGAGCTAAACGGGAATGAGCTTTCGATCCTAGCAGAATCTTCGTCATAGGTAAAATGATGAGGATTCTGTCTGGATTGAAAGCTCAGAACAATGTATCTTTTCATATAGAATGAATTTTTGTTCATTTTTGAGCAGATTTCAGGTTTTAATGAAGTTGTTAAATGACTGTGAAATCATGATACTCAATAAAGACAATCTAAAATGTCCATTTTGAGAAAAAAAAATGTTTTAAGTTTACTATCTGCAATTGATTCATTGTAAGGTTCTGATCTTTTGAATGTTCGAAGATTTAAAGCATGGTATCAAACAATCCCACCAATTTTCTATCGAGCTGCAGTTATCTCTTTTTGTTACAAATACTGTGTTTGCTACACGCACTCTTGCTTATACCCCCATCTCACTAGACGGCGATTCCGCTACGATCATAAAAAATCGACAAAGCGCGGCGGATCGTGGCTTGATCGCTTTAAATCTTCTCCATCGTATCTTGAGCGGTTCAGAAGAGCGGGGGGTCGCCACCATGGCCATGGTCGGCGACCTCGCTACGGAAGTTTTGAACATGTCCAAGACTTCCGTAGTGAGGTCGCCGTGGTTTTAGAGCGTATCACAATCGCCTCACGAGCGCATTAAAAGCGCCACATTCGTAACTCTGTCGGAGTAGCAACGCGTTAGGCGTAACTCAAGCGCATCGAAAGCGGTCCCCATCGCCTATGGAAATTACCACTTTTACAGTATTACGTAATAGGAACCAACCATAAACGAAAGAAAATGATGCACAGACCAGGAAGGTGGACGTGGAGAAAAGCGTATCATTTTTCCACGTACACTCAGTACGAATCTACTCTGTCTATTAAATTGTTTGTTTGTCATATACCATCGCATGTCAATGAAAGTAAATTTAGTTGTAATCTTTCAAATATATCTTCAAAAAATTGTCTCATTGTAGGATACGATTTGTAGTTTGCTCGTAAGACGGTTCTTTGATATGATATACACATTTTACCCTTTTAATTGAAGGGATGACTTAACTAATAGTGCAATTTCTTATCAGGTTCTAACTGGTATGTTCCAGAATGATAAGATGTAAGGGTAAAACCATATTCTGCATATCCATGTTGGTTTGACACTGACATCTGCCTGAAGAAATTCAATCATGAAACCCATTTTATACCCCATTCGCTTGAGATCGTAGCATGAGCCCGGAGTAAACGTATCACTGTCGCTTCGATCGTATCACTGTTGCAGCGACGTCTTGATAAGCGTACGAACATCGCAATACGATCGCCTTGATCGCAGAAGCAGCGCGTCTCGTCTGCTAGGAAAAGCGGCATAAACGTGGCAGCGTCGTAGCAATATCGTGGCAATGTCGTCTACAGCGAAGGTTGAGCGTAGAGAAACCGTAGTGTACTCTCTAAAAAAGAAAGAGTGAATTTTCACTCGATTTTCACTCCCCTTGGTAGTGACGTCAAGGATCACTAGAAGTGGAGTGAATTTCGAGTGAACAGAAATTTCACTCCAAAAGAGAGTGAAAAAAGACGGAAATGTTTTTGCTCGGATGTTCACTCCTTTCTCACTCTAAATTCACTCCTGAGGTATTTCACTCTTTTGTCAGTCGTTTTTCACTCCTTTCTCACTCTCAATTCACTCCTATTGTATTCACTCTTCTTTAACTCCGGAGGTTTTTCACTCCTTTTTCACTCTTTTTTTCAATCCTTTTTCAATCTTTTTTCAATCCCAAACGGAATTACACTCTACATGAGCACACATCTCTATCATCATTGATCACAGCACTCAGTGCACTACTTATTCAACCCTGGAAGAAAAGTGACAATATAGTGATGAATTTGTGAATAATCTAGGTGGTCTGGAGCCATTTTTGGAATAATGAATACCAATCAAACTAATACAAACAAAAACAGCAAGCACCGTTCATAATACAGATATTTGTTAATATTAATGCATGTATTTAGAAGCCAACGATCCACCACTGGTAGCCCAGTGAATTGCCAACTTTGTGTTCCAGTTTTGAAAGTAATTCTTACCCGAGCTGGATCAATACATGAAACTGAATAAATATAAGCTAGTAATCCAAATGGCTGTTGTTTCATTCTTTCTTATCAATTTATTCTTTCTTTAAGTAGCATTGAGGGGGATATAAGAAGATAATGTACTAATGCTACGCATGTTATGTTTTTTTTTTTTTTTTAATGAGCTGATTCTCTATAATAAATGTGTGATGTCCACTGGATCACCTGAAATTTAAAAAAAAAAGGAATATTCCTCTTGAAATATCTAAACTTCAACTGCAGAGCAGTACACCATTACAAACAGTCTTCATGTGCTGAGTATCTGGTTTTCCATGAATTATGTGGCCAATAATAATTATACACATATTTTTATCATTTAAGAACAACTGTCACCATAATCATCACAAGGTCCCTGTAAATATGCTATTCTAGCTGTCATTCCCAAAGCTCTACAAATGGAGAGTTTGTTTGCAAAAACTGCTAAGTCCATATGTGCCAAATGGAGATATTTGCGATTAAAGGTCAAGAAAAATAAAGAGAATAATAAGAAAATGTTTGCTTCTTTTGATCATAACTTCAAAAATGTACCTTTATATGTAGTGACCAATATATAATTTAAAAGGTATTATTTTGTACTTTATGACAGAGACCGTACTTCAAAATCTTCAAAAATGGACATATCGGTTTTTGTGAACAAACTCTTCAAATATTAACATCACACATTTCCCCGAAAATATGCCAAATTCATGAAGTTTGTGCAAAAGTGAAAAAATTTACAAGTACCCTTCCTGAACATGTCTAATTTTCGACTACAAGTGAATATAATTATTGCATGTTCAATGATAAGCTACAAAAGACTTGCAAAGTATAGTCACCATTATCTATATTATAATACAAAAACAATTACACATGTACTAGGGATTGTGATTGCTTCGAAAAATTGACAAAAATACAAAAATTTTCAATACTGCATGGTTAATCAAGTTTGGATCCTCTGTCATGTAACACAGTGATGCTCTACAAGTACATTGTATAAATACCTAAACATACTCGATCAGAGAAGCATGGTCTTGACTTTAAGTAGGCTTTAGGTGGGGTATTTATGTAGATGATAGAGCCAGAGGGGGGCCTCCCTGGAACCCCCCAGACCTCGGCCATCAACTGTGCGATCATTACAAAATCCACACACAAATTGCCTGTGACATAATCTATAAAACGGTAATGTTGATTTTCAACAACAACAAATAAAAGTACCTTGGCTAAATTATGCTAATTTGAGCATGAAATCAGACCATTTGCCATAAATAAAGTTCCAAAAAGGCACATTTTTTGTTTTTTGTGTAAATATTCTTTCTAGTGTCCATAGCAAATGAAAGAGAAAAAACTGTGCCATCAAAAAATTCTGAAGTATTTATTTTTTTTTCTATTTACTCATGTATTTCTTTGTTTCTTACTTTTTGTTTTTCATTGCCTTTTCAATGAAATTTGTCAGCAACACATCCAGCATGAAAATATTCATGTTATTGATTACAATCAATAACCCCCCAAAATAATCATGCCTTCATGAAATTTGGCATGGAATGTCAAAGGGAAGGAGGGTTCATAGCCCCCCCCCCCCCTCAACCGGGCCTACTATTTATGGAAACAGAATTGCAATCAATACAGTTGACACAACATGTATCATATCATTGATCTTCTTCACCTAAATAAGGCATCATTGTACAATATTGAACACTTGTAATCCTTTCGAGTTTTGCCAGATGTAGCAACAACTAATGCATGCAAACTGAATTTCTTATAGAGTGATTTCATGTGACGTCATGTTGGCCACCATAATGGTGGCTTCCATAGAAATGGTGGCGTCCATAGCAAAGGCGATCAATATTCATTCATGCATGCCTCTCTAACAAAGGTGTTCTTTTGCCTTAGGTTTCCCTGAAGTAAACATTGCTGCAGCTTTTGTATGCAGTCTTGATTTCTAGTCGGTTTAGGCAATTGACTTCACTAGGCTGCGTTCACATAGAAGTATACGGTATTTGCTATTCGCTATTCGCTATTCGGGCACCCAGTACACCATCACCCGCACTGTCAACTCGCCATCCCATGCAGTGAGGATTTCTTCCTCCTACATCCCAGCAAATCTTATTAACAATTTCTAAACTGCATCAGAATGTCAGTCTACATGCTTATTTTTGCTAAAGGGCAAATCCAGACCAAAACTGTCCTTATTTCATAAACGAGAGACGGTATACGCTGCAAGAAAATCGAACAAGCTCATTTCCCACTTTGCTATACTATTCTATGCTATTCGGTACATTCAAATAGTGCCCTCTTATGTGAACCGGTGTTAGGAAATCCTATCGTTCGATTCAAGCTATTCGCGTGCCTCGAAAACGAGCCCCAAATACCCAAATAGTATACTTCTATGTGAACGCAGCCTTATGGTGGGCAATTGTGACATCACTGCTAACACTCTATATCAAAATATGATTGTCAGTTGCAGGTTATCTTAATAATTTGTTACGAGATCAAGGGAAGAATTATCCATAAGTTTGACTTGGCACATTAGTGAACTAATCTATTTAACTCCATCTACTCTAATGCCGTGGATTTATCAATGATGGGCTGCAGATGTTTCGTGGAAAAAGAAGTTGAACCAATTGAGCTTCTACCCACAAGTTTTTCAAAGTACAGTACATCAATTACATAAAGGTGAAAATGTACAAAATAACTCTGGGTCCCGTAACGCTAGGGATCAATGATTCCCATCAATTTTGTTTCATTTTTTTAAAAGATTTTTCCCCCTACTCCAATGAAGATGGATGCAATAAATTTGAGCACATGCATATTGTACTGCATCAATGCTAATCAAAGGGGTGACAAAGGTATGTGGTAACTTAATCACAACATGGAGACATGATCTTCATCCCAACAGCATGGATGACCATTGGAAGATTCTACTATTTAGCTGCTATTTGTAGCATTCCCCCCCCCCCCCCAAAAAAAAAAAAAAAAAATGAGGGAAAGAAAAAAAATTACATGCGAGTGTCTGTCAACACTTTTCTCTCTTGAATATCACACCATAAAAAGGTTTTATTAAAGCAAGTCAGAATTGCCTGGAGAGAAGGGGGTGCTTAATCATGAGCGCAGCAAGATTCGTATCATGCGGAATGCCAAGCTGTGTGTGGCCAAACATTCTTTGATATGCTTGGAACACCTCACAGATGAATGTATTGATTAACATGTGGCCATGAAGAGGAGATTTTTTTGACTATATAAGTCAAAACTATTTTCAGTTACAAGTATATACAACAATAAACAATTTAAAACATTAACAATCACACATTCTATGCAACAAACATGAGTGTATGCAAGGGGGGGTTGGGAGGGTCGTACGACCCCCCCAAATTTTTAAAAGGTCCACTTTTTGTGACAGACATTTATGTTTTTCGAGGGCTTTTTACCCTGTATACAACAGGGGAAAAAAGTGACCAGGTGGTGTTCTAGCAAATTGTCAAAAACGTCGTAAATTTCGTAACTTAGTTTTAATCTGCCATAACTTATTTCTTAGGCTTAAGCCGCGCTGCCATGTTTATTGATTTTCCTGTCTCCCATCAGCAACTCATCGAACTAGTTGCCTAGACTACACACTGACAGCCGGCCTTATTACTCGCGCCTTACCCTATGACAACCGCGGCCGTTTGAATTATGGCCTAACCTATATTGTCCTGTAAGGAGAATGTTATAATTCATACTCATGTTTTCAACTCCTGTCCTTTTGGATTGAGATTGAAGTGCATATTCTACTTTCTTACTACGTTTGGAGGCAAAGTTAGGCAGGATTGACTAGCTCTGGGAGTATCGTCAACTCTGGAATACTTGTATTAAATGGTCCGCAAAACTTTTTACTATATACTCTAGGATTTAATAGGAAGGTGTAGCTAGTCAGCAACTTTTTTTAAATGCAGTTTTCAACTTACCGATTGACAAACTTGTAAGTGACCAACTCAGGTTTTATCACCAGTTTTAACATAAATGAGTTTTTCTAAGTATGCCGAAAAAGTCACTTTTGTATGCACCAAATGGCCCCATTTTAAGATATAAAATTCAAAACTCCCCACCGTGGGAGGGGGACACCCCCTCCCACACCCTCCCCCGCTTGGTCGCTCCGCTCCCTCGCAAAGGTGAAGGTTCAAAAATTGTGATTACGACCCCCAAGAAAAAATCCTGGCTACACCCCTGGACCAACTCAGGTTTTATCACCAGTTTTAACATAAATGGGTTCTTTTCTAAGTATGCCGAAAAAGTCACTTTTGTATGCACCAAATGGCCCCATTTTAAGATATAAAATTCAAAAACTCCCTACCGTGGGAGGGGGGACACCCCCCTCGGTCGGTCCGCTCCCTCGCAAAAGGTCCAAAAATTGTGATTACGACCCCCCCAGAAAAAATCCTGGATACACCCCTGACAAACTCTTTTCGTCGGCAAGCCCAGTTCTACTTTTAATGTTGAAGTGCTGCAGTACATCCTGGTAACAGCTTCATGCTAAACTACCGCTGAGCCTGATGAGGCTGACTCTTCAACAAGAATGTAAGTTCCAACGTCAGAGGAGCATATGCTGTATCTCAAAAGAGGAAAAAGCAAGGGTATTTAGACCTACACACCGATGGTAGCTGTCTCTTCTCATTGGGCTTCTAATCTAACGTTGGAATGGTGCTCGGTCAATGGGCTTGGTGAGAGCTGCAACTACTCTCTCTCTCTCTCTCTCTGCCTGAGGTGATGTGTGGTGTCATAGCTCCTCAAGGTCTTCAAACGATACTCAATGAATCCATGATCCTTGCCATACAGGTATACTCCTGAAATATAAAAATGCATTGTAAGTCATAGCTTTTTCTAGAGTCTCAACAAATTTGACTTTGGCACAGAGTTGACTATAACTGATGAAGATCTGATAGCAGTCGAAATACATGTAGCACGACTTGGCATTCTTATGGAAGAAAACGAGAATAGGTTTATTATAAATGAACGGCGCAACTGGCATGTGGAACTTAAGTTACATTACGTTACGTTGAAGTTAACGTTCATCGAACCCAAGTCATGGAATCAGGCCAATCTGCACACAACTTTATTAGACATCTATGAGAAGGTACATCACAATCCCCACATTGCCTGTATATTTGCACAATGAGTTTATTAAGAAATAGATGCAATTTCCCTGTAAAGGCCATTTTTTTTTTTTTTTTTTTTTTGGGGGGGGGGGGGGGGAGGTCATGCCCATAATCTGAAAAACTTTGGGTCCTTGCCCCCTAACTAAACAAGGATGATCAACTCCTCGTTTGGTTGCTTAATTCTGTCCACTAGCTCTTGAGAAAAGTTGAAAATGTTGAAGTTTTTGCAAGCTAGATGAATAAGATACCATGTGTGTCACTTAATCTTTCTGCTAAAGAGGGCTAAAAATAGTTGTAGATCACATAAACTTACGAGTATAAACTTACATGTCCTTTTGCATCTTGTGTGGTGTCTCACAAAGTGGGGTACTGCATCGCAACTGCCTTGGCCACAACATCCTTTGCTCACTACTTGGTATCTGAATTTAAAAAGAAAGCAAGAAAAATGTTAATCATATTCTACGACGCAAAAATCAAAAATTTGGCCCTCATTTTAATCTTTTAAGGGGCTGAACTATTTTTATGTTTTTTTATCTTGGCATTAATTTCTATTGCTATTCAGTACCACTGTTTCAAGTACATTTATTGCTACTTGAGCCAGATATCAGTTAATACATATGAACATTTCATGCAGATAGGTTAAGTGTGAATGTGCACAGTTAGTAGAAAAATTTATACAAGATGTGATTATCCATTGAACTTCATGGCACATCAACTCCCACTTTTTTTATTAATTAATCATTGTGATGATTAAATCATAAGTATTGGGACTATTATCAAATCAATATACATGTGGCCCGATGGGGCTACCACGAAAATAAGTCAGCGTGGAGTCTTGTACGTACACTCTGTTTACATGTTTTATACAAGTATACCAGTCTTTATTTTTAAATCTATAACCATCACTTCATTAACAATGTTACACTTACCGGTCCCTTCTACTTTCTTTCCTTTTTTTTTTTTTTTTTTTTTTTGGGGGGGGGGGGGCAAATTTTAGTCTGCTTTTCTCTATACTTGAAAAGACCAAAAAAAAAAAAACACAAAACCAAATGAACAGGCAAATTACATGGTTATATATTGGATGGAAATGTACATTGTAGTACAAGACATGACAATGGGAAACTGGTATTCCAGACCAATTTTCAAATTATAATAATAATATATGAATAATAATAATATTTTACATAATTGAACTTACGCTGTACAGTTTTCTGCTTCCATTTTCAACAACAAATATGCTGCAATGATCTTGATGTGCAGATGTCTCCTCAGAACAGTCAGAACTCCTTCCCTCAGCTTTTGAAGTATCTCTTCCCCCTTGAAGTGATGTGTGTGTTGAATTCCTGGGCAAATAAGTAAAATTTAATGGTTTTATGAATAATACAAATGGCATGAGGATAGTAGGTTCCTCCAGTTTACATTATAAACTTGAAGAGCAAAATCATTTAACATACATATTTGACATAAGCAACAGCTCTACTTTCAAATAGACAACTCAAGACTGACCATAACATGGTTTTCACTTCTGTCGATACGGCAAGTACACGGTACACATTTTTCTTAAATACAAGTACTAACCTGTCAAGACATTCATTGTCAGAGGGAAGGACAGCTCCAAAACTGCTCCATGAAGTATCTTGAAAATCATTTCTTCAAACAAAATAAAACCAACCAAGCATTCAGTCTCTTAATGTAGCCTCTTATGTAATTACTAAGACTCTAGAATGTAAAATAAATATAAATCAATTTCAAACTAGTCTCCCTTCATTAATCATTGTGGAAAACAACAGAATAGCTTACAGCAGGGTTAATGCAATGGAAGTCCATATCTCAGAGGCTCCTTCGCTGATGTTGGCCCGGTGTTTCCAGCATTCGTCAACCCTGAATTCAATGGCTAGTCGTTGTATGACCACATCTGGTACTTTGCAATCTGGTGATCTGCACCCTCTTCGTGTGACAGAGACTGTAGAGCTATCAATATCTGTCTTTGTTCTCCAAATGATGACCCCTACACCGAGTTCGTCCTTTAAATCACCATCACTCCCGAAGAGCTGTCATGTCTACGTCCTTATCTGGAGGAAAGTATGAAAACACAAGGTTCAGAAATGGATGTAGAACTCATTTCCACAAGACCATGCAGTTGTTTTGTCCACACAAATACTAAGTGAGCACCAATACAAAAGCTAGTAGGCCTAATTACTTTTTTAGCTACATCAGCATATTTAATGTTAGAATTAAAGACCCAAAGATGATCTCTGCCAAATTTCAATACCTAAGGTCACCTGTAACTTTCATAAAAAACAATGTTGAAAATAGTACCAGTCGTCGTCTGCTACAAGGGGATCGATCTCCATGATGTGTGAGCACGCTGATCTTCAGATAGAAGTGCGATGTCACAGTGGACCAACACTTAACACGAACAGTTCACGCATCATACTTCTTACCTAGTACATAGTAGATGATCACGACACATGACGTGGGAGCTAGTGTACGTGGTATTCTTCCAGCTGTTTGGATGCTCAAATGTAGCGGCAAATAAAAGTCCTTTTTACTACAGTGTATATAATGAACAATAATCATAAAAATCACCAAATTTCACCATTCTTTATTACCGTACTGATCGAGATCACCATCTCGTCTGGCAACACAGACCAGTGTCAGTGATTCGGCTGTCAACTCAACAATAGCAATGTAGAGAACGTGTCTGGCGCTAGGCGCTTCTAATGTATTGCTTTAATTAGCACAGCTCAGTAACAGTTAGGACCCTATAGTATAAGTTCGATCTCTACACTCGACCACAGTAATCTCTGTGTGATGATATGCTTACGAATGTCACTTCAATGACCAACGACCAACGTTTCATTCATCACTCTTTTTTTTTGTGAATAGTTCAAGCCCTAGATCCCAACGTGTACAATTAAAGTGTTGTCTAAAGACTCAACGTAGGCCTATTATTAGATCCCAACACCTAGCGTGTACCATCAGCTGAGTTTCGGCCTCGGATTCTAGCTGTTCGTAAGGTGTTCTAAATATGACCAGCCCCATATAGCTAACTGTGTACAAACCATTGTACCGTACATTAATTGTTCGAAGGAATGCCAGTACGGGCCCGGGGTTATTCGTATAGAACCCTAAAGGTAACTTACATAAATGGTCGTTTACGGAGAGGTATAATTAGATCGATCTATGGTTTGCTTACCTTCAAAAATGTGAATAATATCTCCGCCCCACTCAATTTGAAGACAGACATTTTCTCCCGTCCATCACGACATCCAGTCTCAGATTCTCACGATTGCACTTACAGTACACGCACGTAAATCTGTGATCCTATGCATAATACACGCACAGCTAGCACACAGCACGCAATTGCACACAGGGTCACAGTCCACGCACAGGCGACGCGTCGCTCTTCAGGTAAACCTGCCCGCGCCCAAGCCAGGGGAAATTGCGGCTGGTGATTGGCTTAGAGTAAACACATGACAGGGGAATTCTCAATTTCTATTGGCCTAGCCAAATGCGTTTAATTATGTATTCACTCAGAATTCACTCGGCTTAATTTTCACTCGGAATTCACTCGGCGAATGGGTTTCACACAAATTTCACTCGTTACAAGAGTGAAATTCACTCGACAACGAGTGAAAGTCACTCTTAATTGAGTGAAATTTTATTCACTCCTTCCGAGGAGTGAATTATTCACTCGAAATTTTTTAGAGAGTAATCGCCTAGGAGGCCAAAAATAGAGACGGACGGCGATCACGCCACGATTTGTTATATCGTCACAGATCGCCATGGTCGCCATGGTCGCCTTCCTAGTGAGATGAGGGCCCAAGCGAATCAAATATGTTACACGGTTTTCCACGATTCAGATACCGTTGCCAATCAGCGTACACTTAAAGGGATAGTACAATATTGGTAGAGATGAGAATTGGGCTTTTAACTTTTTGCGAGATACCAAGAAAACACTTATGATAATAGTACAGAGCATACCACTTTAAGAGGAATTCAAAGTTTACTTGATGAAAATCGGGTTTGGAATGAATGAAACGTCCAAAAACAAAGTAAAACAAAGCGATCGTAATAAAGTGTGGGTCCCACATTTTATCAGAATCGCTCTTTTTTGGATATCTCAGCCATTTCAAAACCAATTTTCGTCGAATAAACGTTGAATTCCTCATAGAATTACGTGCTCTTTCATATTTCATGAGAGGTTTCTCATTATCTCATCCAAAAATGTTAGAAACCTGAAATTATGTCTCAACCAAAACTGTACGATCCCTTTAAGTTCTACCGCTATACCATTCATTATCATCTCATTCTATACATGATGTCCAGTATCTGTATTATTATCCATGAAGACTTTTGTTTTGACATCCTCTCTCATGGTATGTTTCTAAGACAGTTTTAAGTCATTCAATCCATTCCTCTTAGCCTTTGTCAGTATCATTCACTTGACGAACGTATCCATATCTACCTTCATACGTCTTTCCTAAATTTAGCTTCGGTTTCCTTTAAATTACGAGAACAAACATATTTGTATTTCTTTTGCATGTGACCTTTTCCAGTCGTTACACCAACCAGATTATAATGTTCCAAACTTCATTCAATTCAATTACATTACATCTTATCGCATAAGGAGAGTTCCAAATGGACTTCTGTCCAAGACTTAGTGAATGTACTCGAATGTCTTGTGCAGAACGTAGCTAAGCTTTAATATGTTTATTAAAGGAATATCAACAATTGGACGATGATTTTGCTGAAAAGAAGTCACAAAGCAAATACACAATCAAAGCATCTTTATTCCATTTGCTGTATTACGACAAGTGACTTTTTGGCCATGGTCAGAGGGCTGATGGTCTTCCGGGTTGCCATTGGGTCGATTGTCGCTATCTTGCTTCGGATTAAGCCCTGTGATGGTCACTGTAGGCCCTGAAAATGTCATGAAGTCCAGACTTCCTGAGGCATGGTAACGAAGCCGGGCCGGATCCAGGAATTCCGTAAAAAAAAAAAAAAAGGGGGCGGGGGGGGGGGGGGGAAGCGGGGAGGGGGAGGAGGAAACAATATTTCTGGTGCTACTTCCGGGTTTCATCTTATTTTTTTATTTCTTTTGTTTTAAGAAAATAAAAGGGGGGCGATTGCCCCGTGCGCCCCCCTCTGGATCTGCAACTGCGAAGGACTCAATCCAACTGGAACAGCGTGTCGAGGTACAGTGCGATATTGGATGGAGTTGATATATATATTATGCGCAGGCCCGAAGTCAGATAGCGTCATATTTGGCATTGTAGTGCTATTGTGTGTTTTGTTGCTGTTGTTGTTGTTGTTGCTGTTGTTGTTGTTGTTTTTTTTTTTCGTCTAGTTTTTTGTCAGTCGCTTAATTTTGCTGGAGCAAGGAAGTACATGTTACTACAAGCTGTCGCAGTCGACCAGTGGGCTCTTAATAAACCTCGGAGGAAGCATCAAGACGAAAACAAGGCCACTTAACGCAACAAGAAGCCAGAATGTCACATGATACGAGCCGTAAGTTTTGGCGATCATACCTGTAAATTAAATGCAGAGAAATAGCAGATTTCAGTGAACCCATGAAGTTCCGCATGATTCTCTGATAGCTATTAGTCCTGTAACTGTCTCTTCATTGTGCTTGACTTTTATGCGAAAGAATCAGCAAACATAACATGACAGAAATATGAGGTGTTAAGATCGCAACTACTGATCTTTAAATAATTGTGACAGTGCACCTCAAAACAAACAAAAAGTCGCCAGACATGAATTTTAAGTTAAGATCATATTCTGAAAGAGCAGACCTTAAGCTTTAAAATGATGTATAACTCAAATCAAATGGACTCTCCTAACCTATCTGAATATTGGAAAGAAAGCACAAACTCAGGAAAAGTGTGAACTGAGAAAAGAGGCTCTGAAGTGCAGTGTCTATTCAAGCGCTTAATCTTTACCAAACCGTGCTGGCTGTGCAATGAATGGGACAAAAAACAGGAAGTAAACCACCAGAGTAACAACAATGAAGGGATTATCAGATTAAACTGAAATTAAGCATGCCTCATTAACACATTCTGTCCATAATTAATGCCAACTTTCAAAGCAGTAGCTCTATCCTTTCAAAAGTTATTAGAGTCGAAGGTGAAGAGTGTGGACAAGGTTTTTCAGAAATGAAAAAGGGATTCTAAAGACACACGTAATCACACTATTCTACAAAAAATGTTCGAGATAAACCGCTAAAAACACTTTCCTGCCCGTTTTATGATCCCAAATTTTAGCATAATGTAAAAGAAGACCGGCTCTTTCAGAAAATATGAAAAAGTCAAGTTCGGCTAGGTTGACCCATTTCACTTATTTTCAGTCCTCACGCAAAATCAGTGTGTGCGACTTTATGTTCGTTTTGAGTTGCACGGTCACATATACAAACATGTAAGAAACAATGGAACCATTGGGACTCGAACCTGTCATCTACTGATAATGACAGGTTCGAGTCCCACTGATCCTTTTTTTTTTCTGACATGCTCGTTACTTGATCAGCAGTTGCGATCTTAACAAATGTACTTTGTAGAGGGAGACAAATTGAAGACACTCACACCTAAACCTTCACCCCTCTGACTAATATCTTGCTTTCTTGACCAAAAACTATTTTGGTGTGAAAATTTTATATCTTATACAGCCAAAGTGTGATTCTCCGGAGTTCTTCCAGATTATATGATTTGATTGCAATCAGAGTTTTGATATTAATGAAGTTCCTCTTCTTTTCATTTTTTTTTCTTGTTTTTCTTGGGCTTCGCGGTAAATCTTGGATAATAAATGAGAATACGTTATGTCTGTGTGTGCCTGTTTCGCATAAATCAACCTACACAAATCAAACTGAACTCTATGAATAATAATTTGGACCAAAAACACATTTTATAGATATTATAATTTTGCATCAATATCATATTAGACATGATATATACATTTAATAAAACGTACACGTAAAATATACGGAATACACAAATTAATGCAGAGTCATCTTACCGATGGAGAAGGGTCCAAGGAATGAGCCAATGACCTTCGCAATGTTTAATATGGCAAGCAGCGATGGGAAGTGAGAGAGCGGAGAACGAGCTCTGGTTACGACTACCAACAAATTGGCGTTCACTGCTATGCAGAGAGCCGTGAAGAATACTGAGACATGCATCATGACGTAATTGAATACGAGTAGGTCGAGAAGTAGAGACAGAGTACCCACGGTAGTCATGACAAGGACAATGTCGTTGGGTGAAATGTACCGGGAGGCAGCCCCGCTGAAAGCTCGGCCCAAGAACGTGGCGATCGCTGCTGAGAAGGAGAGATATATTGCGTGCGAGGACGAGATCCCTCTATCCATGGCCCTCGGAATGACACAGGAATACCACGACCCGCCCAACATCGCCACTGAACAAACACATAGCAGGATAATATTTTGACATGGATCTTGATAATATAAGGACTTTTTCAAAGTTCAATCATACGTGATGACAAGGAATTCTTCTCAATATCTTCAGCGTCCTTGCCTTCAGTGCTTCCAAAAGATAATTCGCCGGAGGGCATACTGTTGCTGTCAGTCTCACCCTCTTGCTCCTGAATGAGAGAAGTTCCGCATTCGTCACCCTTGTCGTCTTCAGAATTAACGTTAACATTCAGTGACATTATTAACGGTAGATCATTTCCCATAAGAGCGCCAATGATAGCGAAAGTACCCCTCCATCCGTAGACTTTCAGCAGGAAATCGCTCATTAGTGGAACCACCACCATGCCTACGGCGTAGCCAGATTTTCCAATGCCGTAGTACGTGCTGAAACGACTTGGCTGTACGTTACTCAGTCCGATGACAGCAAGCATTGTAACAACACCCCTTCCGAGGCCTGAAATAAAGAACAAATTGCAATTTGAACAACAGTTTCAGATCTGCTGACTTCATCCAGTTAAAAAAAAAAAAAAAAATACGTCGAAATGAGAGAACTCTGTGAAGCATTCTGTACAATGAACGCTTATTACTTCGAAAAGGAACCGGTAAAATCAAAGCACAAATCAGTGCCTGTATCAAATGTTTCACTTTGTCTATCAATGTTTGTTTTTCTGTATATCGATTTCAGCTATTTTACAGTTTACAAAACCTTCAGAGAAGATACCATGATCTTAATGAGCAGATGGATATAATAATTGTTTTAAAGTTGCGTAATGTTCATATCGTAATGTGAGCATTGTATTTACTCCCGGAGATAACATCCGAGATGCCGTATGGCTTTTGAACTTACTGCTTATTGACTGCGAAATTATTGGGAAGGCTTTGAAATGCGTAAGAAAAATAGCGGGAAAAAATACCTCATTTGTATAACTGATCTTAATACAAACATTCCACAGAGATTTTCTTTTTCTCATCGGTCACTCGTCGGAAGCAACGTTTGTTTCTTCCGGTCACCGGTCATCATCTGAAGTGTGTCGGATCGCAGTCTGAAAAGCCCGACTAGTGTTGATCGACCATCAGGTCAATGTCAGACATTTCAGGCGTGATCCGATCAGGCAAGATCGTCCGATGAGGATCGCGCTGTACATGTCTGACACTGACTGATAGTCGTCCACACCAAGTTGAATTCATAAGGCTACGACCCGATACACTTCAGTGAGTGGCCGGAAAAACAAACAAACAAACAAACAAACAAACAAACAAACAAACAAACAAACTTTGCTTCCGATGTGACCGATGAGAACAAATCTCTGTTGAATTGGGGTATTTAAAAAAGAATGTGACTGTTACACCACCATTTCACAGAGATTCTTTTTTCCCGTCTGTCACTCGTTGAAAGCAAAGTTTTGGTTCCGGTTACCAACCGAAGTCGCAGTCTGACGAATCCGAATCGCATCAGATCAGTGTCACATAATGTCGGGCGAGTATCCTATGAGGTAAAATCGTCCGATGAGGATCACCCGAGACAAGTCTCATGCTGACATAGTTATAGTCGACTGACAGAGGTCGGATTCATCAGACTGCGATCTGATACACTTCGGTGGGCGGCCGGAAGCAACAAACTTTACTTCCGAAGAGTGACTGATCAGAAAAAATCTCTGAGGATTTGAGGTATTAGAAAGAAACGAAAGATGTGACTGTTACGCATTTTGCAGGATGATGCTTACTTCCAAAAAAAAGATACTTCTCATTTCTTACCAGACGAAGTTACCGCGGCAATTAAAAAGGAGCTGCTTGTTGATAGAGAAGCAAGGACAATGCCCATCGACGAGGTAACAGCTCCGAGAACCAGAAGAACCCTTCGGCATTTCTTGTAGTCGTACAGGTAAGCAATGACTGGACCTGCGTTTAAAAACGAGCAAACAAGCCAGCAATCAAACAAACAAACAAACAAACAAGCAAACAAACAAACACACAAACAATCAAACAAACAAACAAAAGATGAAAGAAACGCCCCATAACAGATTATGTGTAGAATCTGAAGTATAATTTAACACAGTTAATTCGGTTAATGTATCTTCATTTTCAACAAACAATATTAATATGCAGAACCTAGCATGTTAAAAATCGATGTGATGCGAAAATGAAATCACGTTGATCGTGCTACTTTAATTAAAAATACTCTGCGTTAAAAGTGAAGTCATGAGTAAATAAATCGCCGCGTGGAGAGCCCTGGTAATGACTGCTTGGTTTAATCTGTTGTTATTATTATGCAGTCCTGATATGACGTTAGGATGAGCAAGATTCAGTGTTTGGCAGTACTCATCAGCGCTATGGATGACAAAGAGTTTGCAATCACCTTACTATAATTATAGGCTTTTGGGATATGCTTGTGCGACATTTTTTTTTTTACAGTTTGCTCATCGTTGTTTTAAATTTCATCACGAAGTTTTCTCCACAATGTATAATTATTTTATGATTCCACAATTACTGTATTTCACTCTTCTCAGTCTTCTCTGATTGGCTTATGAAACCTTATTCTCTGTCACCAAAGAAAGAGAAATCGTTATGAACTCACCGAAAAAATGAATACAAACTGAATTGAATTGAATTGATGTGAGGTTGATCATTTTAGTGACAATTCGGATCGCACAAGTTACAAACACAGTTAGATGCAATTGGACATTTTTTGGAGTTCTGATTTGTTTAAATTTCACATTCATTCCGCGGCTATCTAGTTGCACCCGAGTGCATTTTAATAGTACCAACTCTCGCCATATTCGGCCAGCGCAGGTAACAACCATACATTCTAGGGCTGCACAGTGGCATGCTTGCACGGTTTCGTAAATCCTAATTGGTTAAAACCTTACATACATTCCGTGGCTGCACAGTTGTATACCGGTAATACTGATGGTTAATATTCATGGTTGTACATGTTTTGTGACATAACATAGACATTACGAGATCATACACTCATATACGAATATACGTCATGTGAATGATACACGTCATATTAATTATACAATGATATTTTTTTTTTCGGCTTGGTGGAATACGACTTATTATCAGGGTAATTTTAACACCAAAACGTCCCATATCCTCAAATCAACTGATTACGGATATAGACGTTGAAGCAAAGTTCGTCGAAATTGCACTGAAATTACACAGTTGTAAATAATTTCCATTTATGCATCATTATCAGTATGAAAGTTCCGAGTATTTTTGATGTAAATGTCAGTGTCAATGTTTTCAAACAAATCTGGGTATTTTGATATCGTTGTTAGCGATATTGGAAAGAACAATTGTTGTATGATTTCATAAGGGCGATAAAAGGTAAGTATGGCCTACACACTAGCGTGATAATATATTATTTGTGTCCTACATAAGAGTCCGTATGTTCACGGTGTTAGATCATCGCTTTGCATATTATCAAAATCTATCAAAACCATTCTCTTTGATTAATAATCACGACCGGGATTTGAGGTAGGGGACAAGTTATCCGGATATTAAGCAATACCTTCGACGTTTAAGTCTCACCTGGACAGAATATTGCAGCCTTGTAGAGACCAAACATGGTTCCTGTCTCCAGAGCGGTCAGTTCCAGTGCAACAGTGATGTCTGGTAGGCAGATCCCGAGGAGTTTAACAACTCCGTTGGTAAAACAAGTTTGCAAAAAGAGGACCAACGCGTACTTGAGGACATGGATATCTTCGGACGACAACCCCATGGCTGTATAGGTATTCTGTCGCGGTATAGCCGATTCTTTTCGGAAAAGTGAAGGTGAAGTCTGGCTACTTTTAATTGGTTTTTATAAAGCAGGGTCATAAATGCCGATTTATCGGTGCCTACTAATGTCGACGAAGGACAATTTATCAATTGATTGCAATGAAAAACAACTCAGCGAGAGATTTCACTGTAAAAATGTAAACATACCAAGCAGAGCATTGCGCGTCAAGAAACATAACGACCAAGGTGAAGTAGATACACGCATGATGTTGATGGATTTCATACAATAGTAGTTTTCACTTCATGAAATATCGGTGCCAGATGTACGATGTGACAAACAAAAGCATGCAATTACTGCAAAGGAGTACCACAGCCATCTCTGCAATCAGCGGCGGTGATCTCATGAATGCAACGAAAGGGGGATGGGGGGGGGGGGGGGGGGTACAAAAGACGAAATAGTATAAAGCATCGCACGAGAAAATTTCGCCGGATGATACATTATTGCACATTCATCCCCATACAAAAGATTTTTTTTTTCTTTCCTGGGGGAAGAGGCAATGGTTTTCTCAGCGCTCACCCGAACAGTCGTAAGTGTCAACGGTGCGCTAGAACACGATTTCGAGAAAAACGCGTTACTAGATCACCAGAAGTCTCGCGTCTTTCATCTATCATGAAGTTGCCATGTATTTTCGACTTTAATAGCTATAAGACTCTGTATAGCACAACAGAAAACAAAGGTCAAGGGCGCCTGAAGCGGGGGGGGGGGGGACCAACGTTCACCAAACCAAAGTTTATAACTGAAAATGCGAAATTATCGCCCCTAACGGGGCGAAAATTATAATCAATTATTTACATACATTATAATATCTACACTAATATTTACTCATGAGTAAATTTAGTGTATAGATGGTAGCCTCGCGTCCTCGAGTGTGCCACCTGAAACATACCTATATATTTTCCCTTCCTTCTACGCTTTCTAGCAATATAATAATAATTTTCATTGCTCGAACAGTGCGAATACATATCAGACGAATGGCAAAGTGAAAGTGGCTCGCTCGCTCTACCCAAACATAATAAAGTAAACTGTTTTCATAAGCTATGATCACAGTCCTTCGCAGGGATCTTTTTACTACGTTATATTCCTAGAAATTAGAATTAAAATGTTCTGTAAACGAAATTTTTTATACTCTGTTTTTACAAAAAGTCCCTACCATGATATCCCCTACCACACTCTCCTCCGCTCAGTCGCTTCGCTCCTTCGCCGAGGATCTGCACACCGTCACATAATGTACCCCCTATATTATAATTGTAGTCCTTCACACTAATTTCGCCATGTTTAATTCCTTAGAAATGTGCTTTTAAATGCTCTATAAACGCGACTTTTCTACTCTGTTTTTACAAAAATTCCCTACCGTGGGAGGGGGCATCGCTCCTCCCACACCCTCCCCCGGCTCGGTCGCTTCGCTCCCTCGCCGAGGATCTCACACCGTCGCATAAATAATGTCCCCTGTCCCGTATGTTATAATCATAGTCCTTCGCACTAATTTTTTCACTATGTTTAATTTCCTTGAAATTTACTTTTAGATGGTCTATAAACGCGACTTTTGTACTCTGTTTTTACCAAAAGTCCATACCCTGGGAGGGAGTATCCCCCGTCCCACACCCTCGCCGAGGATCTAACACGGTCACATAAATAATACCCCCGTATGTTATAATCATAGGTCTTGACACTAAATTTTTCCACTATGTGTTATTTCCTATAAATTTGCTTTTCAATGCTGTATAAACGCGACTTTTCTACTCTGTGTTTACAAAATATCCCTACTGTGGTGCCACCGCTCGGTCGCTTCGCTCCCTCGCCAGGGATTTCACACCGTCACATAATGTGCCCCCATCGACATCCCCCCCGAAAAACCAAAAGTGTTCCGCCGCGCATGACAGTGGTAGGTACGTGAGGAATTGCCATGAACTCTGTAATATCGTATGTACCCCCCCCCAAGAAAAAAAAAAGAAAAGAAAAAATACAACGGGGCCGTCCGCAGTGATATCTTTAAAAACATTGCATCAATCTAAATACAAATTGAGGGTATGAAACTAAACCTGTATAACTCATTGCCCTCATCTTACAGAAAACCCCATTCGATTTGCTTCAGTGGTCAAAGAGAAATGAGGAATTTTGTAATGGATGTCGGGAATCTCTTCCCTCCAAGTTCTGTCTATTATTCCCACACAAAATCATCGAAGTACTAAACATGGAAGAACCAAACTCATGACATGCTTTACAACAATCCACATTTCTCTGTAACTTCTTGACCAAATCTAATGGGGATTTCCTCAAAATAGAGCTAAAATGCTATGTTTTAAGACCCTGACGTAGCATTTAAAAAAAATAATCAAATTGGGTGTTATCAATGCGAAAATCTGATTGTATTTTTTTAAAGGACATATTGCATTTTGTCCCCAAAAATTACAATCAGATTTTCGAATTGATAACACCCAATATGATTGACCTATCTAAGTGCGACTTCAGGGTCTTAGAATATAACATCTTAGCTCATTTTGCTGAAAACCCCATTCAATTTGGTTAAGCGGTCACAGAGAAATTTGGATTGTTGTAAAGCATATGATGAGTCTGATTCTTCCAATTTTAGCAATTAATTGCTCTTGTGTGTGAATAATAGACAGAATTTGGAGGGAAGAGATTGTTGACATCCTCTACAAAATTCATCATTTCTCTTTGGCCACTGAAGCAAATCGAATAGGGTTTTCTGTTAGATGTGGGAATTGAGTTATAGCTTTATACCCTAAATTTGTTATCAGATTGATTCACTCTTTTTAAAGATATCATTGCGAAGGGTCCTGTTGTAATTTCTCTTTTTTGGACATACTGTACAATATCGCTTCATGTAATCCTCCACGCAGTATGCTCCCATTGAACCAGTCAGAGTCAGGAATAGAGAAAGTGGATAAAGCGCCTTTTGCAATAGCGCCTCTTGGTTGAAAGCGTGAATTTCATGTTTGAATTTCTCATATTTCCTGAAACAATTTTGATTAAATTCTACTTGCTTTAAATACACACGAAAAAACTCTATTCAAATCAAAAAAAAAAATGCGGATCGATAAAAATAGAATTTCGCACCCATTTGTAAGCAAGCTCTTTATTTATTGTGACTCATTCTAGTTATGATACAACTGATTCCACGGCATGTCCAATTGTGTGAAGCTGTCCGTTACTGAAATCAATTTTTTTTCTTTTGTTTTTTCTTTATCAATAACTTTATCACTGACATTCAGTTGACTCTTTTCGGATTCAACTGGTTGAATATATATATATATATATATATATATATATATATATCCTTTTTATTTGCTCCCCCTCTTTACGAAATTCCTGGATCCGCCCCTGAACAGGGTAAACTTACCCAAATTTGTGTCGTCCTTTGGGAGTATCGCGATCATGCAAAATCCCCGCTGCGCTCGCGTCGCATACTGGTATATCTGTCGTGAAAAATCGTTTTCTGGGATGCGACGGTGAGCGTACACTCGTAACTTAGTAGGGCCCTGGTGTGAATATGTTTGATATTGGTAGTCCTGCCTTTAGTCCAGTCAAAATACGACAAAAAGTGGGTTAACCCACAACTAATTGCAACAGAAACGATTCCACTTGCATTTGACCCGGAAGAGCTATTAAAATAACGTATTAAAAGTTCCCTAAAATTCGAGTGGTGGATCAGTGTCTAATTTGCATAAATTCAAAATGGCCGCCATACAACCTGTTTATGCCTATATCTCGGGATACGTAACTAATAGAAAGTAAATTCCGGTTTCTAAACCTATGTTTTTTAGGTCAAGGAATACAATTATGTTATCTGTAGCAACTTTCAAGCATCCATTTATATAGTTTTTGCATATATTTGCATATAATTATATGCAAAATGGCCGCCATATTGCCTGTGCAAGCCCGTATCTTCGTATACCATTAATGAAGTACACTCAGGAATAAGTCGCTATATATCTGGACCTAAAACCCACAAAAAAATATATTCTAGTGTCTAAACCTATGTTTTTTTTAGGTCAGGGAATACAATTATGATATTAGCAGTAACTTTCAAGCTTCCCTCTATACATTTTTTGCATATATTTGCATTTAATAAATGCAAAATTGCCGCCATAATTCCTCTACAGGCTTATATCTCTATCTGTAAAAGGTACCCAGTGGTGGTGTCTATGGTCTTAATTTTGCTGCTGAAAGTCACTGTTGTAGAAAACGTTCCAATCAGGAATAATTACCTATATTTCACTAAACATTTGCATATATTTATACATAAATCTATTCAAATTAAGAGTAGCTTATATCCATAAGCTACTCTACAAAAGTTTCATGAGTTTGGACATTTGTTTAGAGAATGTTCTTGTCATATCAGGGTACCATGTCACTCACTCACTTTCTGAATAAAAGACCCAGGGGTCCAGCCCTCACTGAGTATCTCAAGTTCACCTTCCATCCATTCTTACAGACTTTTACTTGGGAGAGAGGAAATTGGAAGACTTTGGGAACCTCTAGGGCCATATCTACAAGCCTTTAGGGACCTCCATGGTCCAGGGAGGCATGATGTTCATATATTCATGACACTAGCAATAAATGCACCTACAGTACTAAGTTTGTTGAAAATTTGACCATATATGTTTTCAAAAAGAGGATCAAAAATCAAAAGTGGCCCCCAATAATTTGGTCCCAGCCCCAAGGCGTGCGCACCTATAAGTAATATTTAAGGTGCCTTTCGGCATCCTGTGGCCTGGGGTGGAGGGGGGGGGGGGGGGTTGGAGTATATATGTGACTCTGCACCTCAAAACAAACAAAAAGTCGCCAAACATGAATTTTTAGTTAAGACCATATTCTGAAAGAGCAGACTTTAAGCTTTAAAATGATGTATAACTTAAATCAAATGGACTCTCCTAACCTATGTAAATATTGGAAAGTAAGCACAAACTCAGGAAAAGTGTGAACTGAGAAAAGAGGCTCTGAAGTACAGTGTCTATTCAAGCGCTTAATCTTTACCAAACAGTGCTGGCTGTGCGATGAATGGGACAAAAAACAGGAAGTAAACCACTAGAGTAACAACAATGAAAAAATTATGAAATTAAACTGAAATTGAGCATGCCTCATTAACACATTCTGTCCATAATTAATGCCAACTTTCAAAGCAGTAGCACTATCCTTTCAAAAGTTATTAGAGTTGAAAGTGAAGAGTGTGGACAAGGTTTTTCAGAAATGAAAAAAGGATTCTAAAGACACACCTAATCACACTAAATTCTACCAAAAATGTTCGAGATAAACTGCTTAAAAAACACACTTTCCTGTCCGTTTTATGATACGAAACTTTAGCATAATGTAAAAGAAGACCCGCCCTTTCAGAAAATATGAAAAAGTCAAGTTCGGCTAGGTTGACCCATTTCACTTCTTTTCAGTCCTCACGCAAAATCAGTGTGTGCGACTTTATGTTCGTTTTGAGGTGCACGGTCACATATATATATATATATATATATATATATATATATATACAATAGATGACGAAGTATGGTGGTAATGCATTTCAGTTCAACAGTGCTATTTATTCAGACCAAATTCTCGACGGATACATTCGTCTTCCTCAGGATCGACAATGACAATTGTGAAGAAAGACGAATGTTTTCGTCGAAAATTTGGTCTGAATAAATAGCACTGTTGGACTGAAATGCATTACCACCCTAATTCGTCATCTTTTCTGTACTGGTACTAACACATGGATTACAAGTATCATATATATATATATATATATATATATATATATATATATATACATATATACAATGTGTAATATTTCGAAAACAAGTTAAACTGCGAAAGTAAACTTAAATCTATATGCAATCTCCAAGATATTCAACTTTGTACATTATACCTAGCTCTGTTACACTTGGTTCTACTTTTGTGTGTGTGTGTGCGTGTGTGTGTGTGAGGGTGTATGTGTGAGGGGAGTTTTTTTTTATAATAGATTCCTTAATTTCGGGGTTCTGGGACCTTTTGGACATGGTGTCTATTTGAACACCTTGAAAGTCTATCATCCTTGGGATGCTACTTGCCTAGTCTGTTGAAAATCTGTCATTACATGGGTTTTTTAAAGAGAACCTGGAAATGGTTTTTGAAAATGTATGCATGACCGACGACCGGACAGTAGAATATAAATGATGGCTATTTCCAATATTAGCTTGAACCTTTTTTGCTGTCTTGAACCTTTGGCTAAGATGAGTTTAAAATCTAATGGATCAAAGTCACTTGATTTCAAGAAAACTTTCTTTCGTTTCCTGTACATTATTTTCATTTTCTAGCTTGTGATAATACAGATACTAAGGTATGTAATGTGATCTCTCAAAATAGAGATCAATGATAAAAGTGAAAAACGAGTATAGCTTACACTCACAGTGTTTTATGTGTTTACCACAAATTCTGGACTAGGATGGTGTGAAATTGCAGTTGATTAATTTAAAGCAAACAGGATCTCGGCTCCATTTCATACTGAAGCGAGGTAAGTCTCACGTTTGTTGCACACTGTGTCGATGTCTTTCGAGAATGCTTCTTATTCCTAGTCACCAATTAGAACAGCATAATCTCACTCCTCACATATTTTAGAAATACAACATTACAAGTGTCTGATATATGGCCCGCATCTGACACTGGTATGGGTTGTGTGCAGTCAAATCTGCTTACCCTGCAACTATACACTGCCAGTTGCTAACATCCTGTCTTGCAGTTGCATCAGACTTTCTTCAGGAGTTCCTTAATAGCTGCAGCTTTGTCTGTAGTGATCAGAACATATTTGATTTTTTGATTAAACATCTTCCTCAAATCGTCCCAATTCCAATGATTGCATGTCATTTCCCTTCCACTGTTTAACTTGAAGAAAAGCTGCTACCGAGGTGGAGGGAAGGGACCTTTTGGAAGGGTTAGGAACAGAAAATGATGTTATGTATTTTCTTTTTTATCTGACTTAAGACTGCTTTTTCGCCAGCAAAACTGAATTCAGCCTTCATGCTGCTCGCATTTCTGAAAAACAACAACTGTGTGTTGGTGAAAATGTTATTAGTGCGAAGCCTCAATGCAATAGGAAACATTTCTTTTAATAAAGCTGCAGATACAACACGAAAAATGGTAAAAGTAAGACTTATAAGAATTTATATGTGTTGTATGAGCTTGAAGCCAATGAGAAGGATGCTGTTTGTATTGATCGACTGATGAATCCAGAGTACTAGTAATAGAACTGTTAAAGGACATTCCAGACGATTTTCATAATTTCACATCATGTAGTACATAAATCGACAACTCCATGTATAGATTTGTGGAATTTATTGTGGTTCTTGATCAGAGAAACAAGACCTTAAATAAATTACACTGAACAAGGATGATGACATTGGAGGTTCACATATTTCAGAAATGTAGCAGTGTAATTCCATTACAATACCACCTGCTTGCGAGTTCACCCGTGTATAATCTATGCATGCCTTCTTCTTTTGTTCTGCTTCCTTGAGTCCCAATTAAAGCATTCTTATGGTGACTCTGCCATGTCATCATCCTTGTTCATTTCAATTTGTTCTAAATTTTGAAAATATTCTTATTCTTCAACCCAGTTATCATAAATTCTGAAACTCTGTCCTCTGTATAACTAATAGTTATTCAAATGTAAAAATCTGAAAGTCATCCGGAGGTCTCCTTTAAGGCATTTCCTTTTTTTTTTCTTTTTCTTTGTATCTGGCTGTAAATCACAATGTTTTACATTTTCAGTGAGTCACTGGGTGAAACCGTGCAAGAATATGACAAAATCCACTTCCATACAAATTATCACGGTCATATGTTGCTCATTGATAAACATGCCTTTACCAAAAGTTTTGCAACAAAGGACACAAGTATCAACTAAACATGGATGTAAATCATCGCAGGTAAGAAAAAAGATGTTTGAAAAAACCCTGCTGAATTATTTAAGACCAATTTTTGTGTACCGTAAGCACACTTTGAAAGCTATATGAGATATGTCCAAACTCATGAAACTTTTGTAGAGTAGCTTATGGATAATCATGAACTTGATGATATGCCCCCCCCCCCCCTCTGGCAAAAAAAAAAAGAGAGAAGAAATAAAGAATTGCAACATAGACACAAGTAATAAGCAGTAGACATGAGGGCAAATTACAAAACATAATACATTAAATATCATGCAATCATGAAATATTTTAACGATTCCTACTACATAATTTCAGACTTTAATATTTGTGTACCTATTGAGCACACTTTGGAAGATAAGTTGAATTTACAGTTAAATAAAGGTATGTTCTATTCGATGCTACTTACAGTTGTTTTCTGTTTTGAGGCTGTATCTCAAGAAAATGTGAGTACAATGTAATACAATACTTTTGATAAATGCAAGAATATACACACTAGGAGTAGGATAATCATCAATGTTTTAAATGGTATTATAACAATTTTCCCTTGATATCTTGGATGAGACATTACAGTACAATTAACGTTCTGCAGCTTGTATTCGTATATCTGAAATCATATTCACAGTAGTAATTTGAATAGATTTATGTATAAACATATATGCAAATTTTTAGTGAAATATAGGTAACTATTCCTGAGTGGAACGTATTCTACATCAGTGATTCTCAACAGTAAAATTAAGACCACAGACACCATCACTAGGTACCTTTTACAGATAGAAATATAAGCCTGTAGTGGCACTACGGCGGTCATTTTGCATTTAATTGAATGCAAATATATGCAAAAACTGTATAAAGGGAAGTTTGAAAGTTACTGCTTATATCATAATTGTATTCCCTGACCTAAAAAAAACAGCTATAGGTTTAGACACCAGAATCTATTTTCTGCGGGTTTTATGTCCAGATAGCGACTTATTCCTGAGTGTACTACATTAATGATATACGAAGATACGGGCTTGCGCAGGCAATATGGCGGCCATTTTGCATGTAATTATATGCAAATATATGCAAAAACTATATAAAAGGATGTTTGAAAGTTGCTATACATAACATAATTGTATTCCTTGACCTAAAAAACATAGGATTAGACACCGGAATTTACTTTCTGTGGGTTATATATCCCCAGATATAGGCATAAATAGGTTGTATGGCGGCCATTTTGAATTTATGCAAATTAGACACTGATCCACCACTCGAATTTTAGGGAACTTTTAATATGTTATTTTGATAGCTCTTCCGGGTCAAATGCAAGTGGAATCGTTTCTGTTGCAATTAGTTGTGGGTCATTTCATATTTTGACTGGACTACTTGGGCACCGAGGACTACTATTCAAACATATCCGTATAAACACTCTTATCAACACACTGAATACCGAAGTGTCAAAGATATCACCGTGGTTCAAGTGCAATAAGTTGTCACTGAATGTTGATAAGACCTTTTTTATGGATTCTAAGCGCCCTCAGTCCCGTACCAATTACAAAATAGATAATTGATAATGTAATTATTAAGGAAAAGAAATCCACCCAGTTCTTAGGTGTTATTCTGGATTCAACTTTGATTTGGAATGAACATATTCAAAAAATATGTACTTCGATTTCAAAAGTGATTGGTATACATTATAGGTTGAAGTCAATTTTAACAAAGAACGTTATTTTAACTTTGTAGAATTCGTTCGTTTTACCGCATATCAATGATTGTAATGTTGTATGGTTCATCTGTAACATATCCAGAATTGATTTGTTATTTCATTTGCAGAAAAAAGCCGCCCGAATTTGTACACATTCACCTTATTAACCAATACCGATCCTCTATTTCAACAACTGAAAATAGTAAAAGTAAATGATTTTCATTATTCCAGCCGCTATCTTTATGTTCACATATATCAACAAATTACTACCGTTCTTCCATGATACTTTTATCTCATACAGTAAACTACACTCCTATGCCACTCGTTATTGCAATAACATGCATTTAAATAACCCGAAGCTGCTTGTCGCTCAAAGATCTGTTCAACACCACTTACCGGATGGAATTCTCTGCCCGAACGAATTAAAGCTTGCACATCACTTTTTGTTTCCTTTTAAAGCAAACATGAAAAAGAACATTATATCAAATTATGAGGGTAAGCTAATATCCGACTACTGTAACAAAAAGCAAAATATATCAATTGTAATATTTTGATACATCCAGCCCCTGTCTCCTTACATCAAACTATTCAATAAACATATTTAAAATTTGTTATCTTAAAAGGCACCTAGTACAGCGCGCCTGCTGGGCTCATCCACTTCACTGCACCAGCACTCATCTCACTCACCCCATTATCTATTATAGTGTCTATACGATTTTTGTCATCGCAATCTGATGCCAGAATGACTCTGTGTTCTTTTTTTCTATAAGTATACAATATGATGTATGTTTTGCCCATTTTCCTTTTTTTTTCTTCTCTTTTAGGGCTATCGTATCTTCAAGCTATATGCTTATTTGACGACAGTCTTCAGCATTCACACTTCCAATACATGCGCCATAATTCAGTCAGATCATTTGATTCAATATACCCCGAGTGGTCCCCAGTTGACGTGTTCTCTTATTCTCTTCTTAAATCTGTACACGTATATCTCAGCTGTGTTCGGACGTACACACTGCATGTTAGATTGCCTTGAATATAAAAAGAAATGACTGTATTTCATTTGTAATATAAATTCAATACAGAAAATGCCCAATAAATTAATTTCAATTGAATTGAATTGAGCTACAATGCTCTTGCAATATAAACTGTGATACACGTGTTTTTTAAATTTATCTTTGTAAGGTCTAGACTTAAAACATTATATTCTGAAATTTGACCCCATTTGAGGAATATGGTCATGGAGTCTCACAGGGGTTTCGGCTGGTCCCATTGTTATTTATTCTATACACAATCAAGCAGAATACAAATATATGTATCTATGATACGTTTCTGGGTTTATCTGTCACTGCTACGCAGATGGCACACAGATTTATTTGTTGTTCACACTCTATTGACGCACTTGTTCAGCGGTAAAACATCTGTCATAATTCTGGAAGTATGTGTTAATTATGTACGTGAATGGATGCTGTAAAACAAACTCACGCTTTTTGACATAAGGCGACTGAACTGTTATTGAGTGGCACATCGAAGCATGTGTCTAAATTTCATTTCATATCAGTTGGAATAGTGTCAATAATAACATCTATCTTCCACCGTAAGGAATCTTGGAGTGTTTTTGGCTAGCATCACAGTGTGTAATACATCATTTTACCATATGTGACCCTGCACCACAAAACAAACAAAAAGTCGCCAGACATGGATTTTCAGTTAAGGGTATAGAGCATACTCTAAGCTTTAAAATGATGTATAACTCATTTGAAATTGACTCCCCTAACCTATCTAAATACTGGAAAGAAAGCACAAATCCTGGGGAGGTGTGAACTGAGTAAAGAGGCTCTGAAGTACAATGTCTATTCAAGCGATTAATCTTTACCTATCCGTGCTAGTCGTGCAATCAAATGGACAAAACACACGAAGTAAACCACCGGAGCAACAACAATGAAGGGATTATCAAATTAAACTGAAATCGAGCATGTTTTATTAACACATTCTGTCCATGATAATGCAAACTTTCAAAGCAGTAGCCCTATCCTTTCAAAAGTTATTAGACTTGAAAGTGAGGAGTGTGTAAAAGATTTCAAGAAAATGAAAAGGGGACTCTGAGACATACCTGATTATGCCTTTCTCCCCAAAAAGGGGTTGTAGAAAAACTGCTGGAAACGCACTTTTCTATTTATGTTATGATCCCAAGCTAAAGAATAATGTAGAAGAAGGATAGTTCTTTCAGAAAACATGAAAAAACTCAAGAGTGACTCAATTGACCCATATCACTATTTTTTGAGTGCTCATGTAAAATCAAGGAGTGCGACTTTTTGTTCGTATTGTGATGCACAGTCACATATTATGATACAAATTCTAATCTTAGATGTGTCTAGAAATATTTCCATGAGAATCGCATGAAAATAATTGTCTTTGCATGCATTATTAGTAAGTTAGATTATTATAACGGTTTATCATGTGGACTCCCTGATTCTCAAGTTGGGCGCCTGCAACGGGTCCAAATCTCCTGTGGAAGGCTGATCTGTAACAAACCCAGATTCTCGATGATTACTTCTCTTCTGAGAGAGTTGCCCTGGCTTCCGATTCGCCAACGAATATCTTTTAAGATTTTGTTTATTGTATACAAGGCACTCATCGGTCAAGCTCCTGCCTTATGGTTACATCACTAAACTCCTAATGCTTAAAGGGACTGTACAGTAAAGGTTGAGGTGAGGATTTAGGTTTATAACATATTTTGGTGAGATGAGAAACCTCTTATGAAATATAAGAGCATGTTATTTCAAGAAGAATTCAATATTCATATGATGAAAGTTGGTTTTGCAATGGCTGAGATGTCCAAAACAGAGCGATCCCGATAAAAGGTGGGACCAACCTTCCATTACGATCGCCTTGTTGTACCTTATTTCTGCATGTCTCAGCCATTCCCTAACCGATTTTCATCAAATGAACTTTGAATTTCTCGATGAAATGTATGCTCTCTACCACTTCGTAAGTGGTTTCTTGGTATCTCGTTACAATAATGTTGAAAGCCAAGTACTCATCTCCATCAAAACTATACCATCTCTTAAAATCTCATAAACACACACTCATAATATGTGCAGTTCTGAAGACAGACACTTTCACAAAGCCCAAGATAGAACACAAAAATAACATTAAGAGATCGAGCATTGGCCTGTACGGCTCCCAATTTTTATTCTTTGTCCCCTCACATTTTGTATTTATCACATTTATCGTAGTCAAATCTCATAGACACTTAGGCCTAGACCCATTGTTAATGTTGTTCCCACTGTTCTTCCTTTTACAGTTTCATAGGCAACCCTGATCAGGACGAAATATGATAAAAATCTGCTTATTTATGAAATAATTTGATTGATCCTGTCCAAATTTATCCAGGCTTGCTATAGTAAATAAGGAGATGTTTATGGGTGTTTGGGTTTATGGGTGTTTACTCTATATGTTTGACACTGCAGTGTGTGGTGACAGCGCCTTCAGTGCTCTAACCTTTTGTAAAGGTAGTTCGCTAAAATTTCAGCACACGCGCACACAATGCGCGACCGACGAGCTGCGAGATATAGTTAGCTTTTTGCACAGGCAGCTCGCTATAATTTCAGCACACGAACACAAAACGCGCGACCGACGAGCTGCGAGATGTCCCGACCGATCACTGTGTGCGAACCGCCTTTGCAAAAGGCTAATGAGTGTTCCGACTTGGATGCCACGTCACATTTTTTGAATGTGCTCTATCAGGCACATTTCATGTCTGAGATTGATTTTTCAACTTTGCTATGGAGGTTCATGTTGGGGGGGGGGGGGGATGGGGGAGGATTTAGCTAACAAAGTTTGTTATTGACAACGCCCTCATTGTTCTGCTCACTACATTTGGCAGGGGAGAGGTGAATAATACTATGATGATACACGCAATTTCTATACAGAGAAAGAGAGAGAGAGAGAGAGAGAGAGAGAGAATATTGATAGAAAAAACTCGAGTCTTATCTATCAAACTAATTTCCCGGACAGTATGTAATTTCGCCGGATTTTTTTGGAGAGTATCAAAATTATACATTTTTGGAAAGGTTTTTGCATAAGCAATCAGGAAAACAATGTTTCCATTTGCGCCGAAATCTATTTGGCAGCCATCTTGGATTTTTTCCAAAATGGCTGCCGTAAAACATGTTTTCTTCAATAAATCGGCTTCTAAATAATCCAGAAATTTGATTTTGACAGCAAAACTACCATTTTCAGGGCCAAGAAATCCAATGGTAGCAAAATGGATAAGCTGAATTTAACAATAACCTCACATAACTGACATTTTCAATTTTATTAATTGTTTTACAAGTGACCAGGCATAAACATTGCAATAAGTTAGTGTCCATGGCTGTGGGACCAGATATGCTCATCATAAGAGAAATGGATTTAATGTCTTAGGCATCTAAGAAGAATTCCAATGGCAGAGGAAACTGCATTGATTAAAAAACGAATCAGATTCAACTCTGAACTTGCCTGACTGACATTTCCTATTTAATTGCCTGTATCAAGTAATCAGATATAAATGTTCCACTACTCGAAATCGGTCGAGGCGTTTTAGGCTGTGCTAAAACTGCCACCCCCCCCCCCCAATTCTTGGCCATCAGTAGCATCATCGCGAAGTAATTTGGCATGCATGACACCAGTAATCTATACACGAATTTGTCATTAGATTTTTTGAAACAATAAATTTTCAGTCTTTGATTATCAATTAATTATGCAAATTAATCCCAAAAATCATATTTAGTCTAATTAGATAATTGAGAGTCCACTTTTTGGTTCGTATATTTGTTGTAGCATATTCAACAATTGTACATCATAACACATTTCTGAAAGTCATTTCATTTCAAATGTATTTTATTATCTTTTATTTTCTTATATAATTTATATTTTGTTCTTGCGTTTTGTTTTTCTTTTTATTGCAAATTGACACTGACCATTTTTCTAAAGTAATCAGCATAAAATTAATAATCAAGGTGATTAATTGTATCGGGTTTTATAAGTTGTGTCTAACCAAAGAACAAGCATGATCCTCCTGACAGAATTGGTTTAATCTCTTAGGCAGCCAACTTTCTTTCCATCTCATCTCAATCATTGTCATCGTCAGTTTGATTTTTGGTCTGAATGCCCTCATTATTTTGACACTCGCTGTACAGAAACAGAATGGTTTAAAAATCTTTGCTGTAGATTCAACCATAAACTGACAGGTTCTATTTCATTAATTGTTCTACAAGTAATCAGACTTAAATGTCCACTTTTGTAGTTAGTGTCCATTACAAACCAATGTACCCCTAATGACAAATATAGGTTTATTCTTTGAAGCAACAACTTTCTCCTCATTAATCATAATCTCCATTATCGCCACCCTTCAGTCCATACATTAATTGTGCTTGCTTGTTCTCGTCATTGTGACACTCAGTGCCGCACCAGCAAAGACATCGAGGGGAAACAAATAATAAGCTAGAATCAATCATAAACTCTCACCTGAATTACTGTTTTCCGATTCATTGATTATTGTACAAATCCTGCGTAAATGTTCCACAGAGGAGAAAACATGCTCTTCATGATAGAAATTGTTTAAATCTTAGAGGAAACCATTTTTTATATCAAAAAGAAATCCAATGGTAAAAGCTGATAGCCATACTGCAGAGGATCAAACTGAGGATCCAGCAGAGCAATGCTGGCGGGTCCTTTCACTCTGGATTGGATATGGACTCCTAGGATAATGATAAACTCACAGCTCCAAGGGTGGAAGGTTGCTTGTCAATTTCTCCCCTATGCTTGCAGAAGAGATGCCATCGCAGTTCCGAGATAGTCCTGATGTGGATGCATTTGGGTTAGTAAGCTGCACAGACAAAGCTTGTTAGAGTAGCCAGCAATCCAATTTCAGTCCCGTCGTCCCCTGTGAAAAGCATCTACAGAGAACTGATTACATCTCTTCTGCCTTCATATAAACTTGCAGCCAGGTTGCTATTCTTATCATATTCCAGTGTTGTCAGCACCAGTGAACGCATAGAAGATTGGCCCTATGGCTCTCCAAGGTTCTATCCCTGCCGGAAAAACCACATAGTGTACCACATAGTCACCACAGTGTGAAACACACTGTGTTCACACAGTCAATCCACTGCGTTAATTTGGAACACTTTTTAATACAGTGAACCACTCAGTGGAACACAGTGTGACAACACTATGAACCACACTGTTACCACAGTGTGATCTCAACCGATCAACCACAGTGTGGTTCATAGTGTAGTCACAGAGTGTTCACTGTGTGGTTCACTGTATTAAAAAGTGTTCCAAATTAACGCAGTGGAATGACTGTATGAACACAGTGTGTTTCACACTGTGGTGAAAGTGTTTCACTATGTGTTTCACTGTGTGTTTCACTGTGTGTTTTCGCTGTGTGTTTCACTACGTGGTTCACTGTGTGTTTTCACTATGTGTTTCACTACGTGGTTCACTGTGTGTTTCACTGTGTGCTTCACTACGTGATTCACTGTGTGTTTAACTGTGTGTTTCACTACGTGGTTCACTGTGTGTTTCACTATATGCTTCACTGTATGTTCACTGTGTGTTTCACTGTGTGTTTCACTATATGCTTCACTGTGTGTTTTCACTGTGTGTTTCACTATATGTTTTATGACAGAAGTCACTTTTTATCTCTCACACATTAACTTCCGTCACTCTGGGGTTTCTTTCACACAATGACTGTTCAGCCACACTGTGTATTTGTCACCCAGTGAATTTCCTGCCACACTATGGTACCTTTCACACAGTGACCTCTACTGCCACACCGTTACCTTTCACACAGCGATCTCTCTGCACAATGTGGTATCTTTCACTCAGTGAGCTCTCCATCCAAACAAACACCACACTGTGTACACTCTGTGGAGATTTTCCATACAGTTACCACACTGTGAGTACTCTGGGGTAGTTTTACATCCAGACTCAACACTGTGTACACTCTATGGTGATTTTGCATCCAGTCTTCACACTGTGAACACTCCGTGGTGAGTTTCTTTCCAGTGCTGTCACATTGTCTAGTAGCTCTAATGCAGTTTACAGAATGAGTTATTTCCAATAATTAATTCATTCGTTGTGAAGAAATAGAAATACAGAAAATTTCATGAAAATGACAAGCTTTCTTGGTTATGGCCCAATTCCTGAATACTTTGATCCGCTTTAAAGAACAAGTTCACCTTCACAGACATGTGTGTTTAGTGAATGCAGCAATATCAGTAAAACACATCAGTGAAAGTTTCAGGAAAATCAGACAATCCGTTCAAAAGTTATGAACTTTTGAAGTTTCTGCTCACTGAAGGCCGGATGAGAAGACTACTATAGCTTGTGATGTCACATTCATGATTACAACGATATAAAGAAAACATAAAGGAAATTCATCATATTTTCACTTTCCTCGCTTAATAAAAGTTCTTTTAAATTCAACTCTTTTAGAAGGCAAAAAAAATAATATTACCCTTAACATACGTCTGTGACAAGGTGAGGAAATGTACACTTGTTTCAAAAAGTGAAATTTTGTGAAATTCTCTTTTTATTTTCTTTATGTATTGCAAGCTGTGACATCATACACTGTAGCAGTCTTCACATTAAGCAGTAACTGCGCAGATACTTTAAAAATTCATAACTTTTAAACGGATTGTCCGATTTCCCCCAAACTTTCACTAATTTGGTCAACTGATATTGTTGCATTCACGCAATCCACATGTATTTGAAGGTGAAGTTGTCCTTTAACTAATGAGATTTCATGTTGTCAACCCCCCCAGATTGTTAAGATGCAGTCTTGCAGAGCACTACTTACACTTTAAAGGAGAAGACAAAAGTGCGCAAATGTGTACTCTGCATCAATACACTAATTTAATATCAAAATCAAAAACACTTCTCTTATAATACAAAATCAATCACAGTATAAATGATTTACAAAAATAAGAGGAAAATATAATCAAATATCAAAACGTACTTTATTCTGTAATTGCCCACAAAATATTCTTTCAGTTTTATGAAAGAAAAAGCTATGTATCAATGACAATTTGCATGACTATTATGAAATATAAGTTTGCTTCATTTCCTGTTATTACAAACCAATTTAGGAATATGTTACAGCAGCGAGCTCTCGTAGTACATATCTTTATATTTCCTTTATCAAAACAAACAAACACACAAATATAATCTTACTTTCAGGGCAATAACAATTTAACAGACCAATCTTTGGTACATTTACCTCATTAACAGCCACATCTGGGCGAGCGAAAACCTTTTAATGATGGTTTCTTGGTGCAATCAAGTATGTTATAGGGCTTGATTTGACTGATTAAAATCATTACAGATGATGACTTCTAAATGAGGTGTGATCTTATCAGTAAGACTGAGATCTGTGCACAGTTCAACACCAATTATGGTACTATGACTGGTAACCAGCTTTGTTTGCAGGCAGGTTTATTGATTACAATTTGAATCACTGATAATCAATTCTTTTTATCGATATTATACCTAGTCAAGGCTACAAATGTTATTAACTTTTGGGCCCGAAACCAGAAATTGACTTCATAACCAACCCATGACCTCTACCCCCCCCCCCAAAAAAAAAAAAGCGAAAAGAAAAAACACGCTATGGAAAAAATCCATTTGTGCTAGGCATGCTAAATCACCTTATACTCAACAAAAGGTTTCGTATGACTCACTGAACTGTATAGCTGTTCCAGGAAGGAATGTTGAGATATTGTATAGTTACCAAAATTCGAGTTGTATTTGGTTTATCTACTGCGATGGATTTGGATGTACTGCGAAGCCGTACAAATCACACTTCCTTTTGGGTGAAGAGTATCCCACCGGGGCCAGGACTACCTTTGATCAGGATTGCTGGCGCGGTTGTAGCATTCCCAGTTGAGCCAAGCCATCGGTCAGTATGTCCGAATCTTCTGTACAGCATGAAAAAGAAAGATTGAAGACAGTATTAATGATGATAAAAGCACGCAGTGTCATGTACTATTAGCACATAAAATAATCGATATTAGGTTTATATGTTTCATAATCTAAATCTTACAACAAAATTTCATTTGCTTGTATACAGTTATGTAAAGTAATAATAAAAATATGTACCATATTACTACAACAGGAAAAGGAAAAGTTTTGTAAAATTGTTTAATCACAGGTGTCATATTTGGTGCATTGCAATGCCTGCTAATCTACAGGGGTAATTACCCTCTATAATAGTAATAGTAACAATAATTATGATAATAATAATAACAATAATAACATGAAATATCTATTTAGCACTTAATACAACATGTTTCAAAAGCGCTTTACAATGCTTAACAACCAAACAAACAACCAAACAATATCCATAAACTGCAATCAATCACAACTTTATACGTTTTCAAAAAGCCAGTGAAAGGCAGAACAATCAAAGTCAAAGTAAATGTACAATGTATTTATGTTTTGCACAAACTTCACTGCATATGTACCACACTCGACTCAAACAATTTAGTGAGAAGTCATTTAAAACTTTTGAAGATTGCAGTTTCATTTCTGATACACTGTTCAACGTTGTTGTTTTTTAATATGGTATTATCATTACTTCTCTCGTATGGATGTTTCTTGTATAACTTGCCAGGGTGTACTCTCTCTTAGCTATCATGTTGTCTTTTAAATTTTTGAAGATTTTGCTCGCAAATATTCAATCAATAATACTTCGATTTCCCTCGAAGTACTTGTCTCGAAATCCTGTCTCGGACATTCCGTTGCCAATGAGGTGAAATGCTTTAGCATACCGTAGAACATGGTATACTGCCGTCGGGTATTCATTTGAATTACAGAAATAAAAACAGCAAATTGTTGTTCAATAAAAAAAGAGACCTCCTTTGTTACATATGTCCGGAGAAAATGAAATGATGAACCATCTGAATTACAATACCTTCTTAACTGAGTCACCACCTGACTCATAAGAATGCATCTCCTGGTCATTTGGGGACGTAGATGGGGTCGAGATCGAGACAGGCATAAATGTGGAGTGAGAACATTGTTGTGGAGAACCAGACAGTCCGTGATGGTACTAGTAAGGGAGGGGGTGTCATTGTAATTCTGAAGAACGGAACAGAAGCTGAGCCGGAGAAGGCAAAGTCATCTTTACTTTTCTTTGATGGTATGGGCGCTGTACGTGCTGCAGAAGACCGGTGATCTCTTTGCTTCTATCGGCTGTGCATTCTCCAGAGCAGACAAAATATTTTCCTCCAGGACTGAAATAAAAACAATAACAAATTTTTGCGTTATTAGGTTTGAGGATCATTTTGTTTTCCATCTTCTCAACATCGCTTTTTTTTTCTTGCACTTGCAGACTATGCATTTACCCTCCATCCATACGTAACTGTTAGGCCACATCACACAATGCACAATGGTATCTGGTGTACATCTCACCATAACAACACCAGTGGTAACTTCATTTTTCTTGGCATTCTGTCCATAACTTTCTTACAGTGGTTTTAATCAAACTTATCATTATCATCCCCCCGTCCCAGTTTTTTGTCTTTTCACTAGAGTCTAAAAAATGTTTTCTTAACATCGCAGCATAATTATATTTCCTGAGACGTACTCAAGTTTCCTTCTTGCAGTTAGATTGATCACATTTAAAAAAAAGAAAAGGTTCACCTTGAGTCTAATCCGATAAAAAAAGTTGTTAATTAACATGTGACAGCCCGTTATCAAACTGTTCTGGTAATAACACACGTTTTCCTATTGAAACCTGTCCGAGTATATACTCGGCACTATTATGATGACGAAGTAGAGAACTATAGCTAGGGGTTCTTAATTAGTTTACTAATAAATTCTAACGTTACATTGATTTGATGGACTCACCATTTCATGTATAGGCCACATGAAAACACTCGCATGGCTGCATCCTACGTTGCCAGGCTGCCTGGTATACCTGTCGCTGTCGCTCAGCCGTATCCGAACGTCACATGCAACATGACTTGCTTTTAGTTTTGCCAGGTCAAAATGGGTTACCACTCACTTTTGATTCTTTAGCTTTAGCACTGCACATAATTTGCACACTGTCCAAGTTTGTAAAGGAACGAAAACACGATGAAACCACCAAACGTATGAGCAAACTATGCGTTCATCAATGGCCAAGGACGATACGTACACTGTACGCATACCAGGGAGGTGGAAGAAAGACAACCTCCCTGCATTACGGAGTGGTTAGACTGGGTACACAGTTCAAAATGACGGTTAAATCTCTGCCGAGCCGCTTGTTTTGTAAGACGTCAAGGGGTCAAACCACTGTGAGATCTCTACGTAGCGTACAGCGTAGAGATAAGTACATAGAGGTCAGCGGTGGGTCAAACAAACTAGAACCATGGTCCACCGCACCAGAACCGTAATCATGCAGATATTGTGTGTTCGCTATGTATATGCAGGGTGTATGTGTTGTGTGCGAGTACGACTATGAGGGGTATTGTTTGTGTGAGTGCGGTGCGTCCAAATCCCATGAGGTTTTCTAGTCAGGCTGCAGCACTGCCTTCAGGTTTAAATGCGCAAGTAGAGTTGTAATCACAATCATGTCTCCCAAGTCTCGTAGAAAGATATTGAAGAACACAATCGCAAATGCATTATGTTGGATCTGTGTTAATATCGTACCTGTTGGAGAGTTATATCCGGACTAATTATTCTTGCAATCACCTTCCGGCAAAAGATTCATCAAATGTTGTGCGATTGCAAGCTTGTGTTGTTTCTTTCAATTGATTAATACTGGCATAAATTATTTACATTGCAGAATCATACCATTTCAGTAATCCCGAGTTTTGACGCTATTTCTCTGTAATGTAAATTTTCCTGGGTGTCTTCTTCTTATGTTTATTCTGCATCCTTCAGTCCTGAAGATTACTGAAAATCTTATGTGTTGATTTAATGTGTACGATAATTATGTCAAAAAGACACGTTGTCTCTACATGACTCAGAGATTTTGCCTCTGTGTGGAGACTATGTGTATCTATGTGAACACTGCGAGGTGATGCCTCTGTGTGAGAGATATCTCCTCGGGGTGGAGACTGTGACTATGTGAACAAAGCGTGTTGACACTGACTCTGTGTGACAGATCTCTTCACCGTGTGGCAACTATGTGTCCATCCATTCCCACTCTGTGACAAATCTTACCACAGTGTGGCAACTATGTGTCCATACTATTCGCTGTGTGGCAGATCTCTTCACAGTGTGGCAACTATGTGGCCGTACATTCCCACTGTGTGGCAGATCTCTCCACAGTGTGGCAACTATGTGTCCATCCATTCTACTGTGTGACAGATCTCCCAACAGTGTGGCAACTATGTGTCCATACATTTCCGCTGTGTGGCAGATCTCTCCACAGTGTGGCAACTATGTGTCCGTGTATTCCCTCTGTGTGACAGATCTCTCCACATTGTGGCAATTATGTGTCCATCACATTTCCACTGTGTGACAGATTTATTCACAGTGTGGCAACTATGTGTCCATACATTTTCACTGTGTGACAGATCTCTCCACAGTGTGGCAACTGTGTGTCCATGCATTCCCTCTGTACGACGACGACTTCCACATAGTGAATACTATGTGAGACTCTATGATTACTGTGTGTTAGCTTTATTCCACTATGTGAAAGTCCTGATCACCCTGTGGTGACTCTGTGAAACTGTGGGAACGAAGCTGCTCATACAGTTGTTACCATTCCACTGTATGAAAACTATGTGACAACCCATGATGATACACATAGTGAGAGTAATCACGATGTGGCAAAGGTATGACCACACTGTGGCCACTATGTGTTCATACAGTCAACTGTGTGGTCACTCTATGAACACACTGTGTTGACGCTGTGTTCTTTCCGGCAGGGATATATCCATAGCTCAGAGGACATGAATATGGACGTGTTCTGCAGGATGAGCTCGAAGTTTGCTATTAATAAACACCAGTGACTATTATTGCTATGACTTTCAGGACACTAACAGTGTGCAAGAATCTTCAGTTAATTGATTGAGGCACACTTAATCAGAAGAAGATGGAAGAAGAAGAAGAAGGAGGAGGAGGATATTCTGTGTCTGTAGAGAAGAAAACCTCTGCATTTAATGAGTTTCGCTGTGATGCTAAGACAGCATGGAAGATCAACAGTGTGTCTAATTTTCAGTATTCTTATCCTCGAATATAAGTCTTTTGTTGCTCCTGGTACGCACTGAAGAAGAGATGATGACATGTTTATGTGTTGTACTGTAGTACCCTAGAGTCTTGAAGCAAGATAGTTGGTCAGGTTTGCCTTTGACTTGCTTTGTAAAAGGAATCCAGCTGCTCGTTGGAATATTTTGTGTCATCTCTGACCTGGCACTGGGTTGATCAGCATTTCTGGTTGCAGAGACAAAACATAGGATTGCTTCGACTTTATGGAGGTAATTCACCATTGCCTTGAATATTGTACTTTAATATATGTTTTTGTTCCTCACATTCTTCGAAAGCCGTGATTTATCACTTTGCTCAAAGCCTCAAGTATCGGCCGTAATCTGGCAGAACTCCCTAAGTCGATTTTGGTCGATTTTCAGGTTTTGAGTGTTTTGTGTGTTTTTTCTCATGCTCTTTCAAGTGGGCCAAAAAATAAGTTGTGAATCGGTACAGAAAGTTATTTTTAGAAAGTAATTTTGGCAAAATTCCTGAGGAGAGAGGGCGATTAATCTGGCAGAACTGCGTAAGTCGAGATTCGAAATGAATTTTCCGATGTTAATCAGGCAGAACTGCGTAAGTCGACTTACGACAACGCTTGGACCAAGGTGTTCCTGCATCCCGCACGGACATGGTATATCTTAACACGCGCGTGCGCGACCTTGGTAGTGACGAACGCGCTACGCGTTCAGGCTAGCAGTGCCTAGCTAGCTAGCTAGACACGTCGTACGTGGTACGGCTACGTGTATTGTACACGACGACAGTCGCGCTAAAGCAATAACCCTCGTTACTCTTGGGGGAAATTGCCACTTTCTTTCCCTTCATAGACTGGCAGGCTTCAAAACAGGTCAATATGCGGTATGCCTTACTATTAAGTTTTGCTACAATCTAATGCTTTTTAAGCCTAGAGCATTTCTAGATCTAACAAACGTTATAGTTTGCATCTTGTCTGACATCACGCTCCAGTCAACTTTAGGCCTACTTAGTACTGCTGCAGCACTTGTCCATTGTTAGTGTACGTGAAATCAATGTACTGTGCGGTAGCGTAGGTCACGCGAACAACAATATCTGTAATCCATTGACCATAGCTTCTTATTTTGTTTTTCATTGTAATAAGCGGTTAGTGGGCTTGGATCTATGGGACTGATCTCGAGAAGTTTAATGAATATCTGGGATACCGTCCATAACGATGGCATTTTCGATCCAATCCTACAGACGTCAGAAATTGACCAATACTAACACTTTTACAGTTTACTTTTTAATACGGGTACCGTACCGGTACTCTCAGTAGAGTTGTGCAGTAGGGGCCTACTAGACTACTGGGGCCTACCGTTACTTAACTTAGGCTGAATCGCCGGTTATTCTGTCTTTACTCAGTTTTCTATTTTTTCTAGATTTGATTCGGCCAGACATTCTTGAAATCTGTAATATGAAGAATCTAGAATCTACAGGTTAAACGCTAAATTATAAACATTTAGCCCTAGAAATAGATCTGAAACTTAGATTTTGATCCGTGTTCTATACATTACTACTTGTACTAGGCCTAGTACTACTAGACATTATAGGCTATAGACTTTATAGTCTTACCGTTAGTCATTATAGATAGGCAGGTTAGGCTTTACGTTGTTCTTAGATCTACTATAACATTAGTACCTTCTAGGCCTAGATCCCCAATAAACAGTCTAGCTGTAGATTTAGCCCCTACCTGGATATAGAGTCTAGATCTAGAGTCTAGACTAGAAAATCTAGAAACTCATTTTTATTGATCTACTAGTCTGTTATAATGACGCCCCAAAATAGACGTCTGGATGTTACATAGACCTAGACAATCGAGTAGACAGAGTTCGAGAGTTCTCGTACGTTTTTAATAGGCCTGCGTAGATAGTAACGGTTAGAACACTACTACCCTAACGTTAGTACTGTAGTGACAATAAGGCCTACAGTAGGAGTCGACACAAACGAGAACTAGGGTCTATTTTTTTTTATTTTCTAATAAAGCTGTAAATAAACTTTTAGTCAGGCCTAGCTCCTAGTATTCTTTAGTTTAAATATTTAGAGTTTAGGCCTTCAGCCAAAAGGGTCTAGGCTTACTCTTACTTTGGGCATAGAGTAGGAATACTAGGATAATGAGATCAGTAGGCCTATCGTATGCAGATTCCTACGTACCGCTCTACTAGTCTCTAGATGTCTAGTGTATCGTTAGGCCTGAATAGACTACGGTCTAGACGGTCTACAGTGTAGTACCTGTAGTCTTGATGAACAATATAGCTTAACATCTAGAACCTAGTCTAATATTATTCTTAATCCAAATGCAATGCTTCATGAGATCGACAATAACCCAAGCAGCAGCCAGGCTTTTGATGTATAGCAGTACTTCTTGTGCCGCTAAATAATACTGAAACATGAACACAGACTGACAACATTTGGGGAAAGCAAGTTATTTTCCACATACAAATGAATGGATAAAATGAAATTAAATGTGAATCAATAATGATGACTTTATACAATACAAATATTTCAACAAAATTGTACTCGATCTAAAATATTCATTGTTTTGACACTGAATCCGCTGAATAGTGAGAGGATGGATGGTAAAATACGATAGACAACCCGCAGAAAATAGACCGAGATACGTAGTTCTGGTTGATAAACCACGTGTTTATCAGCCAGAACTGCGTATCTCTAGGAGATACGCAGTTCTGGCTGATAAGCACGTGGTTGACCACGAAAAGAGATACGTAGTTCTGCCTGATGAAACACGTGCTTATCAGGCAGAACTGCGTAACTCCTAGAGATACGCAGTTCTGCCTGAAAAACCCCCCGCATGGCCGAAAACTTACGCAGTTCTGGCTGATCAACCCGGGCACGTGACCAGAGATACGCAGTTCTGCCAGATTACGATCGCAAAAATTTGGCGACGATTAATCTGGCAGAACTGCGTAAGTTTTTTAAATTGGTAATTTTTACTACTTAAAAAGGTCAAATTGTCATTTTTTTGCCGGAAATAAATTCTTTAGACCAATTATGACCGAGAAAAGAGGAAAAATGCAACTCATCGTATCTCAGTTTAGAAAGGTGTAACATTGAATCTTTAAACCCGATTTCTGGCGTAATGTGTTAAAGGAGATACGCAGTTCTGCCAGATTACGGCCGGTATAGAGTGGTGTTTGCTTTTTTTGCTTCGTTTCAGCTTCAACTTGGTCTGTTGCCTTCAGACTGACCTCTTTCAGTTATAGGATTTCCTTGAACTTTTCCAGCGCCATTTCATAGACGGGCACCCTATAAAGTGTGCATTTCAGGATTTGCCTTATTGTTGCAGACCTAGAAATATGAACTTCTATAATACAGAAGATGATGCTGAGATATATCATAACCCAGCATCATCAATGCCAAGAGGCACCAATAGCGCATACAGTAGCAAAGACAACATGAGGTCCTCCCAGTCATGGGACAACTGGGCATTTCAGGTTATGTCTGGTTGGTATGGCTCCTGTCTGTGTCAGTGGCTTGCTTTCAGACATGTTTGAATCGCTCAGCCTGGAATATTGATTGATGTTTCCTCTACTTCCATGAAGTTGCAACAATCAATCTGTAGTTCTTTCAGGTGGTAGCATTCTGAGAAGCCTTTACATCAGGTAACAATGTTGGTCTCCTCTCTTTGCAAGTTGTGGTCTTGACTTGACAAAATGTAGTATATCTACATGGTGTGGAGTGGTAGATAGACTCTAGGCTATGCCAGTCGATGAGGATGCTGCAACCGGTTCTCCAGTAAACTCTGCCTTCAGCATGTTCAGGCTGTTATACCATTAATCGTGCCGTGGGTGGTTCCTTTCTCATCAGCAGTGTCCTCTGACAAGTCTGTGATATCTATGTTGTGAAGAACGCAAGGCACCCTTGAAGAATGGTGGTATATACAGACCATGGAACATTCTGGTGATTTGCACAAAACCATTGGCAAAGCCCTGTTCCAATTAACAGAATACAGCGATAAGACACAAGATACACGCAGGCGTATGTAAACCCTATTTTTTATGAGATCCGTCAGCATTAATGTTATTATCCCTCTTGTCATACCACACCCCTTTGGTCTGTCCCATACACGGAAGAAAACTTTTACGCAGTGATTCCTACATAACACTTTAGCGACTTATATCACAAGTTGCCCCAACATCACCATAAATTCAGCTCAGTGCTACCTGCCTACAACATCTCATGGCATTCAAATCAAAGACAAACTTAACCGTAACTAGGCCTCGACGTTTCATGACTTTTTTCTTTCAAGTCTCCCGCATCTTTCGACACCAAATTTGCGATGCCCGGGCGCGTGATTCCGAAGTTGCGAATAAATATGTATGTGCATGTCAGCCCGAAAATTGCTCAAAAACGTGAATTTGTGTACAATTTCAATGCAAAATGTGCTTTCAGGCAAATTTCATAAAAGCATGATTATTTTGGGGTTTCATTGATTAAAATCAATTAATTACATGTTTTCTTGTTCGGAACAATGTCGCGGACAAGTTTCATCGAAAAAACAACGAAAAACATAAAGTTTAAAAAACAATGAAATACATAAGAAATTAAAAAAACAATAAAATACTTAAGAAATTTCTCCTGGTGGCACATTTTTTGGGTTTTATATTTGCTCAAGACGCTAAAAAGCATATTTACACAAAAAATGTGCCCATTTTGAGCTTTATTTAGTAATTTAAACCAAATTATCAGATTTCATGCACTGATATTACGTAATCCGTTCAAAATTAATAATTATTTGCAAAAAATGCTATAGGAAATGTCTCAACACACATGAAACTAGGATCATTGGAATCTCTGACCCTGAAAATGGTAGTTTAGCTGTCAAAATAAAAGCCCTATGTCACTTAGAAGTCGAGATATATTAACAAAAATATTGTGTATGGCGGCCATTTTGTAAAATCCAAGATGACGGCCATAAAAAGTTCGGCGCAAATGGAAACATTGTTTTTCTGATTGCTTATACTATAACGATTCCAAAAATGTATAGTTTTCATACTCTCCACAAAAATCCGACGAAAGTTAAAATTGTAACATAAGGAACCCGACTAGGCTAGGAGTACAGGCATTCTTGCTTTCACTTTGGAAATCCGGTATTCCAGGGATACGACGATTATTCCGTGTCCTCCATCTTCATTCGTGTGCAAGTCACGATGAAGCCACATGCCACATTGTTTTGATGATCAGGTCTGATGTGTATAACATTATTTTTTCCACTTATGCTTACATTATCAGTGTCATTTCAATTTCATTTTTTATGATTCTAATATAAAGCAGCCGTATCAGCCTTCGAACTGCTGGATTGTTATTTTATTTTATTTTTTTAATCATTTTTGTGTTTAAGGAGGGAGCGCGGTATGTAGGTCATTTTTGCTCATGTTGATTTGCATCCAGGTGGTGAGGCATGCTTAATCTTATTTATTTGTGTGTTTGTTTAACATTTATCATCAGCTTTTACAAGTTCTTTTTTTCCCCCAGGGTTTTTGCACCTACTCATAATCTTGATATTATCTGAGAAATCATTCCACATCTAAGAACACCTTTATTCTAAACCTCTGCGTTTAAAATCAGTTGAAATTGTACATAACTCCTTCGGACTACTGCTCTCCTTTGGGTTGTTGGTATCCAACTGCCACCACATTGTAGAGCATTTTGCTCTCCTTGATCAGGATCAAGGGATAATGGGGCTTACTAAACAGACGGTGTCATTTTACATTGTTGTTTTGAAATATGTGGCTTTTGAGGGTGAATAACAATGCAGTTGAAGGTTTGTCTGAAAGAAAAGAATAATTGTCTAGCAAACACCAAGAAAATCTAATCAAATTTGGATGAGAATAAATAAGTTATGACATTTTGAGGTTTCGTTCATTTTTCTGGAAACAGTTCGTGAACATTCAATACGAATATGCAAATAGTGAAATATAGTTTTATTAATATTCTTTATTCTTTTTTTTACAATTACAGCAAACGTTGAACATAGATATTCACTTTTCCAGTTTATCATTCAGGCGCAATTTCGCCCGTATCTCAAATTCTGATAATTCTAGGTCTAACTGGTCATTATTTAACCCGCAACACACATTTCCCATAGACACCTGCCCGAGTGTATATACTCGGGACTCGTTCTTAACGGGTTAAGTTATTCAACCAGGAATAATATCATATTTTACACATACAACAAAGAAACAATGAATATTTGTCATTACTTTTGTTCACTAGCAATACAAAATTGAGGAAATGACATCACCAACTCATGTTCTGAAGAGATGAATGAAACTCCACACTGTCATAATTTCCCTATGTTTTCTCTTGGTCCAAAAAAAAAAAACAAATTTGTTTTGTTATAATCATACTTGTATGATTTTAGTCTTTCCTATCAGACTAAAGCAAGGTTCCTACTTTAATAGCCGAGTTGGAGTCTCGAGTTGTGCCGTGAACTTGCGTGGTCTCGCGTGAAATTTGTCAGTTGTCTCACCTCCCTGGTTTTAATGAGCTGCGCATGAGAGATCTACGAGACAACATCGAGTTTATTACGATAGCTATACGAGTGTTCCGAGGGTGATGCGAGTCACACCGATCTTTGTGTGAATTGTTATGACCTGTGTACGACTTAAACCGAGCTTTCATCGAGTTGTAAGAGATTGTTACGAGCGCGTTACGAGCTCGTTAGGAGTTTGTGCGATCCCTGCTGTTCTCCCTTTTTCTTCTACTGGGACCTGGGACCCATTTCATAAACGAGAGGATATGATAACAACTCCTGCTGAAATTTTAGTTGACATGGCAACAACAAGAATCCAGCTTCCTGACTATAGTTGTTGGTACTGGAAGTTGCCATTCCAGCAAGAGTCGCTATCTCAACATCTTTTATGAAATGGCGCCCTGTTCTTGTGGGTCTTGTTTAGAGGCTTGGTTTTCTGACTCTCTCTGTAGCTCATCACGGGTGATCTCTTCTGTTTCTACTGTCTCTTTCTGCTTTTCTACCTCTACTTCTACCACTGCTTGATTGATCGCCATTTCCTTCTCCGCTTTTTTCTCGGATTTCTTGAGCCGCGAGGCACGTTTTTTTATTCTTAATTTCTAACTTAGTTCTAGAAATGTAATGGCCATGACCTATAGGGTTGAATGAATGTCTCTTGTCTTGAAAACGCTGGGAAAATGTGAATAATTCCACATTAATGGGTCAGTGCAATGTACTTTGAGCTAGTACAAAACTCGTTGTAAGTCGCAGAGCTCGATCTAAACTCGCACCTTACTCGACGGCAATTCCCCCTTTCACATACTTGTAGTTTAGAGTCGTAGTGCTCTTCAAAACTTGAGCAGAACTCGCATATTACACTTGATGGTGGCGAGTTGTACGAAGATTTCATCGCGAGCTTCGTACGAGTATTGATAGTTTGTTACGAGCAGAACGAGTATATTACGAGTTTAAAAGAGTTCAACACGAGTTACTTCGAGTTAGGGAAAATTTTGAACATGTTCAAAATTTTTGGAACTACTCGCGAGCTCACGGGGAGTTATGCAGATTCACTACGAGTTACGCGAGTTATCGCGAGTTATCCCGAGTTACATGAAGAGCTTTACGCGAGTTATCGCGAGTGCCCCTTTGAAGCAACTCGCCACAACTCGCCAAAGCTCGGCACTGTTATTCGGCTTAGTGGGAACCCTGCTTAAAGATAATATAATATATATATAAATATAATATAATACTGCGGCGAGTCAAACTAACGGCTCCGGTACGAAACCATCATTGCATGATTACTAAGACATGAGAGTACTTTGGGGCGAGTAAGTCTCACAGTGTTAGTTATATGAAAGGTACTTTAACCTGAAACACAAGCTAAGACAAAGAAATTCAGGGAAACTTTTGAGGTACCAAAACTTTATCTTTAAGATAACTGGATTAGTACATGTATTGTCCTTAAAACTCATTTTCCCACGAAATCTCTGAGTTTTCTACCCATGGGACATCACCGCAGCTCGCAGGAGCTCGCTCCCCCTCGCACCAGCTTTACAGTAGTCACTAATATAACCTTAACTGGAGTTAAACTATTTTTACATAATTACAATATGTATATCATTATGCTTACATAGAGATGTGTCAAACCATCCGACTGTCAGTCTCTAATTACATGTACAGGGTAAAAGTGACCGAGCATCACAAAATAAAAAAAAAAAGTCGCACACACAGATTTTGAGTCAGGACTCAAAATAGGTGAGATGGGCTAACATAGGAAATCTTGAGTTTTTAATATTTTTTATAAAGAGCAAGGCTTCGTTCATATCAAGGTAAAGTTTGGGATCATAAAGCGAATGAGAAATCCGTTTTTCAGCAGTTTATCGAAAACTTTTTTTTTTGGTAGAAAGGGTAATTTGGTGAGTCTTATAGTCCCTTTTTTATTTCTTGAACACCCTTTCTACACATTCACTTTCAACTCTAACAACTTCTGAATGAATGACGCTACTGCTTTGAAAGATGAAATTAGTCAGGGATAGAATATTTTGGTTAAACCTGACCAATTTCAATCTAATATGCTAATCTCTTTGTTGTTAATGCTGCGGAGTTTCACATCGTGTGTTTTTGTCCCATTCACTGCACATCTAGCATGGCTCGGGAAAGATTAAGCACTTGAATAGAGCCTATACTGTAGGGCCTCTTTCCACAGAATGTGTATTCCTTTCAATAGTTAGATGGATGGATGGTCCATTTTATTAAGATATTAGTCTGCTCTTTCAGAATCTGTCCTTAACTATTCACAGCCATGCCTGGCGACTTTTTGTTGGTTATGTGGTGCAGGGTCGTAAATGATCTATAAGATGAGTGGCCTTGTTGCACAATCTTGCCACTTCTGTGCCTCCAATTTCACATCACTTCAGTTACATCTCGCTTTGCTTCCCATAGGAGCTGCGATTTTAATTACTGTAACAAGTAACAAGTAAAGATGCAAAATATTATCTTCACTATTTTCCACAGTTTATCAGAGTACTTTACTGATATGAAAATAACATCAACATCAACATCAACAACAAGAACAAGAACAAGAACAACAACAACGACGACGACGAAGCATAACTAAGCTTCTTGCTCTGCGACCGCTGAATCTTGGCCACCGTCAGTATATTGATGTCCTGTTCTGCGATTACTTTGTTTCGGCATGAGCCTTTGATTGCGGTAATAGTCATTACAATTCCTCAAAATGTACACACCAATCCTGAAGAACTCTGGAAGTAAGGTACCCAAGGTAAAGGGGGGGGGGCAATATTTCTGGTGCTACTTCGTCTTAGGCAAGGAAATAGATGTTTAATACTGCAAGCTGTCGCAGTCGACCAGTGGGCTCTTAATACACCTTGGAGGAATCATCAAGACGAAAACAAGGCCACTTAACGCAACAAGGAGCCAGAATGTCCCATGATACGAGCCGCAGGCCTTGACCATCATACCTGTAAAATGAATGCAGTGAAATAGCAGATTTCAGTGAACCCATGAAGTTCCGCATGATTCTATGAAAACGATTAGTCTCGTAACTCTCTCTTTATTGTGCTTGACTTCTATGAGAAAGAATCAGCAAACATACCATGACAGTAAATATCAGGTCTGAGTGTCTTCAATTTGTCTCCCTCTACAAATGAAATTTGTTTCCCTCTACAAATGAAATTTGTTAAGGTCGCAACTACTGATCTGTAAATTAACAAACATGTGAAAAATGCAACCAGTGGGAGTGGAACCTTTCATCTACTGATAACAGGTTTGAGTCCCGCTGATCTTTTTTTTTCTGACATGTTCGTTACTTGATCAGCAGTTGCGATCTTAACAAATTTACTTTGTAGAGGGAGACAAAATGAAGACACTCACACCTGAACCTTCACCCCCCCCCCCCGACTAATATCTTTCTTTCATGACCAAAAAATATTTTGGTGTAAGAATCTTATATCTTACGGATGGAATGTGATTATGCGAAGTTTTTTCTACTTTCTATGAGGTGATTAATGTAATCAGAGTTTTGATATTAATGAAGTTCCTCTTCTTCTCATTGTTATTTTCTTCTTGTTTTTTTCCGAATTCATGGTAAATCTTGGACAATAAATGAAAATAGTTTATGTGTGTGTGCTTTGCGCAAATTAATCTACACAAACCAAACTGAACTCCATGAACATAAATTTGGACCAAAAACATGTCATGATTATGTATCATAATTTTATATCGATATCACATTATATAACATTTATGAAACGTACAGGTAAAGTATACAGAATACACAAATCAGTGCAGGCAAACTTACCGATAGAGAAGGGTCCAAGGAATGAGCCAATGACCTTAGCAATGTTTGATAGGGCAAGCAGGAATGGGAAGTGAGAGAGCGGAGAACGAGCTCTGCTTACGACTACCAACAAATTGGCGTTCACTGCTATGCAGAGAGCCGTGAAGAATACTAAGACAAGCATCATGACGTAATTGAATACGAGTAGGTCGAGAAGTAGAGATAGAGTACCCACGGTAGTCATGACAAGGACAATGTCGTTGGGTGAAATGTACCGGGAGGCAGCCCCGCTGAAAGCTCGGCCCAAGAACGTGGCGATCGCTGCTGAGAAGGCGAGATATATTGCGTGCGAGGACGAGATCCCTCTATCCATGGCCCTCGGAATGACATAGGAATACCACGACCCGTCCAGCATCGCCACTGAACAAACACATAGCAGGATAATATTTTGACATGGATCTTGATAATATAAGGACTTTTTCCAAAGTTCAATCATACGTGATGGCAAGGAATTTTTCATAATATTTCCAGCGCTCTTGCCTTCAGTGCTTCCAAAAGATAATTCGCCGGAGGGCATACTGTTGCTGGTAGTCTCATCCCCTTGCTCCTGAATGAGAGAAGTTCTGCATTCGTCACCCTTGTCGTCTTCAGATTGAACGTCAACGTTCAGTGACATTATCAACGGCAAGTCGTTTCCCATAAGAGCGCCAATGATAGCGAAAGTACCCCTCCATCCGTAGACTTTCAGTAGAAAATCGCTCATGAGTGGAATCACCACCATGCCTACGGCGTAGCCAGATTTTCCAATGCCGTAGTACGTGCTGAAACGACTTGGCTGTACGTTACTCAGTCCGATGACAGCAAGCATTGTGACAACACCCCTTCCGAGGCCTCAAATAAAGACAAAACATGCAATTTTAGCCACAGTTTCAGATCTTTTTGACTTCATCCAGTAAAAAGTAACGTCGAAATGAGAGAATTCTGTGAAGCATTCTGTACAACGAACGCTCGTTATTCCGAAAAGGTACCGGTGAAATTAAAGCAACAAATCAGTAACTGTATCAAATAATGTTATACTTTGTATATCAATGTTTGTTTTTCTGTATATCAATTTCAGCTAGTTTACAGTTTACAAAACCACCAGAGAAGATACTATGATCTTAATGAGCAGATGGATATACTATTTGTTTTAAACATAGGCGTAATTTTCATATTGTTTATTAGGGCATGGTATTTACTCCTGGAGAGTAACATCCAACATGCCGTATGACTTTTTACCTTACTGCTTTCATAGACTGCGAAATTATTGGGAAGGCTATGAAATGTGTGAGAAAAATAGCGGACAAAAGAAAAAAAAAAGCTCATTTGTATAACTGATCTTGATACAAACATTCCACAGAGATTTTCTTTTTCTCATCGATCACTCGTCGGGAAGTAACGTTTGTTGCTTCCGGCCATTAACTGAAGTGTGTCGGATCGCGGTCTGAATAGCCCAGCTTGTGCTGAACGACTATCAGGGCAATGTTAGATACTTCAGCCGTAATCCGATCAGGCAATATCGTCCGATGAGGATAGCGCGCTACATGTCTGACACTGCCCTGATAGTCGTCCACAACAAGTTAAATTCATATGACTACGACCCGATACAATTCGGGAAGTGGCCGAAAAAACCCTAAACAAACAAACTTTGCTTCCGATGTGACCGATGAGAACAAATCTCTGTTGAATTGGGGTATTCGAAAGAAATGAAGGATGTGACTGTTACTCCCTCATTCCACAGAAACTCTTTTTTTTTTCTCATCGGTCAATCGTTGAAAGCAAAGTTGTTTAGTTCCGGTTACTAACCGAAGTCGCAGTCTGACGAATCCGACTCGCGCTGTTCGCCTATCAGTTCAGTGTCACATATGCCCGAATTCATGAAGGTGGTACAAATGAAACCAATGGTTTAAACCATGGACAAAATCCATGGAGCGCCAAATGTCGCACGGAATATTTCATTCTAAAATTGGTCATTTCATTGACAAAATGACCGTTTCGTTAACGAAGTTATCATTTCGTGGACGAAATGTTCATTTAGTTACAAAATGTTGGCATTTCGTTACAAAATAATCATTTCATCGAGGAAATAACTGATTTCGTAACAAAATATTCCATGCGACACTTGGCGTTCCATGGTTTTTGTCCATGGTTTAAACCATGGTTTCATTTGTACCACCTTCGTGAATTCGGGCCATAATGTCAGGAGATGATCCGAGATGATTTAAGATCGGGCAAGATCGTCCGATGAGGATCGCGCGCTACATGTCTGACACTGCCCTGACAGTCGTCCACAACAAGTTAAATTCATATGACTACGACCCGATACAATTCGGGAAGTGGCCGAAAAAAAAAAACCCTAAACAAACAAACTTTGCTTCCGATGTGACCGATAAGAACAAATCTCTGTTGAATTGGGGTATTAGAAAGAAATGAAGGATGTGACTGCTACACCCTCATTCCACAGAAATTGTTTTTTTTTTCTCATCGGTCAATCGTTGAAAGCAAAGTTGTTTAGTTCCGGTCACAAACCGAAGTCGCAGTCTGACGAATCCGACTCGCGCTGTTCGCCTATCAGTTCAGTGTCACATATGTCGGGCGATGATCCGAGATGATTTAAGATGGTCTGATAATGATCACGCGCGACAAGTCTCATGGTGACATAATTATAGTCGACTGATACAAGTCGGATTCATCAGACTGCGATCAGATACACTTCGGTGGGCGGCCGGAGGCAACAAACTTTGCTTCCGAAGAGTGACCGATCAGAAAAAAATAAATCTCTGTGGAATTTGGGGTATTAGAAAGAAATAAAAAGATGTTACTGTTACGCATTTTGCGTGATGATGCTTACTCCAAAAAAGATGCTTCTAATTTCTCACCAGACAAAGTTACCGCGGCAATTAAAAAGGAGCTGCTTGTTGATACAGAAGCAATGACAATGCCAACCGACGCGGTAACAGCTCCGAGAACCAGCAGAACCCTTCGGCATTTCTTGTTGTCGTACAGGTAAGCAATGACTGGACCTGCGTTTAGAGGGTGTGTACAGTTCTGGTTGAGGTGAGGATTTAGCTTTTAATATTTTACGAGATATTCAGAAACCGCTCTATGAAATATCAAAGTGCATGCAATTCTACGAGGTATCAACAGTTTATTTGAAAATCGGTTTTGAAATGGCCGAGATATCCAAAAAAGAAGGTGAAACAAAGAGATCCTAATAAATGTCGTGGCCTGTCGCCTTTTTATTATCACCTTTTTTGTGGATATCTCTGCCATTTGAAAACCCATTTTTATCAAATAAACGTTGAATCCTTCATAAAACAACATGCTCATTCATATTTCATGAGAGGTTTCTCATTATCTCACTTCGGAATGCTGTAAGCATGAATCCCCACGTCAAGCAATACTGTACAGTCCCTTTAAAAACAAACAAACACACAAGCCCCCCCCCCCCAAAAAAAAAACAAAACAAAACAAAACAAAACAAAAAAAAACAAACAAACAAACAAACAAAGAAATAAACAAACAAAGACAAACGCCCCATAGCAGATTATGTGTGGAATCTAGAATATATTCTACACAGTTAATTCGTTTAATTTATTTTTTTTAATTTCAAACAACAATATCAGTATGCACATCATAGCATGTTAAGAATCTGTGTGATGCGAAAATGGAATCACGTTGAGCGTGCTACTAGTACTTTAATTTAAGATACTGTGCGTTAAAAGTGAAGTCATGAGAGAACGGATCGCCGCGTGGAGAGCCCTGGTAATGACTGCTTGGTTTAATCTGTTGTTATTATTATGCAGTCCTGAAATGACGTTGGGCTGATTAAGATTCAGTGTTGGGCAGTACTCATCAGCGCTTTGAATGACAAAAAGTTTGCAACCACCTTATCATAAGGCTTTCGGAATATTCTTGCGCGACATTTTCCCAGATTGTTTAGCGTTATCTTCAATTTCATCACTAAGTTTTCACCACAATGTATGATTACTTCATGGTTCCACAATTACTGCATTTCTCTCTTCTCATTTTCCTTTGATTGGCTTATGAAACCTTATTCTCTGTTACCAAACATGCCAAAGAAAGTGAAATCATTATGTTCTCATCGAAGAAAATAATACGGCAATTTGAAATGAATTGAATTGAATTGATGCGTGGTTGTTCATTTATGACACTTCTGATCTCGAAAGTTACAAACACAGGTACATGCAGTTGGACAATTTCTGGGGTTTTGATTTGTTTAAAATTCACATCGATTCCGCAGTTGTGTAGTTGCATGCTTGCACGGTTTCGTAAATCCTAATTAGTTAAAACCTTACATACAATCCGTGGCTCCACAGTTGTACTATGGTTGTACATGTTTTGTGACATAACATAGGCATTGCGAGATCATACACTCAGATACGAATATACGTCGTGTGAATGATATACGTCATAACTATACAATGATGCTTTTTTTTTCTAATTGGTGGAATAAGACCTATAGATGATCACACGACTTGTCATCTGTGTAATTTTGGCACCAAAACGTCCCACATCCTCCAATCAAGTGATTACGGACATAGACGTTGAAGCAAAGTTCGTCGAAATTACACCGAAGTTACACAGTTGTAACTAATGTTGTTGTTAGCAATATTGGAAAGAACATTTGTTGTATGATTTCATATGGGCAATGAAACGTCAGGTAGGGCCTACACACTAGCGTGATAATAATATCATTTTTGTCCAACATAAAAGTCTGTATGTTCATGTTGTTAGATCATCGCTTTACACCTCATTAAAAACTATCAAAGCCATTCTTTGTGGTTAGTAATCACGCGACCACGGTTTTGAGGTAGGGGACAGTTATCCGGACAAGCAATATACGTTCGACGTTCAAGTCTCACCTGGGCAGAAAATAGCAGCCTTGTAGAGACCAAACATGGTTCCTGTTTCCAGAGCAGTCAGTTCCAGTGCAACGGTCATGTCTGGCAGGCAGATCCCGAGGAGTTTAACAACTCCGTTTGTAAAACAAGTTTGCAAAAAAAGGACCAACGCGTACTTGAGGGCAAGGATATCTTCTGACGACAATCCCATGACTGTAGGTATTCTGTCGCGTTATAGTTTTCTTCTCTTTCGGTGAAGTCCGTGTCTGGCGATTTTTTGTTGGTTTTTGTAAAGCAGAGTCACAAATTCTGATTAATCGGTGCTTACTAATGTCGACGAAGAACCCGCAATGAAAAACAACTCAATAAGAGAATTTTTTTTTGTTCCTTTCCTGGGGGAAGAGGTAATGCTATTGTCAGCGCTGACCCGAACCGTCGTATATGTCGACGGTGCGCTAGAACACTATTTCGAGAAAAACGCGTACTTATTATAGATCAACAGAAGTCTCGGGTCTTTCATCTATTATAAAGTTGTCATGGATTTTCTACTTAGCTATTTGGTTCTGTACGGCACGACAGACAATGGTGGTAAGAGTGTGAGGAATTGCCATGAACTGTGTAGTACGGTATTGTTGCATGCAGTCATCCATGTACGTAGGATATGCTCTCATTGGTTAGAGCAGCAAAGCATTGGTGGCGTTCTTGAACCACTCAGAGTAACGGGTAAGTAACGGGTGACCACGTATCATGGAGCTCTATGTGCATACACTCGACTAGTCAAGCAGACCATGCGCCTGACACTAAGCAAATAAGGCCCATGAGTCCAACACCAGCCAAACAAAGCCAACGAGCTTGATACTAGGTAAACAAGGCCCACGACTTCAACGCTAAAAAAGGCTCATGAACCCGACATATTCGTCGATTAATTGGTCGATTAATTCGTCTTCTATGTTATCATTCATTTTTTATGTAATATGCCGATGATTCAAACATGTTTTATTACCATGATAACATAGATACGGTAATATCCACACTTAATGCAGATTTACCAAATGTATCAAAAGGGTCTAAGGATAATAAATCATCACTTAATATTGATTTTAAAAAAAGTCATATTTATTTCAAACATTTGAAAACAGTCATAAATGATTTGGTAGATAATATAAGGATTTTTTATATTTTTGTTTTTATTAGAACAAATTGAGATCAATTACAACATGTACAACAATCAGTATATGATTACAAATCACAGCAAAACAAAAAGGTTACACAAAATAGAAAAATACATCAGCAAAAATATAAACCCTTAATTAACATCATCCTTCCCCCTGCCCCTCCCTCCCCCCCCCCAAAAAAAAAGCAAAGTGATGATTTTATATAAGTTTAATCAAAACAAATTTAAATGATTTAGTAAATATTAGAAAATTTACCCCAAAAAAATCATAACAAAATGCAGTAGTTTTCTTAGCAAGTAAATGATTACATTGATGGACACCAGATGGTCAGTAAAGCAATATACATGTATAAGATTTTCAATTACTACATCAAATAAATTGAATTATACAGTTACTAAAGTTGGGTTGTATGGCAAAATATCAAATATGATGTCCACAATCAAGTATTGCTAAGATAAACATTAACAGAGTGCAGTATCATTGCAAAAAAGAAACACGAAATCTCAACAAATTATCTTTTTTGAACATAAAATAAAACAAGCATATTCTATTGTTCTTATGTGTTGACTATAAAGAAAGAATTATATATCAAATCGCCATTTTTGGAAATGTGCAGGTAACTTATTTATTTTCTTGGCTATGGAATATTCTAGCTCCTGTTGTTTTTTAACAAGGCTTTAAACAAAGCATAATTTGGCAGATTATTCTTAAATTTGCAAATATAAATATGATACTTCAAAAGTAAAAACGAATATGTAGTAAATCTATCAGTTGAAATTCGAAACATTTTGTCAAAATTAGTGACATTTATTTGAACATTATTTTGGGAAATTTTGGAAAAAAGAGCTAACCAAATAGGAATAACCTTTTCACACTCACAAAATAAGTAAACCATTGTTTCCTCACTTTTATCACAAAATACACAATTAGGTGAGTCTTTGGACTTAATCTTAAAAAGGAAATCATTCAATGCAATAGCTTTATGAAAAATCTTAAAATAAAATGATCTAAATTTAGTATTAATGGTACAAAAAAAATGCTCTTTGAACTTTTTCCCAGTTAATGGTCACCGGTATGAATAAACATTTATCCCAGTAAGCATATCTTTTGTCAGGAGTGTGCAATCCCAATAATAAATTGTACGTATTCTTCGGGACTTTTTTTAAAACCCAATAGTTTGTGTACAATTGTTTTATGAACACCAACAATATCAGGGTCAAAATTCCCCAACAACTCTTCCGGAATGTTTCTAACTAAAAAATTGTATTTCCTTCTGTCTGTTTCTGGGACCCCAAAATCTAACACAAGCTCTTCAAAGAGTTTATGACCTGCAAGAGGTTGATTTAACAAATCTGACAATGTTAACACATTCTTATCATACCACACCGGATAATCAAGGTACTCTTTAGATTTTGAACGAATGAATTTGTTATACCACACAAATTGACAACCACTCAAATGTAAAAATGTGTTACCAAAAAGAAAATCAACTGAGGCTTCCTCTCTAAATAAATACCACATTTTCAATGCTTCAGATAATAGTATATTACCAAGACATCTTAAAACACTCTCTGGAGCATGAGATTTCCACAGAATTTGGACATCTTGGTTATACTTTAAAAAAAAAAGCTACTTCAATATTTTTCCATGGGGCATCAAAATTCTCATCTAGTAGATGTTTTACCCATACCATTTTTTGAGCACATGCAAAAGAAAAAGGGTCAGTCATTCTAACACCTGCCTGGGTATAATCATTACACATTATCTTTCGTTGAACTCTTTCATTACCACCATTCCATATGAATTCAAAAAATAGATAATATAAGGATTTATACTGTAGGTCTACTTCTTGAATGTAAAAGTTCCATTAAATTTGTAGGCGTTTTTATTGATGGCAACTTAACTTTGAATGATCGTATGGTACAACCTATATTTCTAGAACTAGTGTATTGGTATTCTTTCAAAGATGAAACGTTATCTTCAAGAACACACTCTATTATGTTTTGCAACTCCTTAATCTTACCATACGTATTGTAATCTAGTGTTGGCTACGAGTGCAAAGACTAAACTCAATTCTGTTTAGTTATTACAAAAAAGCCATTCGCATCTGTAATGGTTCACAATACTTAGCCCACACCAATCTTCTTTTTTATCAATTAAACACACTGAATATATTTGATACAAAACATTTCAGTCTTTGCTTTTTATGTTAAACTATTTGGACGGGTGTTTCACACCGGGATTTGCGTAGAGTTGCGTAGAATTGCGTAGAGTTGCATAGCGACTACGCCGAAATCGCCTGCGTACTCATTGAAAATAATTGTGGTGATCCACGCACGATTTGCGTAGTCCCGGCGTAGGATTACGTATGGTTGCGTAGGAAGCGCGTATCAACGTAGCTTATTCGGCGTGTAGCGAGCGTAGAGTTGCGTACATAAACGTAAGTCGGGCGTACAGGCCGCGTAGAGTTGCTTACAGTTGCGGGAAGTTGCGTACCTCGGGCGTATGCACAAATTAATGAAACTGCAGAGCTACTTCAGCATAGCTTTATGCATCTTATTCCACTTATTGTCTGCTGTTCAATCATGATATGATGGGGAGGTTAAATCCTTTGCTGGATCTTCAGTTCTCCAGCATTTAGCTGTCCTAGAAACAGCATTCGCATGAATACGAATGTTTTGCAAAATAAAAGAGAAAAGAGAAGAAAATGAGATATTGCAAGAATCAGAATTAAGAAGTGTCTGCGTCAAATCTCGGATCGAACGGCGACCAAGAGGCAATACGAACATCTGATGAAAAAAACTGCATGCCGCCGATGTTTCTTTATTTATCAATTTCATGTGAATGGAGCCACAGGCGTTCAATGAACTCCTGAGAGGAAATGCACCGAAAATTACATAATAAGATACCCATTTCAGGAAATCTTTAGAACTTAGTTTCAACCTTGCTATAACCCACACTTGATCAAGATGACCAGCAGCATTATTATGAAATAACTTCAGGTTCGTGGAGACACAATGCCCATCTGCCAGACATGGAATAACTGTAGCGTGGCAGCACAAACAGAACAGCAAATGAGCAAAGGAACCACCTCATGGTGCCATGAGAAGATGAGATAGCCATCATTTATATCAGTGTGACTAAATGGCATTTACAATTGCAGTAGCTTCCTCTTATTATTGGGCATCCAAGCCACCAATAACATGAGGAGACAACATGTCTTTATACCGATTTCCCTGATGCTCCTCCAGAAATCTTCACTAGCCTGCCAACTTTATCTCGTTGAGTTTTCACTCATGTCTGCGTGCGCCAGCCTGGTTGACCACTATTATTGTAGCCTACCTTCCACCCCAATCTCCATTTTTTTTATGACTGATATAGCAGCTTCTTAGCCTCCTTGTTATAGTCTTCACAAGCCTGATCATAGAGCATCGGTTGCTATTGAACCCACTCCATTAGAACGTGTACCCTTTCTTTGTCAGTTGAAACTAATAAGGATGGAAACACGTTCTGTTTCCTGTACTTCGGTGATTTTGAGAACTTCCCGGGGGAGCTTCATTGCAACATTAGTTCACACAGTGCTGGCGAATTACCTGCATCTTGATCACTACAGGTATGCGAATAATGAGCAGGAGAAGAGCTCTTGCCCCTACAACAGAAATTTGCTCTTCCTTTTCGGCCTTTTGCAGTCATTAGACCTACAATAATGAAGACTCGAAGAGTACAGGAAGATACATTCACCAGCCATTCAGAGTCCAGTGGGATGAATGATATCATGCAGTTTTCAAACATGGATCACATTGGAATGCCAAATTTTCATCAAAATTAATAGTCTACGCAGTTGTAAGCAACACTACGTAAATGTACGCCAGGTCTACGCAAGTTTACGCAAATGTCTACGTAACAGTAGGCAACACTACGCCATGTCATACGCGAGCTGAAAAAGTGCCTTCGTGTGAACACGGTTTGATGGCGTACTGCTGCGTGTAAATGGCGCACATTTGCGTAGTGTTGCGCAGACTTGCGTAAAACCTGCGTATCAGTGCTCTACGCGGTAGCTACGCGAAAAAAATAAACATGCTTAATTTTTTTTTTTTTTTTTGCGTACATCTCGCGTACGTATTCTGCGTACCTCGGCGTACTCTTCCGTGGAGTTGCGTACTCACAGCATACAGATGCGTAGTGTTGCGTAGTCACTACGCAACCCTACGCAACCCTACGCAACTCTACGCATCTCTACGTAAAGCTCGGTGTGAAACCCCTACACTTTCCACGATTTCTTTAAACTAAATGATACTGTTCATTCTTTTCCCACTTGTAATTCGCAGAATGTTCATTTAGTAAATCCCAAATTATTTATTGCACAACAATTTATAAGACATAATAGACCAAACCTTTGGAACACACTCTCAGATTATGTTAAATCATGGAAAACGTTATATTCTTTTAAGACTAGATTGACAACTATGTTACTGTCAGATTGCAATCTATGAACATAGCATCTGAATAAAGATTTTTTTTTGTGTGTGTGATCACATCTTTTTTTCCCCTGCACATGCTGTAAATTGGATTGAAACTACAGCAAATATATGCAATGTTTCTGTGTCTATTATTTCATTTCAGTTCCATTTTCCTCACCATCATTACCATCACTTTCATCTTCATCATCACATATTTTTCTCATCATTTCCCTGTCATCATCGTTACCATCATAATTCACTTTCGATTTGTCTCTATGCACTAGAATATAAAACATAATGCATTTACAGTGTATTATATTTGGTAGTATTTCCACATTCCGCGAACAATACATGAAGAGCTTGCTTCCAAAAGGCGCCAAATCCATTGAAAAATAATGGATTTAGCGCCTTTTGGAAGCAAGCTCTTCATATGTGTATTATGTAAATAGGTCTCCGGGTTGCCCCCTGTTCAAACTTTTGCTTATAGTGGCAGTTACTCTTCCGCATAATTTTTCAAGTAATAATTTTGAAATTTAGTAATACCATATATATTTTGTTTCATTTACTCATTTATTTTCCTTGTTTGAATCATGTACCTGTACAATGCAATCTGCTTACTGATAGTTTATGTGATATTAATGAAAAGAATCTTGATTTATGTATAAAATTGTGTTGGAAGAAAAATCAAACAAACAAACAAACAAACAAACATACATATTAAGGCCCTCGATGTAATGGCCGTCTTTTGGGAATATTTTGTTACGTATAAAAGAAGCGGGCGAGCCGCCACCCGACCCCCCCCCCCCCCTCTCCCGTGGTTCCACCGGCCAGCCTGTGGGGGGGGGGGGGGGTTCCCCCTTCCCCCTTTCTTTACTTTTCGCCAGATCCTAGAAATGCATGCTAGCTGGAACCAACCAGAGGACTCTTGATAAACCGTGGAGGAAGCATCAAGACGAAAACAAGGCTGCCAAGCACAACGTGGAGCCAGAAGGACCAGTAATACGATCCGCTGGTCTTGGCGATCACACCTGTTAAGGCGAATAGAGGGAATTAGCATAGATTGTTGCAAGTCCATGAAGTTTTATTTTAGTGCGATGGTTATGATTATTTCTGTTTGATTTCGTTTGATTATCAAATTATGAAATCCTAAACTATTCAACTATTTTGAGTTCTCACGGACAACGAGGACATGCGGCTTTTTGTCGGTTTTGCGATGCATGGTCATATTGTCTGTGTGTATACAACTATGTGGGTTTTTGTATTTCTACAGACAATCCTATCAGAAATAAAAATTGCAGATACACTGCTTTGGTCGACAATGAATTTAGGTGAAAACGTAATTAAAAAGCATTGCATATCTATATAACTTCCTACACATAAAATTATACGATTCCTGGGACATCAACTGAACAAAAATTTAATGCATGAAGAAAATCAATGCGATGAGTTCTTACCAATTAAGAAGGGTCCAAGGAAGCAGCCAATGACCTTAGCAATGTTTGATATCCCGAGTAGCAGTGGGAATTGAGAGAGTGGAGACCGAGATCTGCTTATGACGATCAACAAATTTGCGTTCGTTGATACACAGAGCGAGATGAAGAATGATGACAACAACATCACAAGATAACTGAATACGAGAAGGTCGAGAAGCAGAGAAAGAATGCCGCAAGTAACATTACGAGGACAATGTCGTTGGGAGCGATGTATTGTGAGGCAACCCCGCTGAAGGCTCGGCCAAGAAACGATGCAATAGCTGCTGAGAAGGCGAGATATACGGCAAGCGATGACGAGATTCCTCGATCCATATCCCTTGGAATGAGGAAAGCGTACCAAGACTCGCCAAACATCGAGGAGAAACAAATAGATAGAAGCACGATGTTTTGACATGGATCATGATAAAACACGGACTCTTTCCAAAGTCTGACTATGTTCGATAGCAAGGTATCATTCTGAATTTCTCCAGAGTGTTTGTTTTCCATGCTTCCATCAGGTGTTATCACACTGCTCGAACAAGATGGATTATCGCCGGAGGACACTCTTTTGTGAACAGTGTCCTCTCCTTGCTCATGAGAGGGACAACCCCTGCATTCGTCACCTCTGTTTTCTTCAGGCTTAAGGTCGATATCTACGGCACGGTGTTGGCCATAAGAGCACCAACGATGCTCATTGCACCCCTCCATCCGTAGACTTTCAGCAGGAAATCGCTCATTAGTGGAACCACCACCATACCGACGGCGTAGCCAGATTTTCCAATACCGTAGTACGTGCTGAAACGACTTGGTTGAGCGTTGCTCAGTCCGATCGTAACAAACATCGTAATAATGCCACTTCCGAAACCTAAAAGAAAGAGTTGAGGGCAAATCAAATTGTTAATTTGATGTTATAATATTGGTTGAGACGAGGATTCAGTTTTTTTTTTGGAGATACTAAAAAATCACTGAGATATTTTTGAACATACAGTGATATCTTCTAAGATGTATTCAAAGTGTATTTAATGAGAATCGTCCTTGGAATGACTGAGCCATTTAAGAACAATAAGTACCTTAATAATTACAGCCAAGCAAGATTTTCAGTACCATCTTCAACAAATTACATTGAACAGTGTTGATAAAGCCTCACATATTTTAGAATTGTAGCAGTCATACCGCTTGACAATGCGCATATGTAAAATCTATGCATGCCTTCTTCTTTTGTTCTGCTTCCTTGAACTCCAACTCATGCATTGTTATGGTAAGGCTATAATGTCATCATCCTTGTTTATTGCAATTTGTTCAAAGAAAATAAAACAAATCTTATTTCTCATCCCAATCATTAGAGATTCTGAAATTCTTTCTCAGTATAACCAATTTGTAGTATTGTTGCTCAGATTCAAAATCATCCGCAAGTCTCCTTTAACAAATCCTTTACAGAAGTGAACAAGGTCTGGACCTGTTAAAGGATATCATTAAGAATACAACTGTAAACCCCGGCGCGGGGCGCTGTAACCAGTAACAGCACCCCGAAGACCTGTATGCAATTTTCGGGGGAGAAGTAGAATAATCAAGTGCTCTGCGATGCTTGCAATACAGTAAACAGCCCATCGTTCAAAACGAAACTTGGATTCGCAACGATAAGCCACAAGGTGTAATACCATATTGTTGAATATTGTAGGCAACTATGTACCACTTACCATTTACCTCCGAAAACAAGTTTAATTGTCATCATCTTTGAGACCATCTCCGCGAGATGCGAATCGCCATTTTGATCATATCACGTAAATAAAATGATCTGCGCATGCGCGAATGAATATGCATTTCAGATCTCAGCAAGCCGTTCAGTTTTTTTTTTTTTTTTCCACACGCATTATACATGGGGGCACTGTGGCATAGTGGATAAGACTCCCGACTCCCGATCGGAGGACCCGAGTTCGAATTCGCCCAGTGCTTACGTCCTTGGACAAGATGTTATTACCCACTCTGTCCCTCTCGACCAAGGTGTATGAATGGGTTCCTGGCAACGCTAGGGTAAGAATGATAGCAGGGCCCTCTGGTAGAGCAGTGGCACCACTAAAGAGGGTACCCTGGGTAAATAAGACCTTATTATTATAATTATTACATTGTGTATTATAATGGGTCTAGAGCAATTACCTCCTGGGCAATTACCCCGGACCCTTCCCCTGACCCTTATCCTAATCCTGAACCTAATCCTAACCCTAACCCAAACTCCTAACCCTAAACCTAACCCTAATCTTTACTCTAACCCTACCATTAACAAGTATCTAGCCGGGGAGGTAATTGCCCTCTGGGGGTAATTTCTCAGATACGATTATAAAATACCCGATCGACCACAAGGCTGTTGGTGCATGCGCTGTGTAAGTTGTACTACGATTTGCGATACGAAGTGTGGAAGGACTAAAACCTCGGATAAAATCTTTCGCCGGGCTCTTTAAACAGATCGTGTTGTAAATTGATTTCGGCGGCTCTGACTGTAAGTATCTTATCTAACAGTACGGCTATGATTTTCAGTGTAAAAGGGTTTCTTCTATAGCCATATGGCTGCCATGCGACCCCTACTCGGTACATGTTGGGGTCGCCTATCCATGATTGTGATAATTATTTTTGTAGAATAGACGTTTTCTTCAGAGAGTCAGAAGGTTAATAAGTGTGGACGTGCTATGGTGCTTTTATGACTACCATACTACGTTTAGGGTTGTGAAACTGAACTGTGTGCAAAATAATCGTCGAATCTGACAAGTACGTCTCAAGATACCAATATAAGAAATGATTATGTTCGTCCATGATGTTTATACATGTACTTCCATAGAGATCCTGCTGGAACGAGCACAGTATCTCACACTCACAGTGTGTTTACATTGTGGACTAGGTGGAAATTCTCGAACTTTTCGGCGTAAAGTTGTTTTCTCAATGTGGTGTGGCTTTTCACAAAGAGTTAACATTGTAAATGTTATTTATCTTCATTTTAACACTTTAGTTTGGCGATTCCCAATGTACTCACAACGTCAAAACACTCCAATTTACAGCTTGAAGAGATTCCAAACTCTCTGTTCGCGATGTGTTCACAATGTGTTTCACACGTGCGATTCACACTGTGCTATATTGTGTTCTTTCCTGCAGGGAATACGTGTATTACCTGACAAAGCTACCGAAGCAATGAAAATTGAGCTCCTTGTTGACAAAGAAGCTAGAATGATGCCGGTTGACATGAACACTGCTCAAGTAAGAAGAAGAACCCTTCGGCCGATGTTGTAGTGGTACAAATAGGCGAGGAGGGGACCTGTGTTTGGAAAACGATTCAAAAAGCGTCTGTGTTTACTTTTTAATAATAGTATAATGACAACAAAAAACAATACTACTACTACTACTACTAATAATAATAATAAGTATTATAACAACAACAACAATAATGATACTACTAATGATAATAATAATGATGCAAATAATAGTGGCCTCTTATAATGCGCTGAAGTGCATCAAGAATGATGCTCACGGTGCTCTTACATAACCAGCATGATCAGTACATAATGCAACCATACAATATTCAAATACGATAACTTATCAGAGCAAATGAAATACAAACAAAAACAAAATTTTGTGGAGTGTAATTTTACACTATGGTCAATTCCGCTTTCATAAAGCCGAATAAAATGAGACAAGGGCGTTTCAACAATAAAAAAAAAAATAATCGAAATTGACTTTTTAAATAACACTGCGGAACTTTAGAGATTAATTATAGCACATGCATGAAAATATGTACCAACAATTATATGTAAGCTGGACAAGGTGATCCTATCTCAAAAGGAATGGCTAGTAACTGATCAGTGGGAATTAGTGGTAATACTGGGGGATGATTGTTCCAAGCCTTGTGGGATTCATTTAAGTGCAAATTATATGTCTATTGTTATGTGCAAACTATTTCCTTCAGAATAGTCTAATACTCAAGTAATTTGCAGTTACATGTACCATCACTGTACAGGTATGCTAACCTGGAAGCATTAAACTGCAAATTACTTATATATGAGACCACTTCTGAAGCAATTGATTTTCACGCAAGATTAGATATATAATGTACTCTTCAATGAATCCCACAAAGATTGGAACAATCATCCCCCAGCATTCCCACTGATTCCCACTGATCAGTTACTAGCCATCCCGTTTGAAAGTAACCGCACTTTGATCACATTAACGTCGGATGCTTGGAAAATCAACTACTTTCAATAAATAATACTGCTAAGACTTATTTTGCTACAACTACCTTAACCTGAAAACAAAGTATATTGCAATCGAAACAAAATCTGCAAAATTGTAAGTGTTAATACAAATATTTAATTGTTTTCCAAGACATTTTGTTTTATCACTCGTTTTCTGAACTCTTCAAATTTACTAACATGGCGTCCCTGTTCATAAAGAAATCCATGCAAAAACGCTCCCCAACTCTAAATAAGAAATCAATTCATTTCATGTGAGTTTCATTACTAAAACCGAAACATAGAAATAAACATGAACTAAGGACGCATAAACGATACTTGACTATCACTTCCAACCTGGACATAAAATAGCAGCCTTGTAGAGTCCGAACATGATCCTCGTGTCCATGGCGGTCAGGTCCAGAGCCACGGTGATGTCTGGTAGACAGATACCAAGGCATTTCACGACTCCAGTCATAAAACAAGTTTGCCAAACAAGTGCCAGCGCGTACTTGAGGGCGAGAATGTCTTCACTAGACAGTGGCATTGTTTTGGCTCTCTTGACACGTTAGATTGGAAGTTTTCACGGAACACAAGAAACCCAGTGACGCGCCGCGTTCGACTTACTCGTACGGAGTGGAGTTGAAATAGATGTTAAACTGCCAGGTGTTATAAATACTCCACGATCATAATGTTGTAATGTTTAAGGTTAAATTTCCTTCAAAAGTCGTGGAACAAGTATCTATATAAAACCACCAGGGAATCTTTCTGATAGCCTATAATTGCCTTAGCGCTGTTAGACAAAGACAAACAAGTCAAGTAGATCAGTGCGCAACATGAGACGAGAGCAAAGACGAGATAACACCTGAATGAACACATGGTATCGACGGTAGTACAGTACTCTCCACATAATCGCGTAGGCTCGAGCAGAGCGTTTCTTACCCGATTAAGCGGAGTACCCGATTAACAGAAGAACATGTCTCATTCACAATTGACACACACAATGTGTTTGTATATTGTACACTGCACCAAACACCTACACTGTATGCTTAACATGCGTTCGTGCTCGGCACATTATATACATACCTATACTTGCTCAGTCACGAGCAATAATTTACACTCTTTTTATGGACAAATATGTCTTCAGAAAACTTTGTTGTTTGACTATGGATTCCTCGCTAACACACAGACGTTTTCCGAAAAGAATACATACTGGTACATGTGTTTTCATGTTTAATCACTCCACAAATGATCGGTCTTCTTGGCAAATTAAGCAGAGAATACATTAGCAGTGGAAAGTTTTGGCATTCATGATTTCTTAAAGTGTTAAATCTGCGATAAAATGTGGGTAGAAATTAGATTAGACGAAAATTATTTACCCATTTATGCGGAGAGGCAACCCGATTATCAGGTAATTTTCATGTGCATTGGAACTGATTTTGACATTATTACCCAATTAAACGGAGTACCCGTTTAAGCGATACCCGATTACGCGGAGAGTACTGTAGTACAGCATAATGTCAATGCAAACAACGATATGAATTTAACAAAATCATTCTATTGCAGCAATGGAGCGAAACGCTTGATTGCAACTGCGCGACAGTCATAATCAGTACATGTATTATTGTTTTTATTTATTTATCATCATCATTATTTTTTTTCGTATTGATCTGCACGCACGTCACGATCCCAAGGCATGGCCATACATCATTGTGCCTATTGCTCGTGTGTATGGCTGATCATTAACATGCATTCCTTGTATGATTACCCTACATTTGTCTGTTGGCAAAATTAATTTTTAATTAACTCTGACGTTTCACTGACATTAGATAGGGTGTTTCCGTGTTGACTGTAAATCCCTTTATTTGTCAGATTGACTTGAATCTAAGATCTGGGATGAACAAGGTACCTTATTGTTTAATGTGTATAGAAATAGTTTCATTTGATAGCCATGCAAACAAAAGGGCCTGCTAAGAACGAGATATCAACATTATAGCATCATTAATGACACCATCATCGATTAGATTTCCTATTGCATACGTCGTTTATTATAACTCACTTCACCATGTAGTGATTTCATGATGATCAACATTTAATTATGTAAGTCAAGTGTATTAATACGTGTAAGAGCGGCTGTACGTGTATTATACTCTTGTAATATCATTGTTTGTATTTGTATTTGCTTCATGACACTATACTTTATGTACACATTTTTATGCTATACGTTGCAAAAAGTCTGTATCATGTTTGGATATGGAACAAATAAAGGACATGAAATTAAATAGGAGTTTGGGCCTACCAATCGCTTGAGTGGAATGAACATAGTTATTACATGTGTTAAAGTACAATCGCAGAATAACATAAAACTGCATGATGAAAAGAAGTCCTTTATTTCTGAGAGACTGCTCTTTTGCTGTAAAGGTAAATCGTTTAGCCTGAGCTAGAACATTGGATGTCGTATGAAAGAACATAATCTAATATAATGTAAATGTAACAATTTAATTAAAAAAACATAAATTATCGTGTTTGATTCAATTCGATTCAGTTCAATTCATCTATTTCATTTTTTCAGCAAAATATAACATAAAATAAATCAGGAATTATAACATAAGCATACATTCAACTGTGCAAAAGGATAAACAGTACTTAATAGAGGAAGAAAAAAACAAATGAAATACCGGCAAAATACAAAGTTATGTTTGAAAAAAAAAGATTTGAGAGGTCTAATAAAAGCATGCTTGTATACTGTGAACAATATAAAGAATTCTTATATGAAAACACTTGTTTACAAAGACAGGATAGAACAAAGCAGGAGAGATTATTTGTGACCCTGCATCACAAAACGCATAGAAAGTCGCCAGACATGAAATTTCAGTTAAGAGCATATTCTAAAAGAGCAGACTTTAAGCTTTAAAATGATCTACAACTCCCAATCAAATAGACTCTTCAAACCTATCTAATTATTGGAAAGAAAACACACTCAGGAAAAGTGTGAACTGAGAAAAGAGGCTCTGAAGTGCCGTGTCTATTTAAGCGCTAAAATCTGTATCAAGCCTTGCTGGCTGTGCAATGAATGGTACAAAAAACACGATGTAAACCACCAGAGTAACAACAATGAAGAGACTGGTTATCAGATTGAAATGAAATTGAGTGTGCCTTATAATTAATACATTCTGATCATAATTGATGCAAACTTTCAAAGCAGTTGCATCATTCTTGCAAAGGTTATCAGAGTTGAAAGTGAAGAGTGCGTAAAAAGTTTTTAAGAGATGAAAATTGGACTCTTTAAACATGACTGTACTCCTTTCTACCAAAAATAAAATGTTAAAGATAAACTGCTAAAAGAAACACACTTTCCTGCCCGTTTTAAGATCCCAAATCTTAGCATAATGTAGAAAAAGACTTGCTCTTTCAGAAAATATGAACAAGTCAAGATTGGTTAGGTTGACCCATTTCACCTATTTTCAGTCCTCACACAAAATCAGTGTGTGCGACTTTTTGTTTGTTTTATGGTGCAGGTCACATTTGTTTACATTACAAAGACAGGATGGAGCAAGACAGGAGAAACACAACAACATGAAATGACTTGACTTCTTCTTGTTCTTCCGTCGTATGATGTAATACAACGGGGTAGGTGGGGGTTATAGGCTTATTGAAGTTTATATTTGAGCTGTGGATCTAGTTCAGGGCAGCATCACTTGCTTGAGCAATATCTTCAAGCCAGTCTGAAGGGTATACCATGAATGGAAAGAATGAATGGAAAGAAAGGAAAGAAAGAAAGAAAATATCTTCACTAATGACATTCACTGCAGCAAAATCTAAAACAATTCTTTCAGACACTTCGTTTGCGTATGGGAGTTTTAAAAAACATAAAATACTCTTAAACTTGCAGCGTAATTCAAGTTGACTTTGAAATATGACATAATGTTTGTTTGTTTGTTTGTTCGTTTGTTCATTTTCCATCTGTGAAGATGGCTGGATAGCCCATATTTAGTTATGCTAAGCTGGTCTTCCTTGGGGTCTAGTTCGATGTAAAGTGGGACCACTTCACCGGGCTAAACACCCTGCTCTTTGCGATGAATGAATAAAGCGGGATCTTTTACGTGCATGAGTTGTGACTCTCTCACACACGGTTGAAACCAACCCATGCCTGTGGTAGAAGGCACATCTTTTAGTTCTTTCATAATTGTCTATGATTCGTGTGTTCCACAAAACCCTGATTTTCGCTGCCTAGCCTTTGTTCACCTCGAGTGGATCCCAATACCTCAACTCCCCCCCCCCCAAAAAAAAAAAGAAAAAACCCAAACAAACAAAAACATTCTACTCCATTGTGCTGATGATGTACATAACACAATGCCTGAGAGTCGGAGGAATGTGTTGTAGACCTACCTTTTGTCCCCGGTGCCCAACGACCCAGTGACAATGATATTAATTGTGTGCCAGGCTTTTAATTATTATTTTTTATTTTAAAGCGTATAAGTCCAGCAATGATAAAGCCACACAGCCTCTAGCCTTTGAACAAGGACTCGCGCGCTGCTTGCTTCTTGGCAGTGTCTGAAAATAGAGTAACTCAATGATCACTGGACCGAGCCGCGTGCAGCCGTGTTCGTTGCTGTATCGCAATTAGTCTTGATTCAGACACACAGGGGATATAAGCCCTGACCGCATTAACTAAAGACTAGGCAGTCATCAAACACAAATGCATACTTATCATGAATTTGAGTTAAAGCAAAACACAGTGTGATCTTCAAGTGTCAAAAAAGTCATGTGTTTATTGAAAAAATATTGCACATCTTTATCAACAACATAATCCACAACGTGCAATGTAAAACTAGAATACAGATTAACGCTGTATAAAAACTCCCAACTTCAATCCCAGCACTCAAAAGCATTGAAAATTTTACGCCATGCGATGTACAATGTATGTAGGTTATGAATAAATCATTAAAGACTATGTCTACTAATGGAAGCAGTGATTTCAAAATGTTCGAGATATCATATTTGATGCACGCATGTGTAGGCCAGTTGTATCACTAAACGTCTTATCATGTAATTTTTTTTTTTTCGCAGTGAAGCCTAAAACAAGAGGAGATATCACTATTTTTCTCATTAACCATAGCTGTACACGGATTAGTCTAGAAACATTTTTGTTATAACAATTGTTCACATTTTTGCATATTTTACAATACTTAACATTAATTGTACCGATTCAAATGTTTACATTGGTTGTTTCTATCCCTAACTCACATTTTAGAACTATTTTGAAGCACTAAAGCTGGGTATTTGTTTCATCTGCAAATGGTACATTATGTCTCACAGTGAACTATTTAATAACGGGTGTTCATGAAAAAAAATCATGACAGATTGATAATACGAATAACCACGGAATGAAATATTGTCATAGACACCGAAAGATAGTATCGACGTTTCGATGTGATATTGCAGAGTGCCAACATCTGGCAACATCAGGTTACACTGAACTTCAATAAGTCACCGGGAAGGTTCATGGGTTTGTTCGCGATATAATGTGGTTTTCGGTGTAGAAAATAAACCTCACTGTACAGCGGGTGCATGGTGTGTCACACAGGGTAACACCCAGCATGTTGTGTCCCCCCTTCCCCCTTTGTTTCCTTTTCATCAGATCCTAGAAATGTGTGCTAGCTGGAACCAACCAGAGGACTCTTGATAAACCGTGGAGGAAGCATCAAGACGAAAACAAGGCTGCCTAGCGCAACGTGAAGCCAGAAGGACACGTGATACGATCCGCTGGTCTTGGCGATCACACCTGTAAAGGCGAATAGAGGGAATTAGCATAGATTGTTGCAAGTTCATGAAGTCAACTATTCAACTATTTTGGGTGTTCACGGACAACCAGGACATGCGACTTTTTGTCGGTTTTTGCGATGCATGGTCCCATATACAGTCTCTGTGTGTAAAAGTGTGTGGCTTTGTATTTCTATACAGACAATCGAATCAGAAATCAAAAATGCAGAAACACTGATTCGTTTTTCAATGAATTTAGATGAATACGCAACTAAAAGACATACTCATTGCATGTCTATATAATATTCTACACATATACAAATCATAGGACATTTACGAAACATAGATTTACTGGATACAGAAAATCAGTACAGTGCCTTCTTACCAATTAAGAAGGGTCCAAGAAAGCAACCAATGACCTTTGTGATGTTTGCAATTCCAAGTAGCAGGGGGAATTGAGAAAGCGGAGACCGAGATCTGCATATGACGATCAACAAATTTGCGTTCGTTGATATACAGAAGGAGATGAAGAATGATGAAAACAGCATCACCATGCAGGTAACTGAACACGAGAAGGTCGAAGATTAGAGAGAGAATGCCCGCAACTAACACTACGAGGACTATGTCGTTGGGAGCGATGTACTGGGAGGCAGCCCCGCTGAAGGCTCGGCCAAGAAACGAGGCAATTGCTGCTGAGAAGGCGAGATATACGACATGCGATGACGAGATTCCTCGATCCATGGCCCTTGGAATGAGGAAGGCAAACCAAGACTCGCCAAACATCGAAGAGAAACAAATACATAGTAACACGATGTTTTGACATGGATCATGATAAAACATGGACCTTTTCCAAAGTCCGACTATGCTCGATAGCAAGGTATCATTCTGAAGTTCTCCAGGGTGTTTGTTTTTCATGCTTCCATCAGGTGTTATCACATTGCTCGAACTAGATGGATTATCGCCGGAGGACACTCTTTTGTTGACAGTGTCCTCTCCTTGCTCATGAGAGGGACAACCCCTGCATTCGTCACCTTTGTTTTCTTCAGGCTGAAAGCCAATGTCCAGTGACAATACCAACGGCACGCTGTTGGCCATAAGAGCACCAATAATGCTCATTGCACCCCTCCATCCGTAGACTTTCAGCAGGAAGTCGCTCAGTAGTGGAACCACCACCATGCCGACGGCGTAGCCAGACTTTCCAATGCCGTAGTACGTGCTGAAACGACTTGGTTGAGCGTTGCTCAGTCCGATGGTAACAAACATTGTAATAGTCCCATTTCCAAAACCTAAAGGAAGGATTCGAGAGCGAGTTAAAGGGATGGTATAGTATTGGTTGAGACGAGGACTCGTTTTTTTTTTTTTAGTTTTGCGAAATACTGAAGAAACTGCTTATGAAATGTTACAGAACATAGAGTTCTAAGAGGAATTCAAAGTTCATTGATAAAACTCGTTCTTGAAATGGCTGAGATATCCCCACAGAAAAGTTTGGAACCTGAATTCCCCATCTAAACCAAAACTATATCATCCTTTTAAGAACAATACATATCTTATTGCAGCCACGCAAGATTATCCTACCGAACTATCCACATGCCTTTCTTAATTGCTTGCAGGATATCATTGCTCTCCAGGTTGGAGAATATGCGTTAAGATATTGTGGGCGAAAATGAAATGAAAAGTTATTTTGAGGTGTATTTTTTTAGTACAATATAGCCCTAACAAATCCTTTAGAGAAGTCAACATGGTCTGGACGTGTGATTAATGTCAGCACATGATATTCGTATTGTTTGTTTGTTTGATTTATTTTTCCTCCAACACAGTTTCATACATAACTCAAGATGTTTTTTATAGTAACATCACATAATATGAGTATAAAGTTTACAATGCACACGATTCAAAGAAGGTAAACGAATATGCAGATTAATTCCATTAACAAAATATATTATATATCGTATTACCAAATTTCCAAAATAATTACCTGAGTAATTACGCAGAAGAAGGACTGCCACAAGCAAATGCTTGAACACATTTAAGCCGAGGAAAACTATTTACATAACATACATTTACTTGAATTTGGAAATACTGAACATATAAATGCAGCATGTTTTATATTTTAGTGCATAAATACGAATCGAAATAAAGTGAGTTATGACAATGATGACATCAGGGTGATGATGAGAAAAATAAATGTGATAATGGAGATGAAAGTGATGGTGGTGATAATTATGAAGGTAATGGGAATGAGAGGAAATGGTAGGCACAGAAACATTGTATGTATATATTTGCTGCAGTTCTAAACCTTATTCAATGAAAAACAAATCTGTTCAAACAAAACAATATATATTCAGATTTTATACTCACAGATTTTAACCTGAAAGTAATATAGTTTTCAATGAAGCCTTATAAAAGAATAACGTTTTACATGATTTAACATTCATCTAGGAGTGTGTTCCAAAGGTATGGGCCATTATGTCGTATAAATCATTTTGCAATAATTAATAATTTGGGTTTGCCAAATGAAACATTTGCAAATTACGATTGGGATAAGAAAGAACAGTGTTATTCAGTTTGAAGAAATCGTGAAAAGTGTTTGGAAGTAAATTGTCCAAATATTTGAATATAAAAATCAAACATTGAAATACATTTATATTAAATATATTCAGTGTTTTCAACTGAAAAAAGGAGGTTAGTTTCATTTCCGACCCAATCGAGATCAAGTGGATGTAAGACAGTTTTCACCTCTTGACAATATAAGGTCTGCTCATAGCAACCTCCGCGATGTTCACACATGTTTAACGCCAGTGGCCTACGCAGGACCAATCAGTAAGCACGGTGCAACGCACTGACCAATAAGATTACTCCCTCTTTGATGGGAGTGGAATCTTGCTGCAGTGCTAAATCCAAATCTACGGACACATTTCTGTACTGTTGAAAGTTAGAAAATCATGGCCCAGAAAAAAACAAAACAAAAACTAATTACTCGCCTTTCCTGCAGTTGATAGATCGTTTTGACCGATTTTGATTATCTGACTTCAAACTCAATTTTCTCGGCTCAGCCGTCATTGGCTTTAGGATCTGTTTGCTGTTGCGGGTCACAAATGCTAATATAGACGACAAATTAACGATGTCATTGATATATAACAAAAGGAGAAGAGGATATAATATTCGGCCCTGGGGCACACCACATTAGGTCTGCAGGAAATTTGACGGCATGTTATTAAAGATAATAAAAAGTTTTGGTACCTCAAAAGTTTCCCTGAATTTCCTTGTCTTAGTTTGTGTTTCAGGTTAAAGTACGTTGTCTGTGAGACTTACTCGCCCCAAAGTGCTCTCATGTCTTAGTAATCATGCAATAATGGTTTCGTACCAGAGCCGCCACCGTACGGCGGTGAGGTAGTATTGTACGAAACCACTGACTGCGACCAGCAGCGTGCAGCCCCATACGCATAACTAACTGTGACCAGCAGCCCCATACGCATAGCGTAATGGGGCTTCGCATTGTAGCATTCAGGATCATGACAGATTTAGTATCGCGGGTAAATGTCAACTTAAAATCCAAACATTTCTTCAATTTGAAGACTTACCAATTAAGTTGAAGTATTGAAAACAACCTTCGGACAAGGTTTGGTTCTGCCAATAGTCCCTTTCTGTTCGAATTGATGACTGAATGTGACTCGGTCGAGAGGACCTTGGGAGAGCTAGATACACGGAATACCACGGCCAGCGCATGCGCACACAAGCATCTTATCCGTTCGTGGATTTGAAATTTGTGCGCGTGTGATGTGTTCGCATGCACTGGCTGTAGTATTCAGTGTATGTAGCTCTCCAAGGTCCTCTCGACCGAGTCACATTCATCAATTCGAACAGAAAGGGACTATTGGCAGAACCAAACGTTGCCCTAAGCCTGTTATTCAATACTTCAACTTAATTGGTAAGTCTCCAAATTGAAGAATTTTTTGGATTTTTAAGTTGATATTTACCGGCGATACTAAATTTGCCATGATCCTGAATGCTACAGTGCGAAGCCCCATTACGCTATGCGTATGGAGCTGCTGGTCGCAGTTAATTGCATGACTACTAAGACATGAAAGTACTTTGGGGCGAGTAAGTCTCACAGTGTTAGTTATATGAAAGGTAGTTTATCTTGAAACACAAACTAAGACAAGGAAATTCAGGGAAACTTTTGAGGTACCAAAACTTTTTATTATCTTTAAGTAAAACGTATTGCCGTTTGCATGACATGATAAATAATCCCTAAAACACGAGAGTGCAACACCGCTAACACCATAAATCTGTAACTTTTTAAGTAAAATATTATGTTGGAACGTATCAGATGGTTCAGATAAATCCATAAGAAATCCTATCACATGTTTGTTTTTATTCTTACTTGCCCTTGCGTTTGTAATCTTATTACATAACTGGACCAAAGCTAAATCTGTAGAATAATTCTTTCGGAAACCATATAGATTTAAATTGTAAACTTTATGATTATGCAAACTTTCATAAAACCTATCATATATAATGTTTCCAGAATTTTGGAAACACTAGTTTGAATAGAAATAGGTCTATAATTACTTATTTGGCAAGGATCACGGTTTTACTTTGCTTTTTTTTAAAGAGTTGGGTCATTTTAGCGAAAAAAATTGAGAGATTGAATATGTAAGTGGATCAGCCATTTGATATGGTATTATAATTTGTTTACGTGCTAATATGGTTCTTCCATCACAACTATTTGCCCTACTAGAATTCTTTTTTTTTTCGTAATACACTTAGCAAAAAAAAAGAAAGAAAGTAAACGCTTTTTCAAGTTTAGATTTCTCGCAGAATATAAGAGAAGACATAATAATTAACAAAAAGGTAGAAATTTAAGCTTTTTCTTTAATTTGGAAATTGTAAATAATGTTTGGCTCTTGAAATTGTCACATGGATATCAAATCACTAGATTAAAACAAATGAATAAAGAAATTCTGCTCATTTGATCATCTTCATCCGTATTATTCCCTATGTCATTTGAAGTTTGACTTAAGAGAAAATTCTTATTTTTCCCCTTTAGTTTCCCAGTTTGTTTTTCTTACAGGTTATAAAGAGATAAAGAGAACAAAAGCTTATTTTGCCTATTTCATTTATGTCCCTCATTGTGTAAAAAAAGTCTTTTGTTGTCAATGGCATCGTGAAGGGCATGTGCAAATGAAAGAGAACATATCAATTTGTGCAATTTTTAATTTTGTGCCTTTTAGGACAAAAATGAATGTGCTCACTCATGCGTAAATTTTTCTTACTATTCAACCTATTATCTTGATAGCCAGTTACATTACCTCTAATATGGTATATAATACATTGATTTTCATAATAAACCTATGAAAACTATGACCTCGAAAAATGTTTCCTTTATTTTTTTTGCTGAATGTATCAATGATTTCTGTGGGATTTGTAGAGTTTAAAAATAACGATGAGGTTCTGACAGAAATTTCAGTAAATCTTCATTTACATCATCAAATTTATTTGCCAGATTAGGACCAACATTAAAAAAAATAGCAAAAAGAAATACGTGTATGGGTAACATCCTCCTGATCAATAATAAAATCAATGAACTTGAAATCCTTACTTTATAAATGAAATTCTTTCTTTCCTACCAAGTCATTCATGATTCTCCACGTGACATTCAGGTTTGATCGGAATGATACATTTTTGTAAATTTCCTATAAAGTTTGTTAATTTATTTCGGTATGTCTTTTTTTTTCTCAAATTGAAATTAGTAGGATCATTTATATAAACCTCATAAAGCCTATTCCATGTATGTATTAAACTTAGAATCGATGTTGTTATCCATGACCTCTTTCCATGTTTATTATTTTTCTAAAACCTTACCAATGGGCAATTTTAGCATATTTCTTATATTATATCATACTATATTTTATTCATTATATTTATTATTCTTTAATTGTAATATCATTGTATTTCTCTATTCAGATAATCATACGAAATATTCACATAAAACTCACTGTAAACATCAAACAATTGTTATGATGCCAAATCTTCTATAAAAGATTTGATATTTTGAGGCGTTTCTTTTCTATACATCAGAGGTAACGATGGGTTTTCAATAAAAGACTTTTTATAACATACTTTTTACAGGAAATATGGGAAGATGATCAGATATATCAAAGTACAATAAACCGAACATTATCTTAATTAACAAAATTAGAAAAAATATCTATCAAAGTGGATACAATACTCCTAATTGTTGTTGCTTTGTTTATATGTGGATAATTACCATTTGAATACATCCAATAAAGAAACTTCTGAGGATTGTCATCGTGATCGTAGTTAGATATATACCCGCTTATTTTGTACATGAAATCGCAGCAAAATATTTTTTTTTTCGAAATCTTCAAAAAATAACTAATTATAAGTATTTGGGGGTCCATAAATCAAAGCGACAATAGCGTTTCTTCCAATGTTCTATTTCTACAAAGAAGTTCTTCACATTTTTCAAAAGAAATAATAATTCTACTAAATATTGCAAGTTTTTATGAATGGTAAATGCTACGCCTCAACCTCTTCTTCCTTCACCCTCTGCTCTAGCCATAAGATATATATATATATATATATATATATATATATATATATAATAGATTTGCTGAAGTAGAGGGGAGACAAGTTTCTGTGATACCAATAATTGAGACAGAAAATTATCTATTTATATAGACAGGTTTCAAAAGAATCAGAATTTGTATTCAAACTCCAAGTATAATAGTTGACATGTAACAAACTAAAATTCTTCGAGTTTCTGAAATTTTCAACGAACTTCGTAGTTGTATGGTAATTACGGTCAGAACTTGAAGTGTTTAAATCAAGCAGGATTGTTGCATTAATTCCATCTACACAGTAGGCCCAAAGTAGCTGTATGTTTAAATGTTTTCAATTCTGATTGAAGGCAAGTCAATGAAAAGGGAAATGCGGATGATAATGATGAAGATAATGATGTTGATGGGAATTAGAAAAGAAAAACACGTGGGAGAGGATGACAATGGAAAAAAGAGGAAAATATAAAGTTCGTCACTATACACATACATAAGCATCTTAAACTTCTCAACCACTGAATGAAAAAAAAATAGGGAAACAGTTATCCGTTGTAAGTTTGTAGTAGAATCCCCTATCTGGAGTAACCAAGTCTTATACAAATGGAATTGTAATCAATGTAACAATTTTGTCAACAGTAATACGAATAACTGCGGGAGAACACACACATACACAAAAGGTACAATGACACGGTTCAAGGTTTTGTCAAACTGTTGTGCAGGTACAAACTTCATTGCCAGAATAAGAGTACACAATGTGTAGACAGTAGAATGATAAGCAGCCCAATCTTGTTTGTATAGAATGGTTGCTTTTTCCAGCCACTGCGGATGTTTAGTGTGGACGTTGCTTTGCTGTTTTTTGTGATACGATACTACGTTTAGGGATGTGAAATTGTAAAACTCTTAGGATACAACTGTAAGATTTAATTGTAATTTATATTTAAATATTATAACAATTATATTTTAATTGTGTGCTAACAATGTGATTGCATCGTCGAGTAGGTTAGGAAAGACTCGAATTTAACCGTGTAAAGATGTTTTCACACTGTGATGTGGTTTCTACAGAGAATTCACATAGTAAATCAGTAGGTCCAAATATTCTTTTTCACACCGTACATTTGTGATTCACAATGTGCTCACAATGTTAAAATGTTCAAGTTTAACAGCCTGAAGAGATGTCAAACTGCGTATGTGCTGACGATGAGGTCACAATGGCGCGAATTCACGAATGTGGTACAAATGAAACCATGGTTTAAACCATGGACAAAAACCATGGAGCGCCAAGTGTCGCACGGAATATTTCGTTAATACGAAATTGGTCATTTCGTCGACAAAATGACCGTATCGTTAACGAAATGTTCATTTAGTTACAAAACGTTGTCATTTCGTTACAAAAATTTAATAATCATTTCATCAAAGAAATTATTAATTTCGAAACAAAATATTCTGTGCGACACTTGGCGCTCCATGGTTTTTGTCCATGGTTTAAACCATGGTTTAATTTGTAACACGTTCGTGAATTCGGGCCAATGTGTTTCACACGTGTGATTCACACTGTGCTATATTGTGTTCTTTCCTGCAGGGAATACGTGTATTACCTGACAAAGCTATCGAAGCGATGAAAAATGAGCTTCTCGCTGACAAAGAAGCTAGAATGATGCCGGTTGACATGAACACTGCTCCAGTAACAAGAAGAACCCTTCGGCCGATGTTGTAGTGGTACAAATAGGCGAGGAGGGGACCTGTGTTTGGAAAACGATTCAGAAAAGCATGTGTTGACTTTGTGGACTATAATACATGTACTACACTATGATCAATTTCATATTCATAAAGCAATGTAAACTGAACCAAAGGTGTTACAACGATAGTGCGATATCATCAAAATTTGGCTTTGATTAAGAACATTGTGAAAGATTGAAGTTTGATTCATATCAAATGCATGAAAATGGGCATAGTACCAACAATAGTATAATATTATTGTCAGTATCTTACTCATTTTTTCGTACATAATGTAACCTGGACAAGTTGATGTTATCAAGTAACCACACTTGATCTAATTAAGATTGAATGCTTGGGAATAATGGATTTCCTTTTATAGCAAAATCAACTCCTTACACTATAGTTAATACTGCTGAGGCTTAGATATGCTACACCGACTGCAACCTGAAAGCAAACTATAATGTTATGAACTTAAATATTGCCCCAAAAAAGTGCTAATAAAAATATTTACTAGTTTACCAAGTCCCACTTTGTAATCATTCGTTTCCTGGACTCTTAAAATTTGCAAACACGCCGTCCCCGTCCATCAAAGAATCTATACAGAAATTCTTCATAGACGTTCTAACAGGTTCGTCTAGGGAACAAAGACTATTCTTGCATCCATAAGCAAGGAATAGAACTTTTATGAAACTATTCGACCGTTTAGACGATTAACAAAGGCGTGCTAATTCACAACCTAGAACTAGCTTGCGCAATGTAACGAGCCCCCACTGACATTCAATGTGGCAACATTCAAAATTTCATTCATTCACTTTCATCGCCGACTTGGAATACAACCAATTCAATTGTGCGGAGATCTTTGTGATCCGTGAGAGTAGTGCATGGCGACTGCATTTAATACCGACATTGTCTGTGGAATCGCGACTAGCTGGCTCGTGGTGTCACGACTAGCAAAGGCGGATTTGGACGTTGTTGCTGTTTGGTTTTAATGGCGTGTATCACAACGAAAACCAAAACAACACAACCAAAACAACCGAAACGGATCAAACTGGACTTAGTCTGTTTTTCAGACCCAAGCTTTGTCAACTATACTGTAGTACCTTCCAAAGAATGCACCCACCGCGGAGACGAAGTCAGCGCCTTTGCCGACAGCAGGTCTGCACTTTAGGCATTCATGGGAAAGTGTAGCTATGGTTGAGATCGGGAATTTGGTTTTAACTCTTTGAGCGATACGTGTAATAACTAAACCATTTACCCTGTACAACGTTTTGGTTAGTGACAGGGGTTGGAAATTTGGCAAAATCTGAATTCTAACTTCTGAAATAGCCACTATGTAATTAAAGTCATCCAAGATACCATTTTCAAGTCCCCTTGCAATCATATTCCACACATTGTTATAATCCGGACTACTTTCAGTTTCATCTAATATATAGATAGCCCACCACGCACGGGTTTTTGGTTTAGTTTCCCTAAAAATCAGAATGTAAACAATTATAGGGACTAAGGTTCTCAGATTACTTTTTCTGATATTGTATAAAATTTCATACAGAGTAAACATAAGTTCTGATTTGATGTAGGCGTCAGCAGGATAGCTATTCTGAATCATACAATTACTGGCATATACCTTTCTTATTCTTATGATTTTTTTTTCAATGATATTAACAATTGATTCTAAATAAGTCAATTCAGTGGCATTTCACCCTTACGACTAAAATGGTGATGTATACACGAATCACTCAGACATAGACAATACTTGGCTTTCAATTCCAACCTGGACAGAAGAGTGCAGCCATGTAGAGTCCGAACATAGTCCCGGTGTCCATGGCGGTCAGGTCCAGAGCCACGATGATGTCTGGTAGACAGATTCCGAGACATTTCACGACTCCAGTCACAAAACAAGCTTGCCAAAAAAGCGCCAGAGTGTACTTAAGGGCGAGAATCCTTTCGATAGACAGTTTCATTGTTTTAAATCTCTGGACACGTTAACTGGTAAGTTTTCACGAAACATTAGAAACCCAGTGACGCGCCGCGTAGAGTGTCCAACTTACTCGTACGGAGAGGAGTTAAAGTTGATGTTAGAGCTGTTTGGCTTTTTATTAAAGTATAACTTCTCCTCGATCATAACATTGGAATTGTCAATATGTGACCGTGCACCTCAAAACGAACATAAAGTCGCACACACTGATTTTGCGTGAGGACTGAAAATAAGTGAAATGGGTCAACCTAGCCGAACTTGACTTTTTCATATTTTATGAAAGAGCAGGTCTTCTTTTACATGATGCTAAATTTTGGTGTCATAAAACGGGCAGAAAAGTGTGTTTTTTTAGCAGTTTATCTCGAACATTTTTGGTAGAATAGTGTGAATAGGTGTGTCTTTAGAATCCCTTTTTCATTTCTGGAAAAAACCTTGTCTACACTCTTCACTTACAACTCTAATAACTTTTGAAAGGATAGGGCTACTGCTTTGAAAGTTGGCATTGATTATGGACAGAATGTGTTAATGAGGCATGCTTAATTTCAGTTTAATCTGATAATCCCTTCATTGTTGTTACTCTGGCGGTTTACTTCATGTTTTTTATCCCATTCATCACACGGCCAGCACGGTTTGGAGAAGATTAAGCGCTTGAATAGGCACTGTACTTCAAAGCCTCTTTTCTCAGTTCACACTTTTCCTGAGTTTGTGCTTTCTTTCCAATATTTAAATAGGTTAGGAGAGTCAATTTGCTTTGAGTTATACATCATTTTAAAGCTTAGAGTCTGCTCTTTGAGAATATGGTCTTAACTAGAAATTCATGTCTGGCGACTTTTTGTTTGTTTTGAGGTGCAGGGTCACATATTAATACCCTTCCGAAGACGTGGAACAAGTATCTACATTATATAAAACCAACAAGGAATCTCTCTGATAGCCTGTACTGCCTTAGCGCTGTTAGACAAAGACAAACAAGTCAAGTAGATCAGTGCGCACGATGAGACTAGAGCAAAGACGAGATAGCACCTGGATGTAAACATGGTATCGACGGTAGTAGAACAATAGCATAATGTCAATGCAAACAACGATATGAATCGAACAAAATCCCTGTAGTGCAGCAATGGAGCGAAACGCTTGATTGCAACTGGAAGACATAACAAGTGCATTTCTTATTATTTTTATTTATTTATTATCATCATCATATATTTTTTCGCATTGATCTGCACGCACATCCTGATCCCAAGGCATGGCCATATGCCTATTGCTCGTGTGTATGGCTGATCATTTACATGCATTCCTTCATTGTTTACCCTACATTTGTCTTTTCGCAAAATCAGTGCTTTTCTTTAATTAACACTGACGTTTCACTGACATTGAAGAGGATGTTTTCGTGTTGACTATAAACCCCTTTATTTGTCAGATTGGCTTGAATCTAAGAGCTGGGATGAACAAGGTACCTTTCCTTTTAATGTGTGTGGAAATGGTTTTAATTGATCGCCATGCACAGAAAAGTGCGTGGTGAAAACGAGATATTAACATTATATAGAATCATTAATGACACCATCATGGAGTAGATTTCTTACTTCAGGTGTCGTTTATTAACTGAACTCACGTCAACTTATAGGAATTTCATGATGATCTAAATCCAATTATGTGAGTCAAATGTATTAATTTGTGTTCGTAGGAGCAGCTGTACATGCATTGTACTCTTGTATTTGTATTTGCTTCATGACACTTCACTTTCTTGTACAAATCGTTATTGCTATGCTTTGCAATAATTTTGTATAATTTGGATATGGAAACTATTAAATGGACTTAAATGAACTTGGCATTTACGTTGGCCAATCGCTTGAGTGGAATGAACATAGTTTACATGTGTAAAAGTAAAATGGAAAAGAAACCGTACTTGATGAAAAGATAATTAGGTCCATTGTTTCTAAGAGAGTGCTCTTTTGCTGTTTTGGTAAATCGTCTAGCGTGACCAAGTACATTAGATCTCGTATGAAAAACAAATTATGTAATATAATTCCCCCCCCCCCTCCCCCCCAAAAAACCCACATCAATAATCATGTTTAATGACATTCACTGCAGCAAAAGCTAAAACAAATCTTTCAGACACTTCGTTTGCGAGTGGGAGTTTCAACAGATATAAGATACTCTTAAACTTGGAGCGTAACTTGAAGTTGCCTTTGCAATATGACAGCGTTATTATAACCAACCAATGCATATAGGCCTAGAGGGCATAGATTTCAGTTCTTAGGTTACACAATTGTCTATCATCGTGTATACAATGAAACCATGATTTTGAAACTGCAGGGCCTAAAACTGTAGGGCCTTAATGGCAGACCGACCTGTCAAGACTTCGTTATCCTCGCGTGGATGCAAATACGTCACCTCTCCCCCCCCAAAAAAAAAACAAAAACAAAACAAAAACAAAAACAAAAACAAAAACAAAAACAAAAACAAAGACAAAAACAAAAACAAAAAAGCACACACACACAATTCCATTGTTCTGATGGTGTACATGACACAATGACTGAGACTCGCAGGAATGTGTTGTAGGCGGTAGACCTTCCCTTTTGTCCCCAGTGCCCAACGACCCATTTCATAGAGAATAATGTTGATAATGACATTAACTGTGTGCCAAGCTTCTTCATTGTTATCTTAGATTTCAAAGTCCAAATCGAGACAAATATACTAACAGAGCGTCATTCTAACCATCACCGGTCCGGCAGTCAGTACCAGTACATTGCACGCAAAACTGATTTCACAGCATGTCTTTTGTACAATGGATGATCCCAACATGGTATTTGTGTACAATTCACCTAAACTGTTCGTTGGTAAACCCCCCCCCCCCCCCAAAAAAAAAAAAAAATATATATATATATATATATCTTTTTCAGTTTTACACCTTTATCATAAACATCAATCACTGTGTTTTGGGTTTGAGGGAAACTGCAAAATATGTGAAGTTGACCTGAATGACACAACTTTAACATTAACATTTACTTGAATTCATATGCAAGTGGTAACAATCGATGGACAGGCCTTATAAAGCAGAAGGCTGCGCAAAATATCTTTCGGTTTAATAATTCCAACTGATACAACTATTACAAAGGTTGAAAAAAATGCCTAACACACTGCCTAGGCCTATACGTGTGAGCGCTTGAACAGAAAGTACCTATACCATCAGGTGTTATTGCATACCTTGTTTAAGCTGGATGTTATATTTAGTAACCCATGCGAACAATATTGATACACGATGAATATGTCAATCCTCTCACGTTCACCTTTATAGAATAAACACACAAAGAAACAACAGAGAAAAAAAAAACAAGTATTGGGAGGGTAATCAGAACTCATGCATTTTACTTCTCTCGATCCTGAACATGGCAAAAATTTGATGAAGAACACACAGCTGCTGCTGTCTTCGTACGGTTTCAAATACGTCAACTACAAAGGATTCTATTAATTTGTTTCAATAACGCTTGCAAATTCCGACAACAAGTTTCTTTTGGCAGATGTTCGTACTGAATAAGAATCTGATTCACAAGTATACAGTGGCTGTGGATTGGATAAATGCAAGGCTGGGAGTTCAATGTACTTCTGTACTCTCTTTACGGCTCATTCAGTAACGATTGTTGTATAAATGCCATACTTCATTTTTATGACTTTGCCCTTGCCCCTCAACTAAACCAACATAAAGTCTTACAGGCTGCCAATTCCAAAAGTCACGATCATACAGTAGCCCTCCGAAATCTAATAAGAGTGCAGAATTAATCAATACTTCTTAGAAATGTATATCTGTTTTATAAAGAAATAATAATAATGATACCGAAAACCCTGAAATGTATTGGATATCTTAAATTTGTGTGAGGGCGTGAACAGTAGGCCTACCAATGATTATTTTAGTTTAGAATGTTTTATTTCAGTCGTTTTTGTTTTTGTTCCTTGGATATATTTCTGATTTTACATCCGTAACCTCATTCCAGTCAAATTCTCCACACATACACATTATACCAAATGAAACACGTTCAGACGAAGAAGAAAGAGGAGGATTGTGCACGTATAAAGTATCTCAACTAGAATATGAGAAAAAAATTCTCTTTATTGATCGTAGTGATATTGTTTATAAACGGCGAAAATGTTGCAACCTATTGACAAATTGCCATACACCTACGTAATTAAGCACTGAATTGATCAGTGTTTTAGTAGTAGCCACGAAAAAAAAAAATCATGGGCGTATACTCGAGCAGGATTCGAACCTTCGACCTCCTGATCTCCAAAAATGTTTTCCGTGAAAATGTTGTGGCAAAGATATAGTAGTATCAAAGATCATACACTACATAGGATCTTTGGTAGTATCTACATTACATACATCACATAAAAACCCCATCGTTGATTATCGTCAAAATGCCGATAAGGTATTACACAAAACCTCAGGAGAATCTTGCAGTAATAAAACGTGGGGTGATTTCTGGTCAACATTGTCTAGAAAGTATTATTCATCGAATCACCTCTTCAGGTTTAATTGGAAATCTATATTGACAACAACATTAATGTATTAACTATGTTTAATGCGTTTTACCCTTCTGCTTCAACTTTACAAGTGTTACAACTTTTTTTATTACTTATTCCTAATTGATAAAAAAAATAGGGATGATAGTGACGGTGTTACTTTTATTACTACTCCTTTATCAACATTGTGGATGTATTCATTACTGCAAGCTGCAATGTCGATAAACCAAATAGTATAGTGCATAGAAAGAAGGCATGAATACTGTTTGGGCATTAATATTTGAAAACTTAGCCAGTGACGATTGGCTGATATTGAAAAAAAATGATAATGATTAATTTGTAACTATTTTGTATTCAATGGATAAAAGATTGTTATAAGTCACAATAAAGTAAGGAATCTCCGTTCAATCGTTTGGAAATCTTGAAGACGTACGGTGTAAATACTGTTTAAACGTCGTTGTAGAATGTCTACAGTATTCGATAACCTATTCCATGTAAGGTGGCCTATACTTTATTGAAAGAAGAAGAAGAAGAAAAAGAAAAAGAAGAGCAACTTGCATCTATATCTATAACATGCACAATGTACCAATGTCTACTGAAATACTCCTGGGACATAAGTACATAAAGTACCAAGACATAGTGGACCTTATGCATCAGATTGATTTACCAAATTCCCTCAGATAGATGAGCTTCCTGAACCTGCTGAACAGAATATAGAATCTGAATAATATTTATTCAACATTTAACAAATGCGTGTTGTAAAAGTTATTTTTGTATACCACTTCTAAACGAAAAGAAAACGATTCTAAATTATTCATTTTAAGCCCAAGCAGTTCAACCACCCGTTCTGTCCCTATCCCTCTGTGCACATGGTTGTATTTATGACCGTGCACCTCAAAACGAACATAAAGTCGCACACACTGATTTTGCGTGAGGACTGAAAATAAGTGAAATGGGTAAACCTAGCCGAACTTGACTTTTTCATATTTCGGAAAGAGCTGGTCTTCTTTGACATTATGCTAAAATATTATATCATAAAACGGGCAGGAAAGTGTGTTTTTTTTTTTAGCAGTTTATCTCGAACATTATTGGTAGAATAGTGTGATTTGGTGTGTCTTTAGAATCCCTTTTCATTTCTGAAAAACCTTGTCCAAACTTTTCACTTTCAACTCCAATAACTTTTGAAAGGATAGAGCTACTGCTCTGAAAGTTAGCACTAATTAAGGACATAATGTGTTGATGAGGCATGCTTAATTTCATTTTAATTTGATAATTCCTTCATTGTTGTTACTCTGGTGGTTTACTTCCTTTTTTTTTTGTCCCATTCATCGCACAGCCAGCACGGTTTGGTAAAGATTAAGCGCTTGAATAGACACTGTACTTTAGAGCCTCTTTTCTCAGTTTACACTTTTCCTGAGTTTGTGCTTTCTTTTCAATAGTTAGATAGGTTAAGAGAGTCCATTTGATTTGAGTTATACATCATTTTAAAGCTTAAAGTCTGCTCTTTCAGATTATGGTCTTAAGTAAAAGTTCATGTCTGGTGACTTTTTGTTTGTTTTGAGGTGCAGGGTCACATTTGTACCTTCAGAGTTTACAGGGCTACTAAACTTTGCTTCTAGTGTCAACCCCTCAATGCATTCAAACATGCCGAAACACATAATGGAATCATCATTACACATTATTGTAAACTTGTATTAAAAAATAATGTGAATCACTAATAACAGAACGTATCTAAACGCTTACCATTGTTTGTACATTAACATACTCGTTAGAAACAAAATGTTAGTGAAAATATTGAAGAAACCTTTGAATGGACTGAAATTTTGTTGAATTTGTTTGCTTTTGAGAATAACATTCTTAATATTTGTATATATTTTTTTGTTTTATCATAAAGAATCATGAACCAAACCAGTGAAAGGTGAAATAGCTATATATGACACCATAGGATAGTCAACTTAGGAAGACCGGTTAAAAATGTCACGTAATTTCAATGAAAGTAAAACTTCATGTGAATATCGAATTTAAGTGACATCTTGATTTCATAGAATACTTGAACAGTCAAACCTGCTCAACCATTAACAAAGACTAAGATAAAAAAACAAACAAATGACTTGTGTGACAACTTGACTAAAAAAAAACACCCTGCATTCAAACCTTAGTCATACATATTTAAAGCAAAAAACAGTTTGTTTGTTTTTTAGATGGCAAATAGTTGTCAATTTTCAGCGACCAGTCAATGTCATTGACTTCTGTCTTGCTGCAGTTTTAATGATGATCATTTCTGAGACCCGATAGGGATGTGAGCAGTGAAAAGGTTGATTTTCGGCAACCTCCTTAGGGACTTTGCCGCCAGGACCTACAAAGTCGTGTCGAGATTGAAACTATAAAGCACACCTGCAAATACCATCGTACGACACTACAGTGTCACTTCATTATTAAAGTATTCGACGATTGTGTTCTTAGTGGCTTGCATGGGTAGAGCACGTGGCCATCACTGGGCAATCAGGGGACTTTTAACAAAACGTGGTGGCAGCATCATGGCGAAAACAAGGATTTCCATGGCAGCGAGAAGCCAGAAGGACTCGTGATAGGTTCCGAACGTTTTGATGATTGTACCTGTGAGCATAAAACATATACAAAAAAAAAAACCTCTTAGATTTAAAATCTTAGAACTATTATTGTTTATGTTTTTCAAATTCTGTCATGCTGGGAATATATGAAGTATAACTATATAACTAAATATAAATAGAAGTAAGCGTGGAAATAAAACCAGCTTCACGTGTGTAATTAACGGTTTAACCATTCGCTCTGGAATGTTGCTCCAGAAATGGATCTCTTCAGCAGAATTGTTATGCCTGCTCCATAACAATGCGACTTTTTCGCATCTATTCGTGACCGTGCATCACAAAACGAACAAAAATTCCCACACACTGATTTTGCTTGAGGACTGAAAATAGGTGAAATGGGTCAACCTAGCCGATCTTGACTTTTTCTTCTTTTTTTTTCTGAAAGAGCAAGTCTTTCTCTACATTATTTTAAGATTTGGGATCATAAAACGGTCAGAAAAGTGTTTTTTTAGCAGTTTATCTCGAACATTTTTTAGTAGAAAGTGTGATTAGATGTGTCTTTTGAGTCCAATTTTCATTTCTGAGAAACCTTGTACATACTCTTCACTTTCAACTATAATAACTTTTGAAAGGATGATGCTACTGCTTTGAAATTTGGCGTTAATTATGGACAGAATGCGTTAATAAGGCATGCTCAATTTTAGTTCAATTTGATGATCCCTTCATTGTTGTTACTCCGGAGGTTTACTGTTTTTTGTCCCATCCATCGCACAGGCAGCACCGCTTGGTAAAGATTAAGAGCTTGAATACACTCTGTACTTCAGAACCTCTTTTCTCAGTTAACACTTTTCCTGAATGTGTGCTTTCTTTCCAATGTTTACGTAAGTTCGGAGAATCCATTTGAATTGAATTATACATCATTTTAAAGCTTAGAGCCTGCTCTTTCAGAATCTGCCCTTAACTAAAAAGCCATGTCTGGCGACTTTTTGTGTGTTTTGTGGAGCAGGGTCACAGTTGTATGCGTTTTTCTTCTTGTATCTTTCATTATGTTGGTTTGCCTGTTCATCATCATAAACTGTTCTGCATTAAAAGGAAGGAAAGCGATATTTGAATGTATTTTTTTTTACTCTTTTGTATGGTTGATTGAAATAACCGTATACCTATTTTCTGAGGGGAAATATTCTGACTGCACTAAGATAAATACTCGTTTATCTTATTTGTCTTGTCACGACTGTCAGACAAAACATTATTATAAGATAATCCAGTATGAAGAAAAAAAAAAATCAGGGCCGGCGGAACGGGAGGGGCCGGGGGGATTGCCCCCCACTTTTTGTATTTCTTTTTTGCACCCTGCATCGGAAAGCTGCATAGGGTGTCACCACTTTGCCCCCCCCCCCTCCTCATTGTTTGTGTTTATCCAGGAAGTGGAACTAGAAAAAAAATAGAATAAAAATCTAAGCACCGTAAGGCTTTTGATTTTGTGCTGAAGACGCCTTTTTGTTTGCTCGTTTTTTGTTTATTTTTTGGGCTTGTCAGCTGAAGAATCCCGAAAGTGGCACCAAATGTTGCACTGAAGACCTTCTTCTTAACCTCATGAAATCTGGAAGTCCCCCCCCCCACACACACACACACTTTTGAAAACATGGCGCGTTGGCGTTTTCTTCAATGTGTAACTATACATAAACCATTATGTATCGCATGCATTGATACGCAAGTACCTTACCTACGAGAAAGGATCCCCAAAACATGCCAAGTCCAGTTACCAAATCCCCTAGGGCTAGAATAAGTGGGAAATCGGTCGTTGAAGCACGATCTTTGCCGATGAGTACAGCCAACGTTGCCCTGGATCCCAAACAAGAGGAGGTGAAAAAAGCCGAGATCATCATCATCGGATAACTACATACAAGTAAGTCGCCGGTCAGAGATAAAATATTTAATATGGTTGCTGCTAGAAATACGTTGACTGGATCAATAATCCGCGTTGCAGCTCCGCTTAGGCCACGGGAAAGGAAAGCGGCAGCGGCAGTCGAGAAGGCGATGTACACTGCGTGTGAAGATGATATTCCCGAGGCAATGGCACGAGGGATGACGAAGGCATACCAAGATCCATCTACCATGGCTAGAAAAAATATGCACATGAGAATAATGTTCTGACATGGGTCTCGATAAAAGATACTGTTCCTCCACAGGGCGCTGATATAAGACCAGTAGGACTCTCTGTTTTCTTCGTCATCAATAGTTTCTTTTCGACACTGCGCTAACTTCAGCGGCACCTTTAGATTCTCGTCTTTGTTACACCGGGACCCATTGATGTTGCACTTTTTCGCGTTTACATCATCATGAATTTTGTCCCGCGATTGACTTTCATTTCCAAAGACGGCTTCGTCCTCATCGGTCTTTTGATTAACATCGAGTAACAGAGCGATTGGTACGATGTGTCCGAAAAGCGCACCAATAATGTAGAGAGCGCTCCTCCATCCGTAGAGACTGAGCAGGAAATCACCAATGAGTGGCAACGCTATTATTCCGAAGGCATAGCCAGATTTGCCAATCCCGTAGAATGTGTTGAAATGATCCGTTTCCGCTTCGCTCAGGCCGATGATAACACACGTGGACAAAATGCTGTTCCCTAGTCCTGAAATGAATTAAAACGCCTTATTTTAAAACAATATAAACATTACTTCACAATATACTGTTAATATTTTAATCATGCAGAGTTAATAGGGAGCTTTCCCAAAACTACACACAGACACACAAAGCGAACAAACAGACAAACCAACCAACCATCCAACCAACCAACCAACCAACAAACAAACAACAACCTTGACGGTCTCGCGTTCTTTGAACCGTCCTGCCTTAAAGTGTGCTTTTGCAAAATAATGCTAGAGGCCAAAGCTCAGCCGCGTTTCATATGTGTGTAGTCTCAAATGCGTATATTACGTGACGTTCCTAGCTCCAGCTTCGTCGGGTCATCAAGTCAGATGCTATTAATTAGCCGACTACTTTTGAAGGTTCGAAGCGGGAGGCAAGATTCAAAAAATTTAACTAGAAAAGCACTCTGAGAGGGCAGACCTCCGCTGAGCATCTAATTTCCACCACTTGATTTTGTCATTCCATAGAGATAATGATTTTTACTCATATTACCATGCTGAAAATCGCCCAATTTCCCAACATATACAAGCCTTTTGTTGCGTCATCGGCTTCCACTTACGAGGCGCCTCGACCTAGCAGAGAGCGCGCTTTCGCGACCGCATGCAAACTTCAAGCCCAGCTTGAACCCCCACGTTTATTGACCCTATTTGCAAAAAGATAAAGATCCTTCAAAAGTCCATAACCATTCCCGGATCACTACCAAATTAAATCATCTGTTCCTTGTGTCATTATATTTTTTTTTGGAAGTTCCAATAATATCCATTAACAACTTTTTGAGTTATTTTGCGAACAGACAAACCAACTCCGATCATCAATCACTTAACCTCCTCCTTCTTCGGCGGAGGTAATGCATTTTATAATTATGTCAACTGACGACATTTTTCTGTGCCGTCGGTGCTGCCACTGCTGCAAAGCTTCTGAATAATGAACGGATACCCATCAGATGCAGATTTCTGTCATTTTCAAGCAAACACTTGCACACACATACACAAATATCATAACGTTATCCTTTAATTATTGTGTAATCCTTTTGCAGTGACCTGCGGCTCTTATCATATTAAAAACGGGACTGTTTTATGTATACGTTTTCAAAGTGAAATGCCCACTGGTTGAAGCCCATAATTGTCATTGAATCAAGGCAATTGATGACCACACATATAACTGAACATAATTATTTCAACAATGAAATCCTGAAAGGAATTAACACGGTTAACATGACCAATCTTATAACAGATTTTGTATTTTGTTAATTTGCTCGTTTGTATTTTTGTTTCATTTTTGTTAAGTACATGTACAGATTTGACGTGATGTGAAATATGAAAATAAACAGCTGGAACTGTTCTCTGTGTCTCAAGTGTAAGACCAGTGCAGTTTCAGTAATTCAATTCAATTCATTTCAATTCAAAATGAGAGAAAAAGTGTCAAAGTAATTGAGACGAGAATAGGGCCTTCATGTTCATCTACAGTTTCACGTGTGGTGTTGGGTAATTGTGTTCACCTGATAGAGCCATCATAGCGACCAGGAAGGCATTATTCATCGAGAGAGAGGCGAGGATAACACCGGCAGAGATGAACACCGCACCGGTAAGCACTAGAGCTCGTCTGCCAATGTTGTGGTTGTACAAGTAAGCAATGAATGAACCTGTATTATATATGACAGCAAAGAAACAACGAATAACCGGTACAGTTTCAAATACATACACAGGATATTGAAGAAAGAAAAATAGAAAGGAAAAAAATAATATTATAACATTGGATGTCATTTCATTTATGGGAATGTTGTTTATGTAAATTGGGGGGGGGGGTCGTTTGGAACGGGGGGGGGGAAGAAACTACAGAAAATTTGGGTCTAAAAGGAGATTTCATCATTTCTTCATCAGCCATTACAGACCAAAACGCTTTACATGCGAAACTCATAAATGTCATATCGGCGATAGGTCCATACGAAGGCTCTTACATAAAGAGATATAAGAGGAGTTGAAGATAAATGGTATCGAAAAAAAGTTCACACCAAAAAATACGGCCTGAGGTACAACAAAAAAAAATCAAGAAAGGAAAGAAAAGATGATGTGAAAAAGTAGAGGAAGAAGCTAAACTGCTGCATTTCGTAATCAATCGTCTTGCTCTAAATTACAAAAAAAAAGAAGAAACAAACAAGGTTATATCATTTTGCACGGAGACGAGGGGATTGAAAACAGAGCGACAGATTCCATGCAACCTAGCAGACGACAACAACAACAACAAACAAAGCTAACAAACAAAACGGTGTTATGGGCATCGTGTTTGTAACAAAACGATTTCCATATTTCAAATTGCTATCTTTCTTTTTTTTTTTGCTTCTGATATTTTTGTCAACGTTAAGCACAACTTACAATGTGACATGATAAACAGTATGACACAAGTCTAAAATTGATATTGTCTGTTCGTTGAGTTTAATACCTTAAAGCCTATCAAAGCACCGCTGGTAGAATTTCGAATGTACATTTTTATTTGATAGCGCTCTTTACAATTTGATATGAGAACAAACATAAAATGAAATTACACGGCGATGAAAATAGAACGCCTTATCTAGTTACTTTGGGGATTTTGATTTCGTGTTGTTTTTTTTTTTTTCAAACTCGCCTGAATGCAGCAGAAAACTAATATGTAATGCATCTAAGATAAATTGATTTCTGATGTACACGATATATGTTTAGGCATTTTAATCACGTACGCCATAATCGACATGTAGTGACACTGAGTGACATGATCTCAGAAACCATTGGTTCCAAGTCGGCTTTGTGATTTTGATGGAGTCGTAATACTGTCTTGCATAGATAATCTACAATAAAAACGTTTAAGTGTCTCATCAAAACAATTACACTTTAATTGTCAAAATGAATAAAAGAATTAACACCTCAACATAAACGCCTATTAAACCATAGCATGCATGTGTAGACGTGTATCTATCAACGTCTATGCCTTTAATAATATGCCATTGATCATGTAGACTGTGTCGTGATACAAAAGTACTGACTCAATTGAACACGTACTTGTAGCCTATTAAGTTTTGTATGGACTGTACCAATGTATTTCAGTATTCACATTGATTCTGATTTTATTGACAAAGTAACACGGTTGCAATATGAAATACCATTAACTTTTGGATTTTTTTTTTTTAGTTAGATTTTTTTTTTATTTTTAACCATTGTCAGTCCCTGGCAACAGGTATAGATATAAGCTAGTATAAGGTAATAAGTCAAAGTAGACGTTTAATAAATGTGTGCAAGGACACGTGCATAAGTAAAACAAAAAAAATGTTTAATTTCACGTTTGCCACCTTTAAACATAAACTAAATACTGACTGTCATATAAACGACATGACTATCAATACATGATTATGATATGCCTACCTGGACAAAACGCTGCAGCCGCATAGACACCAAACATGACGCCGTTATCCCTGGCGGTCAGGTCGAGGGCGACATTGATGTCAGCGAGGAAGAGACCGAGGCATTTCTCGACCCCGAGCCTGAAACAAGTTTGCCAAAAGAGCGCCAGGACAAACTTCAAGCTGTGCAATTTTCCATGCGATAAACCCATCGCTGCCAGTTTACATATGTGACCCGCTACAACAAAATAGTCCTAAAGTCGGGTGAGGCCGATTATTTGAAAATTGCATGACACAATTCCCTAATCTTTCTGCTTTCAATTGATGTATAACACATCTTCTAAAAATAATCGGCTGTGGAGATATCGATGTTTAAAAGAGAGCATGTCGAGACGTCTGGGAAATCACTGTTTCGAGAAAAGCGCCCTAAAAGATCTCCTTGCGACGCAATCACGATCAAGGGACACGCAAGTCAGTATTCACCTCCGGACGATAGAAGGTAAGCCCTAGCAACCCCCGAAATGCTCATTCTAACACAGCGTCGGCGGTCTCCTCACCGACCAATCAGTGACCAGGATGCCAGGAGAAGCGGCTGGGCATAGCGCACCCTGCCAGCACGCACCAGTCGACTTGGCAGTGTGCGAGCTTCACGCTTCGGTTAGCGGCAAGCAGCAAACTGACCAATGAGATCACTCTGGTCATTGTTAGGGGCGGAGCCTATCTGTGGCGCTCAATCCAAATGTTCGAACCCGTTTCTGCTTCGTTGAAACGCCAAAAAACATGGCCCAGAAAAACGCTATTTTTTGGTCTTTCCTTTCATCATTTTGCTTCAAAATTTCGACAGACGATAGAAGACATGTCAGACTCTAATAATATGTCAAATTCAGAAAATCGTAAGTTTTGACCAATTTTGATGCTCTGACTTCAAACTCGATTTTCACGGCTTTGACCGTGCGTGACTTTAGGACCATTTTGTTGTAGCGGGTCACCCATGTGTATTAAAGGACAAGTCCACCTTCATATACATAAGGATTGAGAGAATGCAGCAATATTAGTAGAACACATTAGTGAAAGTTTGAGGAAAATTGGACAATCCGTTCAAAAGTTACGAATATTTTAAGTATCTGCGCAGTCAATGCTGGGAGAGAAGACTACTACAGTGTATGATGTCACATGCGTACAACTATATAAGGAAAATAAAAAGAGAATTTCACAAAACTTTACTTTTTGAATAAATTGCACATTTCTTCGACTTGCTACTGACGTATGCTAAGGGTAATATTATTCCCCCTGCCTTCTGAAAGAGAGAAGTCGAGTGTTCTTTTGTTATGCGAGAAAAATGGAAATATGTTGAATTTTCTCTATTCTTTCTTTATATCGTTGTACTCATGTGACATCACAAGCTATAGTAGTCTTTTCATCCAACCGTGACTGAGCAGAAACTTCAGAAATTCATAACTTTCTAACGGATTGTCCGATTTTGCTCAAACTCTCACTGATGTGTTCTACTAATATTGCTGCATTCACTCAACCCACATGTCTATGAAGGTGAACTTGTCCTTTAAGTAAAGAACCCAATATTTTTCGCATGCCAAAGATCATTACACGATGGCAATTATAGACATGAGTAAACCTTTTAGTGTTTCATGCAGCACGCGATATGTTGACTTTAAGCCCCTCTTCTTGGCAAAAACAAAATCATTCTTCTCAAAGGAGTTTACCAGCCGCAGATAGATCAGTAAACGCCGTGTAACGCGAAAAAGAAAAGATCGTACGTAATGACATTCCAGCTATTATATGAGACTTGTCACGGTCCCTCGGGGTTACATTGTTAACCGAAAACGGGACAAGTTTGCACAGATAACAGATGAGCGCTCATGGAAATGAGGAATAAGTAGAAAAAAAAGTAAAACACGCAGAAAACACATATCAAATGGCAGTTCAGCGCTCAACAGTATACGAAAACGACGAAGATGTAAGTCCTAGTAGTTTTAAAGCATGGTGGTATGGGAAATTGATATAATTAATAGTCTCATGAAATGCCAATGCCAGCTGAACAGTGTGAATGGTAGATACAACAAACAAACAAACAAACAAACAAACAAACAAACCTACAACTACATCTACTCTAGGAGTGTCACAACATAATTGCAGGCTCCTTCTAGTTAATAACCGCATTCACATGTACAAAATATCGGGTTACGGACCAAGCGCACTCCAAATCTCTTGTTCTTGTTATTGTTTTTGCTTTGGGGGGTGTGTGTGTGTGTGTGTGTGTGTGTGTGTGTGTGTGTGTGAGTGTGTGTGTGTCAGTGTTTGTTTGTTTTGTTTTGTTTTTGTTTTGCTTTGTCAGACGCTCCAAATATAAAGCGGGTTAGCGTTCGCGCTCGGAAACTCGATTTTTTTTTTTTCTGGCAACCTTTCACTTGTACAGAAATAACCCGCTAATTACTGATCGACAAATCGATAAAACTATTGTTCTTGTACCTCACAAGTGGTGTGGAGTGCACACTGTTGTTACGTCCGTTTTGCATGAAGGGATATAAGAATTCGAGTTTCTAACCCGACCGGTTCACACGTACTGCCGGGTAAATTAGCGCGCTAATTCAGAAATAAGAGCAAGATTTCCTGGAAATTTGGCAGGTTTCTTTTGGGACCACACGTGCAAGAAACTCGAGTTTGATAGCGGGTTACAAAACTCGAGTTTTGTAATCCGTGTACGTGTGAACCCCCGTCCCTAATATCAATGAAACATTGTGGGTCTACTTCATGCAAATCTGATTTATGGATCCCTATAAAGAGGCATGAGCGTTGATTTACCGTAAAGCGTTTGTTGCTTACCGTTTTTTTCCTTTGAATGATTTTGACACGGCATGGAAACATACCCATAACAATCAAAATGTGAGAATATTTCTAGTTGAAGGAAAACGCCATAATCCCACTTGAATTAGTAAAAAAGCTTAGAAAGAACAGAGTGTTGTACGACATAAGACTGTGCAAACTGATGTTGTATTTGACAATAAATACGATCATTAGAAAAATACTTATTACTTTAATTCAAACTGGAAATATTGATGTAAGAAATTATGGAGCGAAACCAATAGCGAAGCATGGAATAACGTACAGGTTCATCGTAAGTGACTTGAAATTATCATCATAACTACATATTATATTCATACACGAAAATAAAACAAAGTAAAACATGAGAAAACTGCAACTGTCTACCACAATTTTTTTTTTATAAAGATACCCTGTATCATGATAATCAAGTGCTGAAATATGCCATAAATGACTAACGTGCCGAGGAAATCGACAGAGAGAGAGAGAGAGAGAGACAGGCAGACAGAGACAGCGATGAAGTGAGAGGGGAGGCTGTGTGCGTATGTATGTGTGTGAGAGAGAGAGCGAGTGAGAATGAGAAAACGAAATGATAGTGATTCATACGTTTTTCAAGAAATATTTCCCACTTTTGATCCTTATTAGTTCAAAAACTGTAATTATATATGAGATGGGCCTAATACTGACATTGGTATGCGCAATGGCCGAATAATGTACAAGTTTGTCGGAGGTAATCAAAATAATGATAGCGTAAGTAAGATCCATTAAATTCAAGGTTTATCAATAAGTTAGGTTTCAGATGTTGCTCTGTTTTCAACCCTCTGTACAAAATCTTAATTTTGCACAGGGGTCAAATTGTGTGTATGGCAGTGTGTGGTTAACACCCTGACAATGGTCCTGAACAATGGCCAGGATTTGATTGCTCTATTAGATATTCATAAGAAATTCCACGATCACAGCTAGTCTTTATTCATCCTGATATGTAGTGTATGCAAAGAAATGAAAACATGAACTTATTTTTTTCATGTGCATGCATTTTTTACTTTTTTTCAATTATTAAGGATCAAAAGTAGGAAATGTTTTTTGTATGACCCAGTACTTGCATATCATATCATATTTCAATTTGCTTGTAACTGAGAACAGACTTGGACAATGTTATTGATGTGAGATAACACAAGAATTCAAAATACTTAGGCAGTGTTAACCAATGATCTTTGCATGAATTGGGTTTTCAACAGAGATAAATATAAAGACATGAAGATTGTCTTGCTGGATAATGTTGGTAATCGTCGTTTGTAAAATGAAAAGAAAAAGAACGACAAAATAAAAATAAAAATGCTGCTCCTGGAAGTGCTGTTTGATGGGGCAGTGGCAATGTTGTGTGTATTGATATCGTCAAAATGACTCTGAATTTGCTTCCTGAGTCCAGCTGAGCAATGTTGTGTGTCCTACCGTCCCCTCTTGTAAGAGGTGAAACACTGTGTCCTTCAGAGAGATCATAAAATGGAGGTCGCGTGTGTAAGAGCATCTCAATTCAGGAAGAAGGCATAAATACTGTTTGGGCATTAATATTTAAAAACATAGCTAGTAACGATTAACTGATATTGAAAAAAAAAATGATATTGATTAATTTATAACTATTTTGTATTCAATGGATAAAAGAGTTTTATAAGTCACAATAATAAAGGGAATCTCCGTTCAATCGTTTGGAAATCTTGAAGACGTATGGTGTAAATACTGTTAAAACGTCGTTGTAGACGTCGTTGCTCTATTTTCTACTTATTGCTGATGACACCAGCATTTTTTATTCACATCGAAACCCTCATGTTTTACTGAACACCATAAATACTGAATTAAAATCAGTATCTAAGTGGATTCAGGCTAATAAATTGTCATTGAATTTGACCAAGAAAAAATTTATGGTTTTTAGCAATATAATCAATATTTTACCGGGTAAGCTGGTTGTAAACGACGTAGAATTGAACCAGGTGGAATATATAAAATTCCTTGGTCTTTATATTGATTGTTAGTTGACATGGAAAGTTCATGTTCATATAACATTTATATTTGAGGTCACTGCCATCACTCAAGAAACGTAAGCTTTATTTCTGAAGTAATTGACCTCTCACATTCCAGAGACCTGTTACTATAAACCAATGCTCTGTGGAATATGCATCACATACTTTGATCCAAACGTCAATGCGTAATTTGAACATGATTAAGCATTTACGATTAAAGCAATGAAGCCAAACATCAATACAGATAAGCCTACACATATTCTGATATTCTAAAAGCTCAGTGACCTCTCATTGTCCTGAGAGGTCAAAGTTGGATATAATGCACAGGCTAATGACCAATGTTCCATGGAATGACAATATTCTTCTATTGTAGCATAAATGCTAATAGCATAATGCATGATTGTAAGGTAACAGTGTGATAGTGTGGCCATTCTCAAGAGCGAAGCTTGGTTGCACCGCGCAGGTGGACCGCAGGGGAATTTTCCGGCGACATTTTCCCTTCATAATAATGGTGGTTGAGAAAAGCTGAAGGGTTTTTTGCTGGTTTTTCGCTCCTGCTTGGGGGTTGCCACACTTTGCGGCCGTATTTTGATAAAATTAAGCCGCTATAGGATAACATCTGCTTTAAAGTACAGTTTGAATTGTTCATAATTATATTCCTCTCGAGGTGAAGGGGGGCTTTGTTCTGGTAACATACTTTTGGATGCAATTCTATTTACCGGCGAGTAGCAAGCAGGCTGACCTTAGTACCACGAGGATGGATTGTTGTCCAAGCCCTCCGTAAATATGCGAGGCCGCTATAATTAAGCCGCTATAGGATAACATGTGCTTTAAAGTACAGTTTGAATTGTTCATAATTATATTCCTCTCGAGGTGAAGGGGGGCTTTGTTCTGGTAACATACTTTTGGATGCAATTCTATTTACCGGCGAGTAGCAAGCAGGCTGACCTTAGTACCACGAGGATGGATTGTTGTCCAAGCCCTCCGTAAATATGCGAGGCCGCTATAATTAAGCCGCTATAGGATAACATCTGCTTTGAAGTACAGTTTGAATTGTTCATAATTATATTCCTCTCGAGGTGAAGGGGGGCTTTGTTCTGGTAACATACTTTTGGATGCAATTCTATTTACCGGCGAGTAGCAAGCAGGCTGACCTTAGTACCACGAGGATGGATTGTTGTCCAAGCCCTCCGTAAATATCGAGGCTTAGGGCAGTCGCGCTGGTCGGTGACTGCTTCAAGGCGTGGACGCAAGGGATCGGAGTTGGTATATGTGCCCTCGTGAAGCACCTGTTAATGCGACCAGAACAGGTGTTTGGGTTATTTCCTGCCAATTTCGCTATCGGTGCGGCGGGGCAGATGGACTTTTACGGGTGGCTTTGCTTTCGCTTGATATACCAGTCGAGTAACATTGGTTTAGTATATGAATCAAGGGCCCTTGTCACAGAGGCTGTAAACCCCCTTCATCTCGGGATGTATAATGCGGTGAAGTGTATTACTATTGTACGTGTTTGGAATGATGGTGTAAGAAGTTCTCACTATATCAAAATGTATATGCAAGATGTATAAGACATGATCGAACTCGTTATTATGGATAAGCACGTTGTCATTCGATTGTATGGATTATATAACTTATGGCTTCCACGATTAAACCACCATAACCGCAGATTTGGTTTTCGATGTCTTTTTATTGTGTTGCAGCAAGGAGTAATGAACAGTGAATTTTCGCGTTTTCCCACACTATCCTCATCAACAGTCAAAGCCAATCCATTTTTATGTGCTTTGCGCGCAGTGAAGTGCGTACTAAGCGTTAGTGCGCCAATGAATACGCGGTCGGTTTAAAAGACGGTGGTCGATATGTAGTAGGGCTACCATACAAATGATGCACAGGATAGAGTTGTGAAACATGCACTACATTGTAAATACCCGAGAGTGAGCTGCATCTCCGCTAACGCCACGAAATAATCCTGTGCATCATTTGTTTTATAAAATGGGTCGAAAACTAACAGCATTTTTCACGTACCTTTGTGGGTCAATACCAGTCAAAGAGTCAAGATGTCCGAAGATGTTCGTCCCAAACACTGACTTACGCACGTCGCACTCGGAAATCCCGCACATATAAGTACTGTATACGTATAAGAACATACGTACGCCACACATAGACCGGGGGCCCAGAAGATTTATTCAGCTGAAAAGGGTCACACTTTTTAATGGTCTCATCGTATAAGGATGTGGCCAAGCGTCAATAAAATGAATTGCTGGCAAGTCACATCCTGTACCGTAAGCCTAGGGACCACAAAAAGGGACCCCGAAAAATGGATTTATTCAGCCGAAGGGGGTCACGGACGAAAGTTGGTGGATATTGTTCCTTTGGGTGTACTTATCATGGAAACAGCAATGCCAGCTATTTTATCCTGTACGGGGCCCCAGACAGAAGCCCCAAAGGGCCCCACAAATATGGTGTTATTCAGCTGAAAAGGGTCACGGCTAATTTCTTTTGCAATGGAAGTAGTTCCAATCCGAGATATCCGAAACACCAATGCCAGCTATTTTATCCTGTACGAGGCCCCAGACAGTAGCCCCAAAGGGCCCCACCCCTATAGGCCCTACGTACAAACACACACAAACATTGATTTTATTCAGTTGAAAAGAGTCACGACCAATTTCTTTTGCAATGGAAGAGATATCAGAGATATCCAAAACACTAATGCCAGCTATTTTATCCTATACGGGGCCCCAGACAGTAGCCCCAAAGTGCCCCACCCCCATAGGGCACACGTACAAACACACACAAATATTGATTTTATTCGTGCAGCTGAGAAGAGTCAGGGCTAATTTCTTTTGCAATGGAAGATGTACTCATCAGAGATATCAAAAACACCAAAGCCCGCTATTTCATCCGGTACGGGCCCCCGGACAGTAGCCCCAAAGGAGTCCCCCCCCCCCCCCCCCCCCACACACACACACACATTAGTTTCATTCAGCTAAAAAAGGGTCACGGCTAATTTCTTTTGCAATGGAAGTAGTACCCATCAGAGATATCCAAAATACCAAAGCCAGTTATTTTATCCTGCACGGGGCCCCAGACAGTAGCCCAAAATGCCCCCTCCCCCTCCCCCTCCCCTCCCCCCCCCCCACACACACACACATTGATGTTATTCAGCTGAAAAGGGCCACGGCTAATTTCTTTTGCAATTTAAGCACCTCATCAGAGAAATCCAAAACACCAAAGCCAACTATTTTATCCTGTACGGGGCCCAGCACAGTAGCCCCAAAGTGCCCCCCCCCCCCCCCACACACACACATTAGTTTCATTCAGCTGAAAAGGGTCACGGCTAATTTCTTTTGCAATGGAAGCAGTACCCATCAGAGATATCCAAAATACCAAACCCAGCTATTTTATCCTGCACGGGGCTCCAGTCAGTAGCCCCGAATTGCCAGTCCCCCCCCCCCCCCACCCACAGACACACATTGATTTTATTCAGCTGAAAAGGGTCATGGCTACTTTCTTTTGCAATCGGAAGTAGTAGGCAGACTCATCAGAGATATCCCCAAAGTGCACCCCTACACACACACACACACACACACACACACACACACACACATTAGTTTCATTCAGCCAAAAAGGGTCACGGCTAATTTCTTTTGCAATGGAAGTATGTAGTACCCATCAGAGATATCAAAAGCACCAAAGCCAGTTATTTTATCCTGTATATACGGGGCCCCAGACAGTAGCCCCAAAGTGCCCCCCCCCCCCCCCTCTCCACATACACACACACACACACACACGCATTAGTTTCATTCAGCTGAAAAGGGTCATGGCTAATTTCTTTTGCAATGGAAGTAGTACCCATCAGAGATATCCAAAATACCAAAGCCAGTTATTTTATCCTGTAGTGGGCCGTAGACAGATAGCCCCAAACACGGGTAATTTCTTTTGCACTGGAAGAAGTACTTATCAGAGATATTCAAGACACCAAGGCCAGTTATTTTATCCTGTACAGAGCCCCAGACAGTAGCTCCACAGTGTCCCATCCATTATACATGTACTGTGAATCAACTGAAAATGGTCTTACAAATTCTTTTGTAACGTAAATATCACGGCCTACTGAACAGAGATATCACAAACACCAAAGCAAGTAATCTTATCCTGTATACGGGGTCCTATAGGTTACAGTAGCAAAATACCCAAGAAATTTGCAAAGGAAGCATACTTCTGTATATAGTGCACAACCGAGATGACCATATTACGAAAACCAGTCATTTCATCCTGTACTGGGCCCAGTACAGTAGCCATAAAGTGCCCCTCCCCCACACAATTATTATGACATCATTTAGCTGAAAAGAGTCATAGATGTTTTTCTTTTACAATCGAAGTAGGCTTTAGCTTACAATGTAACATCATAGATACCCAAAACATCAAAGCCAGTTAGGTTTTCCCAGCCGATTTCGCACTTTTGTCGGTTCATTTTGATAGAAGGTTCGAATTCGTAAAATGGGTATTCAAATTGGCTGGTACCCTACGTTCATTCAAATTCGCCTTGACTTGCCGAAAAGGGTATTTCAGTCATTAAATTTCGCGAAAGACAGTCAAATTCCAAACGTGTTCATTCAAATTCAAATCATGCTATTTCTTTGTTTCAGATCACGTAACGTGTCTTTCTATGTATGTTTTCGTTTCATCTATAAATTACTGTTATAAAGCAGTAAAAGTATCATATTTCTTATCTAGTTCTGTAACGCTCCTTCTCTTTCATATACATGTCATTATAGGCCTATACGTGTGCCAGTAATGCAGATTAACTTAATTTTTTATAGTCATGACAGCACATCTCTAGAAGACGTAGAAAGAATTATCAAAAAAAAAAATTGAGGATCAGAACCTTGACTTCCTGGAACTGGCCGACCGCTCGTAATAAAGCGCTCGTAACGGCCAGATAATTTGTGGCTTCTTGCTTCTTCGGATTCAAAAAGCACGTTAAAAAAATGGTGTCAAAGTCTCTTAAACGAATACGAAAACATGAATGTTATGATGCTTACAAAACAATAACTACGATGAAAGAAAATAAGGAAAGAGGTCAAGCATGAACATATCTGTTTAATTGACTGCAGAACATGTTAAATTAGATGGCCAGAAATCAATTTGAATGAGCGAGCGCAGCATGTGATCACGTGACTATATCATTATGAATTTATGAATGAACGGATAGTGGAATGGTGCTTGTCTCATATATGGATTTCAGTTGAAAAAGTGTTATTTAGAATAAGGTTAGAGGTAATGTGAATGTTTCAAAATGAACTTGAATGAAGAGATTATGACATTGAACTACCATGTCATCTAGGCGAAATTTTTGCTAAATTTAATTCAACATTAAAGAATTCGATTAAGAGAGGTGCGAAATTGGCGCGGATGCAGGGCCCTTGACAGGTATAGCCCCAAGGTATTCCCATCCCAAATGAATTAAGTGTTTTTAGGTGAAAAGAGTCATGTATGCCTATTTTCCTCGGCAGTGGAATTAGCAGCTGAGATACGTAAAACACAAACCCATCCAGTTATTTTTATTCTTTAAGGGGCCCCCAGGCAGTAGCTGGAAAGTGCTCCCGTATTATTTTATTCTAAGTGAAAAGAGTCACTGCTATAATTTCTTTTGCAATGGAAGTAGTACTCAACGAGGTATCAAAAACGCCGAAACAAGTTATATAGCTGTACGGGGCCCCACGGAGTGTTCCTAAAGTGTCCCCACATGTAATTCCACTATCAAGATCTGCATCCCGATCTATTCAATCTGTCAAATCGGGAGAGAGCGGCAAAAGTGTACGGGGACCGGGAGCATCGTAGCAGCAGCGTTTGGGTGATGGGGTTGGATCTGGCAATTTTACAGATCGGGAAGAAATTTTGAACTGGTTCAAAATTTCTTCCCCATCTCCCCATCAAGATTGACCTATTTTGAATCGTAGCTCAAACGGGGAGAGAGCAGTGAAAGTGTAAATACCACGGGATGAGCGTAACAATTCCAGGTTTTTCTGACCGTAGTAACAGCGGCACAAGAACGGGAAGTAGTCTAAACTAGACACCGACGACATGGTCCCGCTGCTGCGCCACTTTCTTGATCAAAGCACGACCTTCCCGCTTTAACGACGCTCTCACTAAGATCTCGACTATCGTATAAAATCAAGGCCTGTTCCTACGACGCTTCATTCCTGCTTCGATAACGCTGTTGGCCGCTTTAGCTACGCTGTTTCTACGCTTTCCCAGACTCAATTACGCATGTCTTCCGCTCTCGCCGCTCTAAAATCGAACGTAGCCGATACGCTGGAAAATGTTTGCCAGAACAGCAAAACTGATGATGATGAGGAGGACGTTGTCGTTGTCGCGAAAATGAAGACGAAGAAGCGCATATTTAAGAAGAAGAAGAGATGCAAACAATAAAGAGAATAAAGCAAAACACTTTTGAGCTACTGTCTGGGGCCCCGTGCAGGATAAAATATCTGACTTTGGTATTTTGGATATCCGATGGGTACTATACTTCCATTGCAAAAGAAATTAGCCGTGACCCTTTTTGGCAGAATGAAACCAATATATATATATATATGGGTCAGAATTTTGAACGATGTACAATTGAGCCAAAACAAGGCAAAATTTAAAAAGTAGGAAATTCTCCAAATTATTCATCTTACCTGAAAGAGTATAACTCAAGCTTTAATATGAACCCAATTATACTAGGATTTTCCCAGAGGAACAAGTTTTTATTCACCGCTGAAGTTTACCATGTCCAGAGCAGCGAACGTCCGTGAGGAATAGTACAGCACATACACTTGAATACCATTTAACAGAGTTTGCAAAGATCTGATTCAGTTCAAAATCCTAACAAAATATCTTAAGGGACATGTGTACGTGCTTGCAAAATGTTAAGCTTGTACTCTTAACCTGTACGTAATGGTAGACAACTGATGATTTAACTAAATTTGTCGTTTCTGTTGAAATATTGCTCTTCCGCTAAACACATTCTCCACTTTACGCGCATTTTACAGAAACTCAATATTTTGACCTCTTATTTCAATATCCCATACTTTAATCCCCACTCCCAAATAATAGCATACCTTTTTAAGATGTATCTGATCTAGGCAGTCTCTATAACCCAACGAACATAGCATAGTTTTCATCACGGAGGTTCGCATGTAGCTCACGGACGTTCGGAACAAACAAGATGCAGCTCTCTTGAGTTGGAAACGCATTCTCCTCACAACAAACAGCAATTTCATGTCGAGAACAAACTCCTCTGCAAAATCCTGAACAGATATTACCAATTCTCAATTATATAAGCTTGCTTATCTTCTCATACTGAGGAATCAAAGAACACAATTTTTCCATCTCTCGTAAATGAACGTACAAACGTACGTGTAATCTCAGTGACGTAGTCCATCCTTGAGAACGAATATATTTATCAAAATTTCGTTATCATGAAGTAAAGATTAAGGTCCTAAATTTGTTATCTAAAGTCTACAATGCAAAATTTGGTTATAACGAACATGGTCACAACTAAAATTATGACAAAGAATTAACAGAGAAAGACAACAGAAATGTGCTCCGTTATAGAAATACGAAGTTTAGCTGGGGAGGGCAAACGAATACGTTGGGAAGAAATCCCTCTGTGTTTGCTCCTTGTGTTACACAATTTTTTACAGAATTTGTATTATTACATTAGTCAGAAATGATAATAGGTTCGATACTGCGAAGTTTCGTCATAACAAGACACAATAAGTCCATATTACTTTGATGGTTGTTTGTGACTTCGATATTATACAATACGGTTTGTTATAACAAACATTTTGTAGCGCGTCATTTCGGAGGCTCGTTATTCATACAGTTTGTCAATACGAAAATTGATAGAGTTCGTATAATTATGAAGCTTTTTTATTCGGTAAATGATAGGAATCTCCGAAGGTTAATCGAAAGGTTTATTAATTGGAACATGAAAAATCATTTTCGCTTATCCAAATGTGGAGAAACAAGTTAACAACTAAAATCCTCCAAATTTCAAAACCTCATAATAACATTTTTCACCTGAACGAATATCAGGCCCTTTCCACTATTAGAAGAACGGACCTAAAATAATGACCCTTAATATGTATTTTTCTGACTAACAAACTTACGAAATAAGAAAATTGTTAATAACAAACCTCCTTAATTAACTACAAACTTTTTTTTTCTTTTTCGGAATAACAAACCTTTTGACATCGGAGTAACGAATTTTAGGAAGAGCGAACGTATCAAAGTGTAACCTTAAACCTATTCTCAATCATTACTTTTTTTAACATGTGTTTTCAAAGTAAGCACAAAAGCACAAACAAATTGACGATCTCTCTGTCTCTTAAATGTAAAAATGAAAAAAAAATCTTGGAAAGAATTACAAATGAACATTGCTTTTCATTGATGAGTATAAAACAACACCATGTGATGATAAGCGGAGGATTTGTTTATTTTCATCAGACAATAATTGTATACTGCATTATTTTTGTTCGCTTGTGACGGCATTTCGATGAATAAAAAACATAAACAAACAAACAAAAACTTCTCCAGAGGAATTTGGTACAACGGGAGTGAACTGGCAATTCGTTTCTCTGTGTGTTGGAGCTCGATTCCTTCTCTGTTTCTCATTCATTTTTATTCAACTGCTTCCACGTCCTTTTGAAACTTTTCCATTTTTTATTCAACACATGCCCATTACAGACTTCTTCCGTCATTATCCTACATGTGATTACGTTGCACTTTTCGAATTTGTTTTGGTTTGTTTTGTTTTGTTTCTGTTTTCTGTTTGGTCGCAGCATGTCCAGGCTATTGAGGAAATTAGAGAAAAATCGTCATGAAGAGAAAAATAAGAATGAATTAAGGCATTTAATATCATGACAATTACAGCGAACGTCCGTTATGGAGGCCAAAACTGGGTGTGTTCTGTTTGAGACGGCAGCCACCATACTCAAAAGATAAACACTTGGCGCACCTGTCACTAAAAAGTGGCACTGATCCTCTTTCTCCTACTACGTAATCCATTGACTTATTCTACTATCGAACATCCGTGACCAAAACGTTTTCCTTTTGTTATTGCAAGTAAATTGAGTGCTGAACATTATTCATTTTTGGGTATGAGCGGCTCGGTGATTTGGTAATATTTTCAACTAACATTAACTTTATGTGCAGTGATATATTTGTAATTATCAGGAATTTCCTTTCTCGGACAAAACGTCCGTGAGCGAAACTTTCAGAACCTGTAGCAGTACAAATTGTCTCCAGATCATCATTAGAAAGAAATTTAAATGCTCAGAAATTACAGATTACGCAGAATTCCATTTTCCTATAACTTTGTTTTCAGTGTTTAGCTGTTTTTGTATAATTAGAGGGAAAACAAGCGTAAAATTGTGAGCAAATTTTCAACGGTTTCTTCATCATGATCACATAACGCCTTAAAAATTCTGAAACTACTGCCCTAAACTCATTGTTTACTTTGTAAAACTTTATTTGTGGCTATTGGAGCTAAAAGTTTTAAAGAATACAGGACACTTTCCGGACAAGTTATCTACCTATCGAGGGGACTGCATACGTCACGGACGTTCGCTGGAATTGTCACGGACGTTCGTTCTACTGATAGGGTCATGTTCCCGGGCGGATAACTGATCGGCAGAGAGTACATAGCCTTCCTAACTCTTTCAAAAATTTGAAAATGGTATTGTCAATGCAAATTATAAGACATTTGACATCCTGACAACATATGTATTGCTCAGAGGGGGATCAGGAGGTGAATTTTCAGAGAAAATATTAATTATTTGCTTGGTTTTCGGTGAATTGCATGGTCCAAAAACTGCGGACAAGCCTCAGTTCGCTCCAAAAACAACATACAGCTCCTCGGCCAAAGGTAAAATGCACCTTCGTCATCAAAGCAAGATGGTGTCCCACTCGAAAACGTGTTAATCATCACGGACATTCTTTTTTTTTTCTCGGAGGTTCGTCTAAAAATATAATTTCGGTTCCTATTTGACAAAGGATGGACAGAAACTCAAAACAAACATAGTATCGTGTGGCTAGATCTTAGTTGATTACGACTCAGAACAATATCACCAATAGCGTTTAATGGGATCTTTATTAGAAAATAGCGGAAGCACGTCCGTGACGAAAACTGAGTATAATTTTGCATAAAAGAATATTGCGTCCCATGTACAGCCAGCAGACGTACAATTTTTGCAGGATATGTTCATTAGGTGGAACACCAAATTTTCGTATACATTACAGTTGGGACAACAAAGTAGAATTTGCAGCAGCGATAGAAATAAAAGCACCACGGACGTTCGTCTGTTTAGGACTTTGATATTTCAATTGTTCTCTGTGATTTTATACGTGCTCATAAAGTTCTTATAATTTTGTGGTTCATACCCATGATATGTCAGATCCAGAACATGGTCAGATATTAGATGCCACGTACCATAAAAATGCACATCATTAGTTTGAAAAAACAAAAATTATTGTGAAAATAGCGTTTTTACCGTATTTTTACGCTTTAAGTCCTTGTCAAATGAAAAATATCAGGCAAAAGTCAACAAAACCATATATTTCCTGAAAGGAAATTTACCAGTCTTTGAGATGACATGAAAAAATCTGGTTTCTTAGATCATCCTGGTGTGTTCTAAGGGAAAGAATGTCATAAGGTGCAAAAATTGGCAATTGTACATCGTTCAAAATTCTCACCCATATATATATATATATATATATATATATATATATATATATATATATGTGTGTGTGTGTGTGTGTGTGTGCATGTAGGGGGCACTTTGGGGCTACTGTCTGGGGCCCCGTACAGAATAAAATAACTAGCTTTAGTGCTTTGGATATCTCTGATGAGTACTAATTCCGATTGTAAAAGAAAGTAGCCGTGACCATTTTCAGCTGAACAAAATCAATGTGTGTGTGTGTGTGTGTGTGTGGGGAGGGGGGGGGGGGGGAGGGGGTAAGGGGGCAATTCGGGACTACTGTCTGGGGCCCCGTGCAGGATAAAATAACTGGCTTTGGTATTTTGGATTTCTCTGATGGGTACTACTTCCATTGCAAAAGAAATTAGCCATGATCCTTTTCAGCTGAATGAAACTATTGTGTGAGTATGTGTGTAGGGGGGGGGGGGGGACACTTTGGGGCTACTGTCTGGGGCCCCGTACATGATAAAATAGCTGGCTTTGGTGTTTTGTATATCTCTGATGGGTACTACTTCCATTGCAAATGAAATTAGCCGTTACTTTTATCAGCTGAATAAAGTCAATGTGTGTGTGTGTGTGTGTGTGTGTGTGTGTGTGTGTTTGTACGTAGGGCTTGTAGGGGGTGGGGCACTTTGGGGCTACTGTCTGGGGCCCCGTGCAGGATAAAATAGCTGGCTTTGGTGTTTTGGATATCTCTGATTGGTACTCCTTCCATTGCAAAAGAAATTAGCCGTGACTCTTTTCAACTGAATAAAATCAATGTTTGTGTGTGTTTGTACGTAGGGCCTATGGGGGTGGGGCCCTTTGGGGCTACTGTCTGGGGCCCCGTACAGGATAAAATAGCTGGCATTGGAGTTTTGGATATCTCTGATGGGAACTACTTCCATTGCAAAAGAAATTAGCCGTGACCCTTTTCAGCTGAATAACACCATATTTGTGGGGCCCTTTGGGGCTGCTGTCTGGGGCCCCGTACAAGATAAAATAGCTGGCATTGCTGTTTTCATGATAAGTACACCCAAAGGAACAATATGCACCAACTTTTGTCCGTGACCCCCTTCGGCTGAATAAATCCATTTTCGGGGTCCCTTTTTGTGGCCCCTAGGCTTACGGTACAGGATGTGACTTGCCAGCAATTCATTTTATTGACCCTTGGCCACATCCTTATATGATGAGACCATCAAAAAGTGTGACCCTTTTCAGCTGAAGAAATGCTCTGGGCCCTCGGTCTAACATGTTATGCACACAAGAAAGGCCGGCCGGCAGCCCGAACTAGAAGTTGTTTACAGGATTGACAGCGCGTATAGTAGCGCGCGACGCACTTGTAACAACTGATTGAGTGCGCACTGCTAGTGTAAACATTGTGACGTCAGGCCGCGCATGTTAGTGAGAAATTAATGCAGGCACACGTGATTCATTTCAGCGCTTCCAAGTGGCTACATTCTTGACCCTTTTTTATAAACTCTTGTATTTCTATTTGCTTCCTGACACTTCACTTTCTTGTACAAATCGTTATTGCTATGCTTTGCAATAATTTTGTATAATTTGGATATGGAAACAAATAAATGGAATTAAATGAAATTGGCATTTACGTTGACCAATCGCTTGGGTGGAATGAACATAGTAATACATGTGTAAACGTAGAATGAAAAAGAAACCGCACTTGATGAAAAGATAATTAGGTCCATTATTTCTAAGACACTGCTCTTTTGCTGTTTAGGTAAATCGTTTAGCGTGACCTAGTACATTAGATGAGATTATATGAAAAACAATTTATGTAATATAATTTTCCACACAAAACCCCATCAATAATCATGTTTAATGACATTCATTGCAGCAAAAGTTAAAACAAATCTTTCAGACACTTCGTTTGCGTGTGGGAGTTTTAACAGACATAAGATACTCTTAAACTTGGAGCGTACTTTCAGTTGCCTTTGCAATATGACAGCGTTATTATAACCAACCAATGCCTATAGAGGGCATATATTTCAGTTCTTACAATTATTGTCTATTAATCGTGTATGCAATGAAACCCTGATTTTGAAACTGTAGGGCCTAAAACTGTAGGGCCTTAATGGCAGACCGACCTGTCTAGACTTCGTTCTCCTCGAGTGGATCCAAATACGTCAAGAACATTACACAAAAATAATTCTACTCCTTTGTTCTGATGGTGTACATGACACATTGACTGAGACTCGGAGGAATGTGTTGTAGGCGGTAGACCTTCCTTTTTTTTCTTCGTTGCCAAACGACCCATTTCATAAAGAATAATGTTGATAATGATATCAACTGTTTTCCAAGCTTCTTCATTGTTATTTTAGATTTTAAAGCCAAAATTGAGACATTATAAAGCCAAACAACCTCTGAATTTTGAAGAACGAACGGCGCGTATCAAACCTAAGCCTGCAGGTATGATAACAGAGCGTCATTCTAACGACGGCCATCACCGGTCCGGCAGTCAGTACCAGTACATTGCATGCAAAACTGATTTCACCGCATGTCTTTTGTACAATGGATGATCCCAACATGGTATTTGTGTACAATTCCCCTAAACTGTTCGTTGGTGAACAGAAATAAAAATATCTTTTTTAGTTTTGCACCTTTATCATAAACATCAATAACTGTCTTTTGGGTTTGAGGGAAACTCCATACTATGCGAAGTTGACCTGAATGACATAACTTTAACATTAACATTTACTTTAATTCATATACAAGTGATAACAATCGATGGACAGGCCTTATAAAGCAGAAGGCTGCGCAAAATATCTCGTCAGTTTAATAATCCCAACTGATCTAACTATTACAAATGTTGAAGAAAAAAAAAAACAATGCTTAACACACTGAGCGCTTGAACAGAAAGTACTTATACCATCAGGTGTTATTGCATACCTTGTTTTTAAAGTTGGATGTAATATTTAGTAACACATGCGAACAATATTGATACACGATGAATATGTCAATCCTCTCACATTTACCTTTATAGAATAAACACACAAAGAAATAACAGAAAAAACAAGTATTGGGAGAGTAATCAGAACTCTTTCATTTTACTTCTCTCGGTCCTGAACATGGCTGGAATTTGATGAAGTACACAAAGCTGCTACTGCCTTCGAACCGTTTCAAATACGTCAACTACAAAGGATTATATTGATTTGTTCCAATAACGTTTATAAATTCCAACAACAAATTTCTTTTGGCAGATGTTCGTACTGAATAAGAATGTGATTCACACGTATTCAGTGGCTGTGGATCGGATAAATGCAAGGCTGGGAGTTCAATATACATTTGTACTCTCTACGGCTCATTCAGTAACGATTGTTGTATAAATGCCATACTTCATTTTTATGACTTTGCCCTTGCCCCTCACCTAAACCAACATAAAGTCTTACAGGCTGCCAGTTCCGAAAGTCACGACCATACAGTAGCCCTGCGAAATCTATTAAGAGTGCAGAATTCATTGATATTTCTTAGAAATGTAAATCTGTTTAATAAAAAAATAATAATAATGATACCGAAAACCCTGAAATGTACTGGATATTTTAGATTTATTTTGAGGACGTGAACAGTAAGGCCTACCAATGATTATTTTAGTTTAAATTGTTTTACTTCAGTAGTTTTTGTTTTTATTCCTTGGATATATTTCTAATTTTACATCCGTAACCTGATTCCAGTCAAATTCTCCACACATACACATTATACCAAATGATACACGTCCAGACGAAGAAGAAAGAGGAGTATTGTGAACGTATAAAGTATCTCAACTAGAATATGAGAAAAACATATCTTATTGATGGTAGTGATAACTCATTGTTTATAAACGGCGAAAATGTTGCAACGTATTGACAAATTGCCTTACACCGACGTAAATAAGCACTGAATTGATTAGTGTTTTCGTAGTACCCATGATAAAAAAATTAAAGAAAAATCATGGGCGTATATACTCGAGCAGGATTCGAACCTACGACTTCCTGATCTCGGAAAATGTTTCCCGTGAAAATGTTGTGGCAAAGACATAGAAGTATTAAAGATCCTACACTACATAGGATCTTTGGTAGTATCTACATAATAATTATACATCACATAAACCCCATCGTTGATTATCGCCAAAATGCCGATAAAGTATTAAAGAAAACCCCAGAAGCATCTTGCAGTAATAAAACGTGGGATGATTTTTGTATCAGCATTGTCTAGAAAGTATTATTCATCGAATCACCTCTTCATGTTTAATTGGAAATCTATATTGACAAGAATACCATAACATTAATGCATTAACTCTTTTTTATACGTTGTACCCTTGCTTCAACTTTACAAGTGTTACAACATTTGTGACAGTGCACCTCAAAACGAACATATAAAAGTATCATAAAACGGGCAGGAAAGTGTGTTTTTTAGCAGTTTATCTCGAACATTTTTGGTAGAATGGTGTAATTAGGTGTGTCTTTAGAATCTCTTTTTCATTTCTGAAAAACCTTGTCCACACGCCTCACTTTCAACTCTAATAAGTTTTGAAAGGATAGTGCTACTGCTTTGAAGGTTGGCATTAATTATGGACAGAATGTGTTAATGAGGCATGCTAAATTTCAGTTTAATCTGATAATCCCTTCATTGTTGTTACTCTGGTGGTTTTTATCCTGTTTTTTTTTTTGTCCCATTCATCGCACAGCCAGCATGGTTTGGTATCGATTAGACGCTTGAATAGACACTGTACTTCAGAGCCTCTTTTCTCAGCTCACAGTTTTCCTGAGTTTGTGCTTTCTTTCCAATATTTAGATAGGTTAGGAGAGTCCATTTGATTTGAGTTATACATCATTTTAAAGCTTAAAGTCTGTTCTTTCAGAATATGGTCTTAACTAAAAATTCATATCTGGCGACTTTTTGTTTGTTTTGAGGTGCAGGGTCACATTTTTTTTTAATTATATATTCCTACTTGATAAAGAAATAGGGATGATAGTGACGGTTTTACTTTTATTACTACTCCTTTATCAACATTGTGGATGTATTCATTACTGCAAGCTGCAATGTCGATAAACCAAATAGTATAGTGCAAGAAAGAAGGCATGAATACTGTTTTGGCATTAACATTTGAAAACTTAGCCAGTGACGATTGGCTGATATCAATGATAAAATGATAATGATCAAGTTATGACTATTTTGTATTCAATGGATTAAAAGATTTGTATAAGTCACAATAATAGGGAATCTCCGTTCAATCGTTTGGAAATCTTGAAGACGTATATTGTAAACAATGTTGAAACGTCATTTTAAAATGTCTACAGTATTCGATAACCTATTCCATGTTAGGTGGCCTGTACTTTATTGAAAGAAGAAGAAGAAGAAAAAAGAAAAAGAAGAGCAACTTGCATTTATATCTAACATGCACAATGTCCCAATGTCTACTGAAATACTCCTTGGACATAAATACATAAATGACCAAGACATCGTGGACCTTATGCATCAGAATGATTTACCAAATTCCCTCAGATAGATGAGCTTCCTGAATCTGCTGAACAGATAGAATCTGAATAATATTAATTCAACATTTAACAAATGCGTGTTGTAAAAAATATTTTTGTGTACCACTTCTAAACGAAAAGAAAAAGATTCTAAATCATTTCTTTTAAGCCTAAGCAGTTCAACCACCGTTCTGTCCCTATCCCTCAGTGCACATGATTGTATTTGTACCTTAAGAGTTTACAGGGCTACTAAACTTTGCTTTTAGTGTCAACCCCTCAGTGCATTCAAACATGCCGGAACACATAGTGGAACCATCATTGCACATTATTGTAAACTTGTATTAAAAAATAATGTGAATCACTAATAACAGAACGTATCTAAACGCTTACCATCGTTTGTACATTTACATACTCGTTAAAAATAAAATGTTAGTGAAAATATTGCAGAAACCTTTGAATGGACTGAATTTTTGTTGAATTTGTTTGCTTTTGAGAATAACATTCTTAATATTTGTATCTTTTTATCATGAAGAATCATAAACCAAACCAGTGAAAGGTAAAATAGCTATGTATGACACCATAGGATAGTCAACTTTAAGGAAGACCGGTTAAAAATGTCACAGAATTTCATTGAAAGTTACACCTCCTGTGAATATCGAATTTAAGTGACATCTTGATTTCATAGAATACTTGAACAGTCAAACCTGCTCAACCATTAACAAAGACTAAGATAAAAAAAACAACCAAATGACTTGTATGACAACTTGATTGAAAAAAGCACCCTGCATTCAAACCTTAGTCATACATATTTAAAGCAAAAAATAGTTTGTTTGTTTTTTATATGGCAAATAGTTGTCAATTTTCAGCGACCAGTCAGTGTCATTGACTTCTGTCTTGCTGCAGTTTTAATAATGATCATTTCTGAGACCCGATAGTTATGTGAGCAGTGAAAAGGTTAATTTTCGGCAACCTCCTTGGGGACTTTGCCGCCAGGACCTACAAAGTCGTGTCGAGATTGAAACTATAAAGCACACCTGCAATTACCATCGTACGACACTACAGTGTCACTTCATATTAAAGTATTCCACGATTGTGTTCTTAGTGGCTTGCATGGGTAGAGCACGTGACCATCACTGGGCAATCAGGGGACTTTTAACAAAACGTGGTGGCAGCATCATGGCGAAAACAAGGATTTCCATGGCAACGAGAAGCCAGAAGGACTCGTGATAGGTTCCGAACGTTTTGATGATTGTACCTGTGAGCATAAAACATATACAAAAAAAAAAAACTCTTAGATTTTAAATCTTAGAACTATTATTGTTTCTGTTTTTCAAATTCTGCCATGCTGGGAATATATAAAGTATAACTATATAACTAAATATAAATAGAAGTAAGCGTGGAAATAAAACCAGCTTCACGTGTGTAATTAACGGTTTAACCATTCGCTCTGGAATGTTGCTCCAGAAGTGGATCTCTTTAGCGGAATTGTAATGCCTGCTCCATAACAATGCGACTTTTTCGCATCTATTTGTGACCGTGCATCACAAAACGAACAAAAATTCCCACACACTGATTTTGCTTTAGGACTGAAAATAGGTGAAATGGGTCAACCTAGCCGATCTTGACTTTTTCTCTTTTTTTTTCTGAAGGAGCAAGTCCTTTTCTACATATTTTAAGATTTGGGATCATAAAACGGTCAGAAAAGTGTTTTTTTTTGCAGTTTATCTCGAACATTTTTAGTAATATAGTGTAATTAGATGTGTCTATAGAGTCCAATTTTCATTTCTGAGAAACCTTGTATACACTCTTCCCTTTCAACTATAATAACCTTTGAAAGGATGATGCTACTGCTTTGAAATTTGGCGTTAATTATGGACAAAATGTGTTAATTTAAAGGCATGCTCAATTTTAGTTCAATTTGATGAGCCCTTCATTGTTGTTACTCCGGAGGTTTACTGTTTTTTGTCCCATTCATCGCACAGGCAGCACCGCTTGGTCAAGATTAAGAGCTTGAATACAAACTGTACCTCAGAACTTTTTTTCTCAGTTAACACTTTTCCTGAATGTGTACTTTCTTTCCAATATTTAGGTAAGTTAGGAGAATCCATTTGAATTGAATTATACATCATTTTAAAGCTTAGAGTCTGCTCTTTTAGAATCTGCCCTTAACTAAAAAGCCATGTCTGGCGACTTTTTGTTTGTTTTGTGGAGCAGGGTCACATTTGTATGCGTTTTTCTTCTTGTATCTTTTATCACGTTTGTTTACCTGTTCATCTTCATAAATTGTACTACATTAAAAGGAGCGAAAGCGGTATTTGAATGTCTTTTCTCTCTCTCTCTTTTTTTTTTTTTGGTTGATTGAAATAACCGTAGGCCTATATTCTGAGGGGAAATATTCAGAGATAGATACTGGTTTATCTTATTTGTCTTGTCACGACTGTCAGACAAATAATTATTAAAGAATATTCCAGTATGAAGAAGAAAAAAAAAACAATCAGGGCCGGCGGAACGGGAGGGGCGGGGGGCTCGCCCCCACTTTTTATATTTCTTTTTGCACCCTGCATAGGAAAGCAAGGGTGTCACCACTTTGCCCCCCCCCCCCTCCACACTTTTTGGGTTTATCCAAGAAGTGGAACTAGAAAAAAAAAATAGAATGAAACCTCTATAAGCACCGTAAGGCATTTCATTCTGTGCTGAAGACGCCTGTTTTGTTTGCTTGTTTTTTGTTTATTTTTGGGCTTGTCAGCTGAAGAATCCTGAAAGTGGCACCAAATGTTGCACTGAAGACCTTTTTCTTAACCGTATGAAATCCGGCAGTGCCCCCCCCCCCCTACACACACACACACTTTTGAAAACATGGCGCGTTGGCATTTTCTTCAATGTGTAACTATATATAGACCATTTGTGACCCTGTACCACAAAACCAACAAAAAGTCGCCAGACATGGATTTTTAGTTAAGGGCAGATTCTAAAAGAGCTGACTTTAAGCTTTAACATGATGTATAACTGTATATAAATGGACTCCCCTTACCTAGCGAAATACTGGAAAGAAAACACACGCTCTGGAAAAAAAATGTGATCTGAGAAAAAAAAAGGCTCTGAATTACAGGGTCTGTTCAAGCGCTCAATCTTTTACAAGCTGTGCCAGCCGTGCCTTGAAAAGGACAAAACACAGGATGTAAACCAATGGAGCAAAGGGATTACCAGAGTAATCCGAAATTGAGCATGTTCTATTAACACATTCTGTCCATGATTAATGCAAACTTTCAAAGCAGTAGCACTATCCTTTTAAAGGTTATTAGAGTTGAAAGTAAAGAGCGTGCATAGGATTTCCAAGAAATGAAAAGGGGCCTCCAAGACACAACTGATCATTCTATTTATACTCTCCCCCAAACAGGGTTGTAAAAGAAAAACTGCTGAAAACACACTTTCCCACTGATGTTATGATCCAAAACTTCAGAATAATGTAGAAGAAAAAAATACAAATGCTCTTTCCGAAAATATGGAAAACTGAATATTGACTTGGTTGATCCATTTCACCTTTTTTGACTCCTCACTTTAAATCAAGGGGTGCGACTTTTTGTTTGTTTTGTGGTGCACGGTCACATTTAAGTATCGCATGCATTGTTAAGCAAGTAGCTTACCTACGAGAAAGGATCCCCAAAACATGCCAAGTCCAGTTACCAAATCCCCTATGGCTAAAATAAGTGGAAAATCGGTCATCGAAGCACGATCTTTGCCTATGAATACAGCCAACGATGCCCTGGATCCCATACAAGAGGAGGTTAAAAAAGCCGAGATCATCATCATCGGATAACTATATACAACTAAGTCGGCGGTGAGAGATATGATATTCAAGATGGTCGCTGCTAGAAATATGTTGACTGGATCAATAATCCGTGTAGCAGCTCCGCTTAGGGCGGGGGAAAGGAGAGCTGCAGCTGCAGTCGAGAAGGCGACGTACACTGCGTGTGAAGGTGATATTCCTGAGGCAATGGCACGGGGGATGACGAAGGCATACCACGATCCGTCTACCATGGCTAGGAAAAACATACACATAAGAATAATGTTCTGACATGGGTCTCGATAAAAGATGCTGTTCCTCCAAAGAGCGCCGATATACGACCAGTAGGACTCTCTGTTTTCTTCGTCATCAATAGTTTCTTTTCGACACTGCGCTAACTTCAGCGGCACCTTTAGATTCTCGTCTTTGTTACACCGGGACCCATTGATTTTGCACTTTTTCGCGTTTACATCATCATGAATTTTGTCCCGCGAGTGATTTTCATTTCCAAAGACGGCTTCGTCCTTATCGGTATTTTTATTAACATCGAGTAACAGAGCGATTGGTACGATGTGTCCGAAAAGCGCACCAATAATGTAGAGAGCGCTCCTCCATCCGTAGAGACTGAGCAGGAAATCACCAAGGAGTGGCAACGCTATTATTCCGAAGGCATAGCCAGATTTGCCAATCCCGTAGAATGTGTTGAAATGATCCATTTCCGCTTCGCTCAGGCCGATGATAACACACGTGGACAAAATGCTGTTCCCTAGTCCTGAAATGAATTAAAAGGCCTCATTATAAAACAGTATAAACATTATTACTTCGCAATTTACTGAATAGTATTTTAATTATGCAGAGTTAATGGGAGCTTTCCAAAAACAACACACACTCACACACAAAGCAAGCAAACAAACAAACAAACAAACAACAACTTGGATGGTCTCACGTTCTTTGAACAGTACAAGTGTGCTTTTGCCTTACAAGTGTGCTTTTGCAAAATAATGCCAGAGACCAAACTACTTCAGCCGGGTTTCATATTATGCGTGTAGTCGCAAATGCGTATACGAGACATTCCTAGCTCCAGCTCCTACATCAAATCAGATGCTATTAATTAGCCGACTACAGTTGAAGGTTCGAAGTGCAACGCAGGATTTTAACTTTCTAACAGGGCGATTGTTAACTGGACCGTTAACGATCGCCCCGACACTGCACAGGCATGCTAACCTGGAAACATTAAACTGCACATTACTTGAATATGAGACCATTCTGAAGCAAATAATTTTCGCGCAACAATAATACATAATGTACTCTTAAATGAATTCCACAAGGATTGGAACAATCATCCCCCAGTATCACTGATCCACTGATTCCCACTGATCAGTTACTAGCCGGCCATCCCCTTTAAATATAAGACCAATGCAGTTCAATAATTGAATACAGTTTAATCCATTTTAGAATGTGAGAAAGAGTGTCAAAATAATTGAGACGTGAATAGGGCATTCGTGTTCATCTACAGTTTCCCGTATGGTTGTGGGTATTTTTATGCACCTGATAGAGCCATCATAGTGACCAGGAAGGCATTATTCATCGAGAGAGAGGCGAGGATAACACCGGCAGAGATGAACACCGCACCGGTCAGCACGAGAGCTCGTCTGCCTCTGTTATGGTTGTACAGGTAAGCAATGACCGAGCCTGTTTTATACAAGAGAGAAACAACGAGTAACCGGCACAGTTTCAAATGCACACCGCTGTCCTTCAGAAACGAAAAAAAAAAGAACAACAAACAAACAAACAAACGAAAAAACAAGTCCATTAGACAGGATATCGAGAAAAAAAGGAAACATCCTTACATTGCAATGTGATTTCATTTATTGGAATGTGGTTAATACAAATGGGGAGTGGAACGGGGGAGAGACTGCGGAAAATAAGTTAAAAAAAGAGTTTTCATCATTATTTCGAGGTACAACAAAATAATCAAGAAGGGAAAGAAAACATGATGTAGAATACAAGTAGAGGAAGAAGCTGCACTGCCACACTTCATAATTTATTGTCTTGCTTTGTTTTGTCCGTTTTGTCCAAATTGAAGTAATGTGCAGTTTAATGTTTCCAGGTTAGCATGCCTGTACAGTGACGGGGCGATCGTTAAACTGCACAGTACTTGAACATGAGACCGTTCTGAAGCAAATTTACACTTATCAGTTACTTGTCATCCCCTTTAACTCTTTATGTGCCATGGTAGAAACCCCCTGTGTGCCACCTTATTCTGAGACATGAAGGTAGTCATGCTTTGAGAAAGAATTCTGTTTTTCCAATTTGTATAACTTCTACAAATTTCTGTTAAGATGGACATAATAGCAGGCAAAGTTAAAGAGGAATGCCAACCTTTGTTTCGATATATATTGTATGACGAATCTATCTTCAATGTTTCTTTTGAATGACCAGTTGCTACATTACTCTAAAGGCATGACTTTTGCCCATAAAACCTTGACAGAAACTTAGAATGTAAGAGAAAATCTAGTTGGGAACACTGCTTGATAGTCAATTACAACATAGAATGCAAGCCGTATAAGAGAGGAACAAAGGGAGGGGAAATGCTTTCATTGTGCCGCGGGATTAGCAGTAATTAGCGATTTATCGATCGGTTTGGCGGCTTTGTTTGTTGAGCAGAATATGCGAAGTTGGTACGCCGTCGACTGAGTCGGACGTGCGAACGTGGCACATAAAAAAAAAAAAAAAATCTAGAAGGTTATATCGTTTTGCGCAGAGACGAGGCAATTGAAAAAATGGGAGGTGGACATTTGTAGAACGGGGAAAAAGACAAGCAAACGCGACAAATTCCATGCAACCAAGCAAACAACAAACAAAGGTAACAAACACAAACGGTATTTTAGGCACCGTTTATATCTGCAATAAAACGATGTTGACATTCAAGTATCTGTCTTTCTTTTTTATGCTATTTTTGTCAATGTTAAGCACAACTTAAAATGTGACATGATGGACATCATGGCGCAAAGTCTGAATTAATTGTCTGTTGGTGAATTTTAATACTTTAAACCCATCAAAGCACCACTGGTGCGATTTATACGGTGTATGTTTTACTAAGCTTGATCGCTTACTTTACCAGGCGTTACAATTTGATTTGAGAGAGAGACCAAAAAAAAAAAAAAAAAAAAAAAACATACATGAAATCACACGCCGATGAAAATAGAATGCCCAATCTAGTTACTTTGTGGATTTTGATTTCCGCGATATTTTGCAAACTCACCTGAATTGAGCACGAAAACCAACATCTAGACCTCTATTGCATCTAAAAGGAATTTTCTGATGTACACGATTATATGTTTAGGCATTTTAACCATGTACGCCACAATTGATATGTAGTGACATTGAGTGACATGATCTCAGAAGTCATTGGTTCCAAGTCACCGTTGTGATTGCTGAAGTCAAAATTGATGGAGCCATAATACTGTCTTGCATAGATAATCTACAATAATAACGTTCAAGTTTCTCATCAAAACGATTACACTTGTCAAAATAAATAAAAAGAATGAACACCTCAACATAATAGATACGCTCATGAAACTATAGCATGCATGTATAGACTTGTGCCTATGCTTTTAAAAATGAACCATTGACCATGTAGACTGTGTCGTGATACCGATGTACTGACTCATCTGAACGCGTACTTGTTGCCTACTAACTTTTGTATGGACTGTACCAATCTATTTGAGTATTCACATTGATTCTGATTGCTTTGACAAACTGACACGGTTGCATATACGATAGACCATTAGCTTTTGCGGTTTTTTTGCTACCTTTTTTGTTTATTTTACCATGTTGTCAGTCCCTGGCAAGACGTATAGGTGTAAGGTAATAAGTCAAAGTAGATGTTTAATACATGTGAGCAAGGACACGTGTATAAGTAAAAAAACAAATGAATTTACCGTTTGGCCTCTTCAAACATGAACTAAATACTGACTGTCATATACTTCACAAACGACATGACTATCAATACATGATTCGATATGCCTACCTGGACAGAACGCTGCAGCCGAATAGACACCAAACATGACCCCGTTGTCCCTGGCGGTGAGGTTGAGTGCGACATTGATGTCAGCGAGGAAGAGGCCGAGGCATTTCACGACCCCGAGCCTGAAACAAGTTTGCCAAAAGAGCGCCAGGACGAACTTCAGGCTGTGAAATTTTGCATGTGACAGACCCATCACTGCCAGATTACACGTTCTTTTAGCAGATGTGTAAGAAAGAACCTAATATTTTTCCCATCTATGAGTGATTATGGTGACTATCCATTTGATAAACCTTTTTTGGTTCACGTAACGCGCCATATATGCTTACACAAAGCCCCTCTTTTTGGCTGCCGATACGGTACAATGCATGCAAAAAGAAGATTACTCTTGTCAAGGGATGTTCTCAACCACATACAGGCGGATAGACTTCTATTGACGAGCGAAAAAAGAATAGCATTCCAGCTTATTTTATGAGACTTGCCACGGTTCATCGCGGTTATATTTTTAATCAAAAGTGGGACAAGTTTGCGCAGATAACAGACCACGCTAACTGAAGTAAGGAATCAGTATATATATATATATATATATATATATATATATATGTGTATATATATATATATATATATATATATAACGAAAACACGCAGAAAAAAAATATCCAAGAGCGGTTTGGCGCAGAGTTGCCAAATGGTGATTTTGGTGAACAAATAGCTGGAAATTTGGTTCTATTTGATTTTTTTTTTCGTTACAAAATCATAGCCTGGTTACCAAATCAATTTTGGGTGATTTTGGGTTTGTTTTTTTTAACTCTTTATGTGCCATGGTGGAAACCCCCTGTGTGCCACGTTATTCTAAGACATGAAGGTAGTCATGCTTTGCGAAAGAATTCTGTTGTTCCAGTTTTTATAACTTCTACAAATTTCTGCTGTGGTGGATATAATAGTGAGCAAAGTTAAAGAGGAATGCTAAAATTTGCTTCGATATAAATTGTATGACAAATAAATTTTCAATTTTTCTTTTGAATAACTAGTTGCTACATTACTGTGAAGGCATCACTTTTGCGCATAAAACCGTGACAAAAACTTAGAATGTACACGCAAATCTAGTTGGGAACACAGCTTTATAGTCAATCACCACGTAGAATGCAAGCCGTATTAAAGTGAGAGGAACAATATAGCGCGAGAAACGCTTTCATTGTACCGCGGGATTAGCGATTTATCGATCGGTTAAATTGGTGGCTTTGTTTGTTGAGCACAATATGCGAAGTTGGCACGCCGTCGACAGAGTTGGACGTGCGAACATGGCACATTAAGAGTTAAAGTGATGGTGAGACCAATGAAAATAATCACAACAACTGATAACGAAAATGCTTTTTGCCCAACGTTCTTCCCTCATACCGGATACACTTATAATAATTGCAATTTTCTGTAGAAACATTACATGTGCCCCTTTTGTCACTCAACACACACAAACACTCATAGATCTATGCACGTTGTGAGCCGTAAATGCACCGAGATTCGAGCAGAGTGTCTGATAAAGGTTTATTGACATCAGTTCGCTTTGAAATCGAAGCCATATCTACGCTTTGCCAAATTTGGTTATTTTTGATGACTTTTGATGATTTATTATTTACGTGCATTTTGGTGCTTTTGCTCTTTTGGGAACCAGCGCTCACAGCGTAAAGAAAAGATGTAAGTCCTAGTAGCTTAAATCATGGTAGTAAGGGAAATTGATATAATTGCAATTATGTCATGAAATGCATATGCCAGCTGAACAGTGTGAATCATGGGAGATACAAAAAATAAACAAACAAATAAAGAAACAACAAGCAAACAAACTCAGAAGAGTGTCACAACATAATTGCAGGCTCCTTCTAGTTTAATTAATAGCCGCATTCACGAGAACAAAATAGCGTGTTACCGAGAGCGCTGTAAAACTCAAATTTTTGCTTTTCTTTCCGTTTGTGTGTGTGTGTGTGTGTGTTTTCAATCATTCAGACTCTCCAAATAAGTGGGTGAGCGTTCGCGCTCGGAAACTCATTTTTTTCCCGGGGAGGGAGGGGAGAGCAACCTGTCACACGTACAGAAATAACCCGCTTAGTGCAGATCGGTAAAACTATTGTTCTTCTGCCTCACGAGACAGTGGTGTGGAGTGCACGATGTTGCGTTTTCGTTTTGCATGATGGGATATAAGAACTCGAGTTTCTAAAAACGACCGTTCACACGTACCGCCGGGCAAATTAGGGCTCTAATTCAGAAATGAGAGCAAGATTTTCTTGGGAATTCGGGGGCTTCTTTGGGGTCCACAGGTGCAAGAAACTCGAGTTTTGTAACCAGCTAATTTGTGTATGTTTGACTCCCCTCCCCCTCCCATCTAATATCGATTAAACATTGTACTGCAGGCAAATGTGATTTTAGCAACATATCATTTGTGTATACCTAAAGGTGTTAACGGAGCGTTGATTTACCATTAAGTGAAATGTTTGTTTGCAAAAACCGATAAGTCCATTTTTGAAGATTTTGAAGTACGATCTCTGTCATTAAAGTACGAAATAATACTTTTTAAATCACATATTGGTCACTACATATAAAGATATATTTTTTAAGTTATGGTCAAAAGAATCAAACATTTTCTTATCATTCTCTTTATTTTTCTTGACCTTTAATCGCAAATATCTCCATTTGGCAAATATGGACTTATCGGTTTTTGCAAACAAACTCTTCAAGTGTTTGTTGTTTGTTACGGAAATTTCAGTGTTGTTTTTTTTAATAATGATTTGGGTGCGGCCAGGGAACATCTTTACCACAATCTAAATATGGGAATATTGCTAGTTGAAGGAAAACTCCGTAGTACATAGTGTAAATGAGCTTAGAACAAGCAGTGTAATGTTTCCCGAGGACTATGTCAAATTGTCTAGTTGCATTATTACTATAATTTTCACGACTCACGAGGGGACTGCATTCTACAAGCTTGGCTTTTTGGCAGTCCCCTCCATTTCCGACCTTTTCTTTCTTATGATTCAGTACCATTTTGCCCATGTATTTTTTCAACTAGTATGTTTATTGATTCATGTTAACAATGACGTGTATCTAAATTTCATTTGGAAATGTAATAGTTACATTGTACTTAATTTGTTTATATGAAATTGTCATTTATATGCTTTGGCCGGAAATGAAATAAAAATGAAATGAAATGAAATGTACTACATAAGACTGTGCAAACTGATGTTGCATATACATTAGAAAAGGCACCCCTTGCTTTACGTGAGGACTCGGAAAAGCGAGTTTTTCATATTTTCTGAAATAGCTATTCTTCTACTTTATTACTAAGTTTGGGATCATACAGTTAATCGGAAGTGTGTTTTCAGGGGGTTTCATTTATTTATATATTTATTTTTTTTATTATTTTCTTTTAAGAAGAGTGTGATCAGGTATTTCTTTTTTTTCCTTTTTTTTTAAATCCTTTTCACACTGTTCATTTTAAACGCTAATAACATTTGAAAGGAGAATGCTACTACTTTGAAAGATGACATCATTCACGGGAAGAATATGCTAATAGAGCAAACTTAATTCTAGCTTAATCTGATAATCCCTTGGCTTCATCGTTGTTTCTCCGGTGGTTTTCATGATCTTTTCTCTCCCTTTCATCGCACAGCTAGTACGGCTTGGTAATTAGCATCTATAGTTGACGTTGTTCAGTGACAAATTCGCGACCGGTTTGGACTCTTAGATGTTTTCAATTCCGCATTGTCGTAGGGGGTGCTGTTCGTTATTCCGAAGGTTCGCTATTCTGAAGGTTCGTTATCCCGAAGGGTCGATAATCCGAAACACACAAATTCCCTATACCTACAGGTTCGTTAATCCGAAAATGAAAAAAAAGGGTTCGTTATTAAAATCCAAAAAAATGTGGCGTTATTCCGAAGGTTCGTTATTCCTAAGATTGGTTAATCCGAAAATGAAATTCAGAACAAGAACTTTCGGAATAACGAATCTTAGGAATAAAGAGCCTTCGGAATAACGAATCTTAGGAATAAAGAGCCTTCGGAATAACGAACCTTCGGAATAACGAGCTGTAACCGTCGTAGGCGGTTGACTTGCTGGTGTGGGAAAGGTTGACGCTGCATATTCGCTAAAGACGAAGACAGCCGAATGAACACCCACACGTCACTGATGTGTTTTGGTAATTTTGCTCCATTCACTCAATTCACATGTATATGAAGGTGAACTTGTCCTTCAATTACAGTTTATGATGCAACAGTGACGCCTCGTACACAATGAAACGCATGTTTCCAGAGACTAGCGTGGAAACAGAGAGTATAGATATCATTGATGGGCAACCAGGGGACTCTCGATGAATCGGGGCGGAAGTGTCAGGAAAAAAACAACGATGTCCATGGCGACCAGAAGCCAAAATGACTCGTGATAGGATCCAAACGTTTGGATGATTGCTCCTGTGAGTATGATAGCAACAAAATCACCAGGACCAATGGTGTAAATCATGGATTTTTTTTTTTAATAATACTGAGTTATAACCCTTTTTACACTTGTGTTTCTTAACCCCGTACTTTCTCCGACCCAGGACTATCGTTAGTCCCGTACCATTTTTTTTCAGCTTTTTACACTCGCCAATAAATCCCGTACTAAGCTCTTGTCCTGGGCTAAGGAGAAACTTGACCTTTTTAAACTCGTATTTCTTAGCCCCGTAATTTCCAAACCACATGAATATTCACGATTACGCTGTGCACTGTACACGTACACGCACGCACCGGCAGCACTTGATTACCTCGTTTCTGATTGGTCAGTGGGGGGTCGGACTTCGTCTCCGTCGCTTAGCCCCGGATTATTTTTCCGTTCTGTTTACACTCGCTTGCTTGGCACCGCAATTGCGGTGCTAACAGTGCTATTTTGCAGGGCAAGATAGTACGGGATTATCGGTGGGGGTATCCCACTTTCCCCAAAACGAGTGTAAACAGAAAGTGGGCTAAGGAAAGTCCGTTACCAACGGTGGGGCCAAGTCCCCCCCCCCCCCTCATAGCCCCACCGTTGGTACGTGACTAAGCACAATTTTGCATGTGTAAAAAAGCCCTATATTGGAACTATGATTTAATAATAATATTAAGATTCAAGATGACATATTTCTGGGTACTGGGTTATGATGGAAATCTTTTAACAACAATAATCAATTCTTGATGGGATATTTCTTGTTGACACAATTGGTACAAACGAAATTTTTTTTTTTCTTTTGCGTGTGTTATTAACTTCAAAACATGTTGGCTCCTAATTACTTCTACAGCCGTGGAAACATCCTTTACACTTCAGCACGCTAGCAAGTATAATTGCAGTTATGATGCAGTAATTTTCAAAATGTATATCCTTACTTTGTTTCCTACTTGTTTTACTTTGCTGTTCATCATCATCGATCACCAATCGACAGGTACGTTACGACTGTAAGACCAAATTAGAAAAAGCAAATTATAGTCCTAGAGTTTTGTTACCCGGTCCCGATAAGTGACATGGCCGGATATGGGAGAAACCATAATGAGTACAATGGGAATAAAGGTCCCACTTGTAGTTACGTAGGTATATTACATCACAAAAGTACAGTAATGTTCGCCAGCTTACTTAAATTGATAGTCGTAAAATTGATATGTTTTTCTGTAGAATTCATAACATGTTTGTGAAATGAAATATCACAGGCAAATCAAATGAGTTTTGTAGGAGCGTTGTTTTCACAATATATCCAGTTTTTCTTTAACTTCATTGTTTTGAGTCATCAGAATAATAGAGAGGTCCCTATTGAAATGAGGACCTGATAGTTGAAGCAAGGTTGCATGTCAGCTGAAACAAAACGAGATGACTATTTAATTTGGATATGAAATCTTTTTACTCTTTTTTTTTTGGGGGGGGGGGCAACTTTTGACTACAGAGTACTGTTTACATATCAGGTATATTGGGCGGTGAGCAGCACCTGCTTACCCACGAGGTAAGATCCAAAAAACTGGCCAAGTCCAGTTGCCAAGTCTCCCAAAGCAAAGAGAAACGGGAATTCAGTAATCGGAGCTCGATCTTTGCTTATGAATACAATCAGTGTTGCTCGAGTACCTATAGAAAAGGCGCTAAGAAATGCCGAAACCATGGTCACCGAATAATCAAAATAAAGTAATTCGACGGTCAGAGATGTGATGTTCAAAATAGTCCCTGCAAGAAACATGTTGATGGGGCTAATTATCCGTGTTAGAACTCCGCTTAGGCCACGCGAAAGGAAAACGGCAACTGCAGTTGAGAGGGCGATGTACACTGCTTTCGAAGATGATATTCCCGAGGCAATGGCACGAGGAATGACAAAGGAGAACCAAGCTCCGTCTATACCATTGAGAGAAAGGTATTACAAAGGAGAACAATGATCTGACACGGGTCTCGGGAAAACATGCTGTTCCTCCAACAGGTCAAAAGGAGACCGATATAGGAGCAGCAAAGATGCACATTTCCATTCCCATCGCTGGTGCCTTCCCCACAGTTAGTTATCTGTGACGGCAACTTGAGAATCTGTTCTCTCTGACAGTGTGATCCAGGGACGTTGCCCTCTCCGTGGATAAACTTATCATCGTGCTTGTTCCGTAATTCTGTTCCAGTCACACATGGGGCCTGGTCCTCCTTGGTCTTTGGGTTAACATTAAGTAACAGAGCGATTGGTACAATGTGTCCAAGAAGCGCACCAATTATGTAGAGGGCGCTCCTCCATCCGTAGAGTCTGAGCAGGAAATCGCCAAGGAGCGGCAACGCTATTATTCCGAAGGCAAGGCCAGATTTGCCAATCCCGTAGAATGTGTTGAAATGATCAGCATCCGCTTCGTTTAGTCCAATGATAACGCACGTGGACAGGAGGCTGTTCCCTAGACCTGGAATAGATAACAAGACATTACTTAGATAAGTTACGTTCAGACGACAAGCCTTTACCTCGAGGTTAGGAAATCTCCAGGTTAAGCTCGTATTTAGACGCACTCGTAGTCAGCGAACCCCGAGGTTAGCGCTCAATGTTAAGAGCCATGAGATATCTCAGGGTTAGCGCTCTAACCACGAGCCCGGGGGGGGGGGGGGCACTCGTAGTTAAGCACCGTGTGGACACAACAAATCAACGAACACAATGGGGCAAGAGTTTAATCTCGAGGTTAAGCTTCGTCGTGTGGATGCACGTCGAAGTGAGGGGACAAGAGCTTTACCTCGCGGTTTCCTAACTTCTAGGTTAGGACTTGTCGCCTGAACGTAACTATAATCATCTGCACGGTATCGTAACAAAATAAACCTGCACGGTATTGTAACAAAATAAATATAACTAGTGGGCCGACAGAGGTTTATTGTTTTTGTTTTGTTTTTGTTCTTCTTTTTTTGATTGATGTGTGTGTGTGTGAGGGGGTGGTCATGTGTCTAAAGATTTTTCGGGGGGGGGGGAGGGCAAGAGTAGGCCACGCGCTAAGTGTTGGAGGTGAAGCGACCGTGTCCCCTCCCCCTCCCCCCCCCCCCCCCGCGAGAGAACTTTTGCATTTTGAGATCTGACATTCAACGATGTGGTATCCGCTTTTGATTGAATTATATGACTTTTTCAGTTTTCAGCTTGAATTTACATGTATATCATATATCATATATATATATATATATATATGTATGTATATATTCATTTATTTATTTATTTATATTTATATTGGGGAATAGATTGTTGGGCGTTTGAAATCATGGAATCTGTCACGTTTTGTTTGGGCATTATTCACCTGATAGAGCCATTGTAGTAACCAGGAAGGCATTATTCATCGACAGAGAGGCGAGGATAACACCCGCAGAGATGAACACCGCACCAATAAGCATAAGAATACGTCTCCAATTAGTGTCGTGGTTGTACAAGTAAGCGATGAACGAACCTATGTATGACAACATGTTGATAGGTAAAAATGCACATATTCTCATACTACGGGACGCGTCCAAGGAAAACGTAGCAAATAATTGTCAGCAAGAATGCAGTGAGATTGACATGAAGGCTTAAAGTACAATGAACGAGAAAAACACTTCGATATTCATGAATAAGGTGAATCGCACATTTCTGGGAAAGCTTAAGTCTCTAGGAATATGAATCATTAACTTTCAGAAGGTGAAAACGTCTCTCGAACGATGGATAGATTGAGACCCTTTTCTGACCACCAGAACCCGATCTGGCGGCGAAATTTCGGGGACCGAAATTATGACGTCACACAAGGAAGGAACGAACTGGCCCTGCGCTGATGTGCTGTTCCCACAGTACACAGCGCAGGGGATCAAAGCGTGAATTCTGCTAGCCCGACCAGACGCTGTATGCTGTGCGAATACAGCGTCTGACAGGCGAGGCACGCAGCTTCAAAGTGAGGAACCGCAACACAACTAAAAAACTTAAGAAAATTTATACTTTTATTCTACAAAAATACGTTACTCACGCTAAATGCATGCTTGCATTACAGAAGAATGGTTTACCACACCGAATCCATAGAGAGCCCTTGCGATAAGTCCGTGGAACAAAAAAAAAAGACAATTTCTGGCGCAATTCCTGACCCATGCCGTTTGCAGAATTCAAAATGGCGCCTTCATGCTCCAAAAAGCGAGCGCGGCGTATGCGGTGAGAACGTACTGTATTACAGAACCTCTGTCGTATTGCATAGGGCCTACTGCCTAACGTCGTCTGCCGCGGAGAGATCTTATGCGTGCGCGCGCTGCTTGAGTGTAGCAGCACGGTCGAAAGCATACAGCTCTATGGGGCATTCACATCACGTATACGTATGTGTATTCGAATTGGCCTGGCGTGAAAGACAATGTACCGTTTGGATTAGCCCCGGAGACCCGCCGCTCTGCGGCGGGGTCCTGGCGGCTACCTCGCAGTTTCGTTCAAGTGAGAATCACGAACAACTCCCTATTGCCACATATACGGCAACTTCACAAATAAACCATGGCTAAATTTCTATCATAAACACAGTGACAATAAAAAATGAAATATACACTACCCCATTGCCTTGTTTCTTCACACCAATTTATCTGGAAACTGCAAAATTTTCCACATTTTTTAGGAGTAAGCGGCCTGCCATAGTGGAGAGCTTTGCAGCTATTTTGAACGTGTATATCCGTTTGTACGCATCTACGCATGCGTGAACAGTGACGTCACCGTTACGGATGCTCAAGGATATGAATAATGCATCATCGCACGGTGCATATAAGGTGAAATGAATATGCATCATGTAGCGAGCGATACAGCTGTCAATGGACCGACTGAATGCATGCTGTGCGCATGTGCAAGTGATTGTGAGTTTTAGTGAGCATCGGTGAGCTGAAGATATTTGCCTTATAAGACAGCATTTTCTGCATCATAAGCAATGAAATGCATCAAACAGTCGCCGATGTGAATCATTCAGGTTTAATCGACCCATGTAAGTATTCCTAGTAGTTTTTGTTGAAAAATAAAGGAAATACAGCGCCGGAATGGCACCCGTTTGGTACAACATTAAAATCTCAATGCCAAAACGGCGCAGCCCCAACACTGTACGTTGTACGTTGGGGCTGCTGGTCGCAGTTAATTTCATAACGGCAAATTTCATAACGTAAATGTGAATACTGATAGCATCGATATAGAGTCTTATTATTGAAGATTGTATTAGATGAGTTTGAGGTGACAAAAATGATCTTAAGTATCGAAATTGACTGAAAGCGATCGACACCGATTACAGGGCTCTCTTCGTGGTTGGTGGTCCCGCCTGTACAGCCCTGTCGCGACGTACCTACGTACAGCGACTGGGCTGTGTATAGTTAGAATTCTTCATGATAGTAGGCACATTTCAGCGAGATAGTTTCCTAAAAAAAGGAGGTACGTGAACTTTGTTAGACATAATTTTCGTAGATTTTTACTTATTGAAGCTATCTTGCTTATAACTAAGAAGAATACAGATGTCTTTTTAGACTTTTACTTGTGCTTTTGTGCCTTAGATAGTCTCGAATCTCAAACAGCCGGTACCTGCTAACTCGCCCTAGAACTCGGCCGTAATCTGGCAGAACTCCCTAAGTCGATTTTGGTCGATTTTCAGGTTTTGAGTGTTTTGTGTGTTTTTTCTCATGCTCTTTCAAGTGGGCCAAAAAATAAGTTGTGAATCGGTACAGAAAGTTATTTTTAGAAAGTAATTTTGGCAAAATTCCTGAGGAGAGAGGGCGATTAATCTGGCAGAACTGCGTAAGTCGAGATTCGAAATGAATTTTCCGATGTTAATCAGGCAGAACTGCGTAAGTCGACTTACGACAACGCTTGGACCAAGATGTTCCTGCATCCCGCACGGACATGGTATATCTTAACACGCGCGTGCGCGACCTTGGTAGTGACGAACGCGCTGCGCGTTCAGGCTAGCAGTGCCTAGCTAGCTAGCTAGACACGTCGTACGGCTACGTGTATTGTACACGACGACAGTCACGCTAAAGCAATAACCCTCGTTACTCTTGGGGGAAATTGCCACTTTCTTTCCCTTCATAGACTGGCAGGCTTCAAAACAGGTCAATATGCGGTATGCCTTACTATTAAGTTTTGCTACAATCTAATGCTTTTTAAGCCTAGAGCATTTCTAGATCTAACAAACGTTATAGTTTGCATCTTGTCTGACATCACGCTCCAGTCAACTTTAGGCCTACTTAGTACTGCTGCAGCACTTGTCCATTGTTAGTGTACGTGAAATCAATGTACTGTGCGGTAGCGTAGGTCACGCGAACAACAATATCTGTAATCCATTGACCATAGCTTCTTATTTTGTTTTTCATTGTAACAAGCGGTTAGTGGGCTTGGATCTATGGGATTGATCTCGAGAAGTTTAATGAATATCTGGGATACCGTCCATAACGATGGCATTTTCGATCCAATCCTACAGACGTCAGAAATTGACCAATACTAACACTTTTACAGTTTACTTTTTAATACGGGTACCGTACCGGTACTCTCAGTAGAGTTGTGCAGTAGGGGCCTACTAGACTACTGGGGCCTACCGTTACTTAACTTAGGCTGAATCGCCGGTTATTCTGTCTTTACTCAGTTTTCTATTTTTCTAGATTTGATTCGGCCAGACATTCTTGAAATCTGTAATATGAAGAATCTAGAATCTACAGGTTAAACGCTAAATTATAAACATTTAGCCCTAGAAATAGATCTGAAACTTAGATTTAGATCCGTGTTCTATACATTACTAGATACTAGTACTACTAGACATTATAGGCTATAGACTTTATAGTCTTGAATACCGTTAGTCATTATAGATAGGCAGGTTAGGCTTTACGTTGTTCTTAGATCTACTACAGCTGTATAACATTAGTACCTTCTAGGCCTAGATCCCCAATAAACAGTCTAGCTGTAGATTTAGCCCCTATCTGGATATAGAGTCTAGATCTAGAGTCTAGACTAGAAAATCTAGAAACTCATTTTCATTGATCTACTAGTCTGTTATAATGACGCCCCAAAATAGACGTCTGGATGTTACATAGACCTAGACAATCGAGTAGACAGAGTTCGAGAGTTCTCGTACGTTTTTAATAGGCCTGCGTAGATAGTAACGGTTAGAACACTACTACCCTAACGTTAGTACTGTAGTGACAATAAGGCCTAACTGTTACAGTAGGAGTCGACACAAACGAGAACTAGGGTCTATTTTTTCATTTTCTAATAAAGCTGTAAATAAACTTTAGTCAGGCCTAGCTCCTAGTATTCTTTAGTTTAAATAGAGTTTAGGCCTTCAGCCAAAAGGGTCTAGGCTTTACTTTGGGCATAGAGTAGGAATACTAGGATAATGATGAGATCAGTAGGCCTATCGTATGCAGATTCCTACGTACCGCTCTACTAGTCTCTAGATGTCTAGTGTATCGTTAGGACTGAATAGACTACGGTCTAGACGGTCTACAGTGTAGTACCTGTAGGCTGTAGTCTTGATGACTTTGAACAATATAACTTAACATCTAGAACCTAGTCTAATATTATTCTTAATCCAAATGCAATGCTTCATGAGATCGACAATAACCCAAGCAGCAGCCAGGCTTTTGATGTAGCAGTACTTCTTGTGCCGCTAAATAATACTGAAACATGAACACAGACTGACAACATTTGGGGAAAGCAAGTTATTTTCCACATACAAATGAATGGATAAAATGAAATTAAATGTGAATCAATAATGATGACTTTATACAATACAAATATTTCAAAAAAAAATTGTACTCGATCTAAAATATTCATTGTTTTGACACTGCATCCGCTGAATAGTGAGAGGATGGATGGTAAAATACGATAGACAACCCGCAGAAAATAGACCGAGATACGTAGTTCTGGTTGATAAACCACGTGTTTATCAGCCAGAACTGCGTATCTCTTGGAGATACGCAGTTCTGGCTGATAAGCACGTGGTTGACCACGAAAAGAGATACGTAGTTCTGCCTGATGAAACACGTGCTTATCAGGCAGAACTGCGTAACTCCTAGAGATACGCAGTTCTGCCTGAAAAACCCCCCGCATGGCCGAAAACTTACGCAGTTCTGGCTGATCAACCCGGGCACGTGACCAGAGATACGCAGTTCTGCCAGATTACGATCGCAAAAATTTGGCGACGATTAATCTGGCAGAACTGCGTAAGTTTTTTAAATTGGTAATTTTTACTACTTAAAAAGGTCAAATTGTCATTTTTTTGCTGGAAATAAATTCTTTAGACCAATTATGACCGAGAAAAGAGGAAAAATGCAACTCATCGTATCTCAGTTTAGAAAGGTGTAACATTGAATCTTTAAACCCGATTTCTGGCGTAATGTGTAAAAGGAGATACGCAGTTCTGCCAGATTACGGCCGAACTAGAAGCAGGTTGGGCTAGTCATTCCGATATTTTGCACATCCATCTTCGTCTGCAGATCTAATGCACTTGTCAATGTAATGACGCACCCCACTACCCCCGGACATGGGTGCGTCATGGTCATTTTTTGACTGACCACACGGGGTTTTTGACGGACACCACAGTCACTTTTTTGACGGACAAAACGCTGCAAGTGACGAACACCACAGTCACATTTTTGACGGACAACACGTTGAAAGTGACGCACCCCTCGGTCACTTTTTTGACGGACATCCCCGGTACATTTGACGCACCCCCGTAAATACTGACACGATTTTTGCATACGTTTTATTCACGCAATTTCATTTTCTTTTGGTTCGTAAACATAATTTGTAAAAGTTTCGGCAAGTTTCCCTTACCATGGCCCTGTAAGCACCGTACTGTCATTCACCGTACATCACGCTGCTGGTACGATATTCCGTACAGTAGTATGTATTCTGTACATGCATGCAATCCATACATGACAATCACATGTGTGCAGATGCGCTGTGTGTGCGCGGCCATTGCTAGTGCGGTGGATGCATACTGCTGCATTATGCAGCGCAGGTACACACCACGCCACGGCATTCCCGCGAGTATATACAGCCTAGTCGCTCGCGCTGTGTTCGTAGAGATATCCCGATTCGCACAGCTAACAGCGTCACGCGTCTGGTCGGGCTATCCCGCGAGCAGAAAATGGCATGCTGCAGGCAGTTTCTTCTGCTGCCGCTTCTTTTACTGTCAAGAATTCGCCTTTGTCACAACAGATTTCATGGGTTTGTTGGAGGGAAAATGTAAGGAGAAAGGGTGGCTTTTAAATTATGTGCTTGCCAGATTCTGGCAAGCATTTTTCCCTCTTATTCCAAAACACTTCCCGAATTTGATTTTCTCTTGCCGCGGGACACCGCTCACTGTAATTTCACTCGCGGTACGTGTATCCGGTACTGGTAGCGTGCAAAAATGCGTGCAGTTTTCCATAGCCAAGTGACGTACCATGACGCACCCCTCGGTCAAAAATTTGACCGACAATGATGGGATTTTGACGCACCCCTCGGTCAAAAATTTGACGGACAAAGCTGGTAAAATGACGAACACCTGGGTCACAAATTTGACGGACCAAACGAGGAAATGACGCACCCATGTCCGGGGGTAGTGCCAGTGGGGTGAGTCATTACATTGACAAGTGCATAACATGTTACATCTTTAGATAGAGCTAACGTTAGAGATATAGACCAACATAAGTCCTTCTCTGGTGGTGGGCTGGTTCTTTACCAGAGTGGGGCCTGAGCAACCTCTACCTCCCATATGCTCACTTTCTCTTTCCCTTCTTTTTCCACTCAACATCCAGTTGCCTAGGGCTTAAGTACATTATGGCTAGGTAGGAATAGAGGCGCCTGAGCCTAGGAAAAGTCGAGACATCACCGACACCACGGTGGGGTACATATACACAGATCCCTGCAGTGGTGGCAAAGGCGTAACCCCATATGTCTTATGCTTAGTATGGGAGGTAACTGGAATCAATGCTGAGCCTTACCTTTTTCTTTCTCTTTCCAAACACTTTCCCTTATTCACATGCGTATGTAATATCAACTTCATCCTGGTGCGGATGAGCTGCTAAGCCAGTCAACGGCCAGTTTGGAGGTGGTACACACCCACATGTAATGTATAAGGAGTTAACCTTTGAAATCCGGAGTGGAGCCCCGTAAGCGGATCAGTGTTATGGACATTGCTTCGACAACTCCTGCAGCCAAGCTGATGCCAAACGTAGCACTCGTCGTTCCTTTGGATCACATCAGTGAGGCAGAGAGGGGGATTCTGACGACTGGGCATCCCAGTATCTCCATATATCACGCCCAGGCTTGTGCTCTGGAGAGGTCACTCCAGCACTGTCTTCATTGACGGTAATATCAACACGGGAGGCAGCAGTTACGAGTTATAAGTCTTGAGTAAATTGGCGTATACTCGGACGCTACGGGTTGCCTCTGACGGTGGGAGGGATCATCGCAGTCCCATTGGACAGCTACCGCCCGCCTCAAGCTGGACAGCCCCCAGCCAGTTAGGTGCTGTCCCGCCACAGCCTGCCTTCCTCACTGGGTGCATGGGGATTAGGATAACTCCGACAAGCAAGCTGTAACTACTGCACCAAGCAAAAACAAAAACAGAAAGAAAGTAATGAAAACCAAGAGACTAGCTCTCAAACTTGGATCATGGAACGTTCGAACAATGACCCCTGGACACGGATATGATTCTGACCTTCAAGGCATCAACGATGCAAGAAAGACTGCCATCATTAATGATGAACTACTGAGACTACAGGTTGATATTGCTGCCCTACAAGAAACACGTCTACTTGAATCAGGCATGCTGAAAGAGAGAGACTACACCTTCTCCTGGAAAGGAAAGAGCACAGAGGAGCGCAGAGAACACGGAGTGGGATTTGCAGTGAGGAACTCCTTGCTGAGTATGGTTGAGCCAGGTGACAAGGGTAGTGATCGACTTCTGACTCTGCGACTCCAAACCTCTAATGGCCCAGTCACCCTTGTCAGTGCCTATGCACCAACTCTGACCTCCACGCCAGAAGCCAAGGACGAGTTCTATAGTAACCTCAGTGATGTCATCAGGAACATTCCAGACAGTGAACACCTCGTCCTTCTTGGTGACTTTAATGCCAGAGTGGGTGCTGACCACGACTCTTGGCCATCCTGCCTGGGGCACTTCGGTGTGGGCAAGATTAATGAGAATGGACAGCGCCTGCTAGAACTCTGCTCCTTCCATGGCCTCTGCGTAACCAACTCCTACTTTCAGACTAAGCCACAGCACAGAGTGTCATGGAGACACCCACGCTCCAAGCACTGGCACCAGCTGGATCTAGTCATTGTCAGACGAACAAGCCTCAAGACTGTGCTTCTCACTCGCTCATACCACAGTGCAGACTGTGACACTGACCACTCACTGGTGTGCAGTAAGCTCAGACTTCACCCGAAGAAGTTCCACAGAACAAAGACAGCGGGGAAGCCGTGCATCGACACCACAAAGATGCAGTGTCCGGATAAAGTTGAGGAGTTTGCCAAGTCACTTGTGGATGCTTTGTCTGCAGACAAACAGCGAAACTCGGCTTCTGAGAAATGGGACCACCTTCGGGAGGCCATTCAGAAAACAGCTCTTCATACATTCGGAAAGAAGACCTCCAAGAACTGTGACTGGTTTGAAGCCAAGTCAAATGTGATGATGCCCGTCATCAATGCAAAGCGTGCTGCCCTTATTGAATACAAGCGCTCACCAAACGAGAAATCTCTTCAAGCCCTCAGAGCTGCTAGGGGCAAAGTGCAGCAAACAGCAAGAAGATGTGCTAACGAATTCTGGCAGCAGCTCAGTAACGACATCCAGACTGCAGCTGCCACAGGCAACATCAAAAGGATGTATGAGGGGATCAAGTGTGCACTAGGCCCAACATAGACCAAGACGGCCCCCTCAAATCTGCTAGTGGGGAAGTAATTACTGACAAAGGAAAACAGATGGAGAGATGGGTTGAGCACTACTCAGAGCTGTACTCCAAAGAAAACGTTGTTGTCTCTTCCGTCCTTGACACTTTTGTACCTCTGCCTGTAATGGAGGAGCTCGATGCAGATCCAACACAGGAGGAGCTCTGCAAGGCTATCGACAGCTTAACTTGTGGCAAGGCACCTGGCAACGATGGCATCCCGCCAGACCTGATCAAGCGTTGCAAAAATACCCTTCTTCTGCCCCTTCTTGACATCCTCTGCCAATGTTGGAGAGAGGGAACCCTACCACAAGACATGAGGGATGCCAAGATTGTCACCCTGTACAAAAACAAGGGTGACAAAAGTGACTGCAACAACTACAGAGGCATCTCCCTCCTGAGTGTCGTCGGCAAACTCTTTGCCCGTGTCATGCTCATACGCCTGCAGAAGCTAGCAGAACGCGTCTACCCTGAGTCCCAATGTTGCTTCCGTGCAGAACGCTCAACAGTGGACATGATATTGTCCCTCCGTCAACTGCAGGAGAAATGCAGAGAACAGCAAAAGTCCTTGTATGTCGCCTTCGTCGACCTGACTATAGCATTTGACCAGGTGAGCAGGGAAGGGCTCTTCAACATTCTGCTGATAATTGGATGTCCTCCAAAACTACACAGAATGATTAGATCTTTTCATGACGACATGAGCGCAACTGTACAGTATGAGGGCAACATTTCTGAGCCCTTTGATGTCAAGAGTGGTGTGAAACAAGGCTGTGTCCTTGCGCCCACCCTCTTCAGTATCTTCTTCTCCATAGTACTAAAGAATGCCTTTGGGACCTCAGCTGAAGGGGTATACCTACATACCAGATCAGACGGTAGACTGTTCAACCTTGCAAGACTGCGAGCGAAGACTAAGATACGTGAAGTCCTTATCAGAGACCTACTATTTGCTGACGACGCAGCAGTTACATCACACACTGAGCGGGGTCTCCAGTGTCTCATGGACAGACTCTCTCAAGCTTGCAAGGACTTCGGTCTAACCATCAGCTTGAAAAAGACCAATGTTTTGGGCCAAGATGTTGACACTCCACCTGTCATCACTATTGACAACTATAAGCTTGATGTTGTCCCCAAGTTCACCTACCTTGGTTCCACAATCAGCGAAAATCTATCCCTCGATGCTGAAATCAACTGTCGCATTGGGAAGGCAGCAACTACACTTGGCCGACTGACGACACGAGTCTGGAAGAATCCCAAGCTAACGATTACAACAACGATGGCAGTGTACAATGCATGTATTATCAGTACACTCCTCTACGGAAGTGAAGCATGGACCACATATGCCAAACATGAGCGGAAGCTGAATAGCTTCCATTTCCGCAGCCTGCGGCGCATCCTTGGCATAAACTGGACTGACAAAGTGCCAAATGCCAAGGTCCTTGAGCGTGCTGGCCTCCCCACCATGTACATGCTGCTAAGAAAACGCAGATTGCGTTGGCTCGGGCATGTGCGCCGAATGGACGATGGCCGCATACCAAAAGACATCCTCTACGGTGAGCTCGCCTCTGGCAAAAGATCTATTGGCCGCCCCCAGCTGAGGTATAAGGATGTCTGCAAGCGTGACCTGAAGGCCCTGGACATTGATACCAACAATTGGGAGGACATATCAGCAGACCGCAACAGATGGCGCAGTACGCTTCAGAGGCAACTCAAAGCAGGTGAAGCGAGGATCCTGAGCCTTGCAGATGAAAAGAGAGCCAGACGGAAAACACAAGCACACGGAGAAAACCCTGCGACTACCCACACTTGTCACAGGTGTGGTAGAGACTGCCATTCGCGAATTGGACTTGTGAGCCACAGCCGATGCTGTGGCACCAGTGGAAGGATTATCACCACAACTTGACAACTCCTAGAGCGCATTACCCATTGTCACAGTGAAAGTGACAATTTTAAAATCCACACTGCTCTGTTTTGCTTATCTTTAATAAGTTGATGAGACTAGTATGTCAAACACATGTTTATTGGATTGCAACCAGGAGTAAACACCTGTATTGGGTATGAGTAGTGCCATTGATGGTGAACATGCTCAAGTGCCATTGATGGTGAAACTAATTAACATGATAATGACTGAAATCTGTATGTCAGTGTAGTGAAGTCCACACTACACAGTATAGAGACTTGGTAATACAGGTGTATTGAGAACTGGTTCTGGCTGGTTTGAGGTTGGCCATTTGGTTGTATCTTGGTAGAGGAGTGTATTAGAAGGAGTCAGACACACCCTAGCTGCCATGTTGAGTGGACAGAGTTCTTCAGAGCTGTCACACGGTACAGTCTACTTTGCAACATGCAGTAATTGGTCTGAGAAGTTTGATTTAAGCAGCTGTAAACTACTGCACAGGGTTGAGGAAGGCTGCTAACCTGCCAGCAGAGTTGGAGCTGGTTTTGCAGTTTGTAAGCTGTATTCGAGCAAATTTTGGTCACCATCGGTGAGTTTTATCTTGACTTTGTTCTTCACTAGAGACAATGGACTAGGTGAAAAACAATGAATTTATAAGTGAATGTACAAATGACAAATATTAAAGGTTGTATATGAAAGGTGAAGACTGTTGTGAACTGCACTTATGTAAGTACAAAGTAAACTGAGAAGACTGGAGTTTAGCCTTTCAGTAAGTACATGTATTCACCTCATATTGACAAGGTCAGATGAAGTATTTTATATTTTTAGACAAACCTCATGTTAGCAGAATTTAAGAATACGTGTAATTTTGCTGTTCACTTTTGTATGTCAGATTTAAATGTGAAAATGTGAGGTAGGAATAATCTCATTGGTTGGTCATAAAATTTTGATGTATTGTTGTGGGTTTCTAAACTGAATGTCATTGCTGGGGACTTTAAATGCCCATTAGTGCAATGCTTATTTTACCTAAGTGTATCTCATTGTGAATGACAAAACTATAAGGCACTTTGGTAGGAAACGTGTTTGGAATTATGACTATCATTATTATAGATGGCACTAAGGACGGAACACAACTTTCCGTGTCGCACTACGGACTGGACTGGAGTTTGGGTGATGCACTTAAGCGATAGCCACCTCGCGTTGGCAGTGAGAGTCGCGTGGTTACATCGTCAGTTAGCGAGACTAGTGGACAAGTCCATGGACTTACAGAGGCCAGATCATGGTGATGTATGCCTTCGATACACATTCGCATTGGAGAGCAGGAGTATTTGCAAAAGTCTGACAAACTCTCAAAGACTAGCAGTGAGATAAGCTACACTCGAATACACCGAGATATAGTTGATTTGTACCTATTATATGAGACCCAGGTTGTTGTGAAATTTTCACGTGGTTTATAAGTATGAAATACCGGTACCAAAATTCCAAGATGTAACACTGGTCATTATTGAGTTGAATTATGATATGCATAATGCATTCAGGTCAAGTCTGTTTCAGGTAAATCAATCGAGAATGTGGCTTGAAGTGTGATGATTGGGTTTAAGACCTAAATGAGATTATGAAGTAAGATGTGGCAGTGATTCTGAGCCAGAATGAGCAAATTTTCGGGACAAGTCAATTCAGGACTGTCAAGTGAGTTGTGGTAGCCATGTTAGGTGGGCACGATATAGATAGCAGACGTGAAGAGATAGAGTTTTAGATGTCAGGTGAGATTAGGACCTGGACATTTTGGTGAATTTTGATTGACTCAGAATCAGAGAGGTCACACAGAGTCAAGTCAGCTCAGGACTTGCTGTGGACCAGAGGTAAAGCCAAACTTATTTGTTTAACAGAAACAGCAGCACATATGACCTGTATACATGAGATAGAATTTAAGCAAAGGGAAGTTAATTTGGGAATTAAGTTTGAATTTCTTTAAGTGGGGATAGTTGAGGTTAGGTCAGTGACCTTAGAGTGGAATGGTTTGAAGTCAAAACAGTGTCAATTGATGCGTTTAATTTCTAGGGGGTTGATGCCGTTTTAAACAGTGAAAGTGAGATTTTGATATTGACTCTTACATTGGGTCAATTTGTGGAATTTAGAGATTTGACCGGACGAGTTTGTTATAGAAATGGATGGACTGGTCAAATAATCTTTTGTATGTGAATCGAATTTTATTGGAAATAAACCTTGAGAGGTAACTGTACATGGCATGTGTGAAGTTATCCTTATTTGAGTAAACCCACGTGACACCCATGGTCAACACTGACCGACGGAGGCCTATCCTAAGTCCTTCTCCTAAAGTCCTAAAAAAGTGCTCCCAAGACACCCTCTGAACCGTGGAAATTTCAGGATTCTAGCTAATGTATACTAGTATCTGATTCGGATCCCAGATGTGGATACTAGTAGTAGGTCTACTGGAACTTACCTTGGGTTTGGCTCTAACGTTAGTCCGTGAGAGTGTGTCTGTCTGGGTAGGTCTACGTAGGTTTAAATTAGACGGTAGAGGTCTACCTACTGCAGAGTTCTACAGTAAACAGTTCCGACACTTTCATGAGACATAGGCCCTGCGTCTAAAACACACCTTGTGGCCTAAACGACTTCTGCTGCTAGCTTAGGCCCTACTAGTAATTGCCAGCTCTCGCTAGTACGGTACGTGCTCTCTCATACGCTATAGCTGCTCGTGTATACACATACATGTGCTAAGTATCAGCAACCGGAGATGCGTAGTGAGAGCGCGTTTACATCGAGCACGGAAACGACAATTGTCATGATTTTTGCTATGGTGCGCCAAAGGCAGTCATGTCTGGATTTCTTAAAAAATAGTATTTCGGCACAAAATCACCCCAAATGTTATTCTTATAACGGAATCAACATCACCAATCAATCACCAGTATAAGTTTAATTGTGTAACAAAATTATTAGCGTGGAAGTGATATTGTAACAGAACCAGACATGGTTCCTTTTGGCGCACCATATATAGCTTTTAACAGTTGTCGGTGTAAATCACCGACAAAAAGTTTCATGAAACACCCCCCAGGTCCGCTGCCCGTAACGTGCTCGGTGTAAACGCGCCATAACAGTTCAATGCGCGCTGCAGCTGTGAATCGCGCAGATATCAACATGAACATGAAAGCAAAAAAAAAAAAAAAAAAAAAATCTGATCACGTGCTGGGTCATTGCATTTTCCTTGTTTCCTCTCCCAACCCGACTTCGTCGCTGTCGCTCTCGGTGTCATATGTTACTGCCATCACCCAATTCACCCTCGACATTAAACTCAAAGTCTTTCCGTACAATAAAAGGTAATTGGACGTTTTAATGGCTCAGCCGAGAAAGGCCTGGGCCCTATTACATAAAGCTGTTCGTAAAGTTGCTTTACAACTTACGAGCGACCGGTGATCAGTTTTTATGCTGAAATATGGAAATTCTGATAAGTATAGCACATCAAAACTGAACACCAGTCGCTCATAAGTTGTTCGTAACTTTACGAAATGCTTTTTATAAACACCCCCCCCCCCCAGATATTACATCTGATCGCCTGAAAATACGTGCTTTATGAATGACGTCCTCAATGTCCCGCACGCTGCACTCGTAAAGGTTTTTGATCCTTTCGTTACGTCATAATTCAGGGCTCAAAAATGGCTGTTCCCGGGCGAAAATCGGTGAAGTGAATTGATCAGTATTTAAGTCGCGATTTCTCAATTGCGCGAATATCTTTTAATAAGTCATGATGATAATCTGATTGAGGAGATATTTCCCTCTGCTTTGATACCCTTTTTTTCCATATGATTTTCCTAATTTGAATCTTTCGTTCATTGTCCTTTAAATTGGAGAACAGACTCCAGAAAATGTGTGGTCCATTTTACCTTCGACCATTGCAGCACAAATCATTCTGCATGAAATGGATGGCATAGTCGGGCTATAGTAGCTGTTTATTTATGTGAGTTACCAGGCATCACAAAACCAACAAAAAGTCACACCCCTTGATTTTACGTGAGGATTAAAAAATGGCGACACTGGTCAACCAAGTCAATATTCTTATCCCACAAGGCAATCTGATAAATTTCATCTACAAAATCCTAAAACGGTGATGGCTCTGGTATCTATCAAGACACACTGGACCTGATATTTGAAACTCTCTTCCTTCAGAAATTCGAACTTTAAAGCCTATGTATTCTTTCAAGAAAGTTGTAAAGACAATCCTGCTCTCTGGATATCAGTGATCTTTTAATGTCATTGCAATTTCATTGTATATGAAATTCTCTCGTTGAATTATCGCCGTTCAGAATTTATTGCGTAATGTTATGTAACCGACCATGACCTGTAACTGTTGGCCTGTACCTCGGTGAGAAAATTCTTTGCCATGCTTTACTATATTCAGTGATCCAGATGATCTAACTTTGTGTATTAGCGAAAGCAGATAGACCTCTCCTCTCTCCTTTCTTCTATCCTATCTATATGCAAGTCATCCCTCCCCCTATTTTCCTATATGTTATGTATTTTGTACGAGGGCTGCATGCAAATCAAGCAAGTAGCCCTTATGCGTTGTTCATGATTGCATCACTGATATATTCCGTTGTACATTGATAAAGCAATGAAGAAACTGTATTGCTTTATATTCTAAAGGTAATAAAGAAACTTACCTTGTTAGCAATTAATGTTTATGTATATCCATGTATATATACATGGTACCATCACTGTATATGGTATAATGTATGTATCTGTATGAGCAATTATATAATGCAGGAACCAATAAATCAAATCAAATCAAATCAAATCAAATCAAATATTGATTTTTTTTTCGTATTTTCTAATAGAGGTATTCCTCTTCTACATTATGCCTATATACGTTTGGTATCATAAAATGAATTGGAAAGGGTGTTTTCAAGCAGTTTTCTACAACTTGTTTGTGTATAGAATAGTGTGATCAGGTATGTCTTTGAGGCCCCTTGTCAATTCTTGAAAATCTATTGCACACTATCCACACAATTCCAACTCTAATATATTTTGAAAAGATAGTGGTACTGCTTTGTAAGTTGACATTAATCATGGACAGAATAGTGTTAATAAAACATGATCAATCTCAACTTGCTGATAATACCTTCATGTGATTGTTGTTACTGCGGTGGTTTGCATCCTTTTTTATGTTCCATTCATCTTCCAGCTATCACGGCTTGGAAAATATTTAAAGCGCTTGAATAGACCCTGTACTTCAGATTTTGAACCTCTTTTCTCAGTGTACACATTTCGAGAGTCTGTGCTTTCTGGATCAGTACGCTGCTGGACCAGGTGGTAAAGTGCAGCGGGGAGAGAGTGCGCGAAACTAATTACTTGTAAAGAAGGTGGTTTTTCTCTCTTACTTCAGAAAACTTCTGGAGACGGGCTGTTGATTAGTGTTGGTGGAAGATAATTCCAAGTCAGGGGGTGCTCACAAAAAATGAATGTTTATATTGCTCTGTGTTACAATGGTGAATTTTGAACCCGTTGTCATGGTTTATCACTTGCCTTTCTAAAATATTTTGAGTTTTGTAACCTTTGAACTGTTTCATTTTGATATTTCCTTTATAGTCCAAGAGTATTAGTTTTAACCTGGACATTTTTGGTAACAAGCTGATTTTTTTTTTCAGGATAGCTCAAAAATGTGCCCAGAATGACATCCTAAAAGTCCTCATTTAAATCCTCTTTGAGCGTTTTCCGCAATCCAAGATGGCGTCCAAAATGGCAGCCATTTCCTGAGATTCTTGTAACTTTTCAACCAGGTACCGCAAATACAAAATTTAGATGTCTAAATATATGTTTTGAAGCATGAAGAACTACTAGTAAATAAAATACATATTAAGAGTTGTTGAAGCACGCAAGTACCATAATCAAAAATGGCTTCCAAAATGGTCGCCATTTCGAGATTTTTCTCTCATAATTTTGCAAGTAGATTTCACCTGAACACACTTGGAATGTCGAAACATTAGTTTTAAGTCACAAGGAACCAAATAATATTTATTCAGAGATTTTGAAACACACATAAGGCACTTTTAAAGCACTTTCAGAAATCCAAAATTGTGTCCAAGATGGCCGTCATTTCCCGTTTTTCTCATTTAAACTCTGCACCTAAAGTAACTGCGATACGCACTTAAAATTGTCTAAATATATATTTTGAGACATAAGAACCCAATGAAATACTTATTCAGAGATCATGAAGCGCGATTAAGTACAACATAAAACCACGCGAGTTCTTTCGGAAAACCAAATGTTGGCCAAAATGGGCGCCATTTTGTTTTTGTCAAAACATTGATATTTTTAACCTATTTCAAGAGACATATATATTCAACATATTGTTAGAGATTCAGCAAGTCAGAAGGTCCAGCGGAATCTTTCCCTTAAATATGCACAAAATGGGTATAGTTTGGTTCGATGCACCCCTCCCCCCGGCCATCCTCTGTTCGGGAAAGAGGGGGGGGGGGTCTAATTATTCTTTTCCAAATATTCAACTTGAAGTATATGTACTTCGTCATTAAACGGCAATCATTAATATGCAAAATATCCCTCTTTCGGCCCCTTGCCATAGACTTTGTACACTATTGAGATTGACAAATTTCCGAAATTGAAGAGTGTGGGAACAATTTATATGAAATTAAAAAGGGTCTCTGTGGCATATCTAATTACTCTTCTCTCTAAAAAAAAAAAAAAAAAAAGTATGATAGAAAAATGCTTTAAACACAATTTCCCATTTGTTTTATGTTCCCAAACTGTGTAATAATGTTGCATAAAATAAGAAAAACTTAAGATTTACTACGTTGACGCATTGCACCTATATTGAGTCCTCACGTAAAATTAGGGCATGCGACATTTTTTATTATTTTGTAGTGCACGTTCATATTTAAAAAAAAAAATCTGTACGCTTTACAACAAAGACAAAATACTGTGCACTAATATCATCACCATTCGCATGACTACCATTTATTTCTCATAGAACATCAATGGTTGATTCAATATGCCTACCTGGGCAAAACGTTGCAGCAAAGTAGACACCGAACATGACCCCGTTATCCTTGGCGGTCAGTTCGAGTGCGACATTGATGTCAGCGAGAAAAAAGGCCGAGGCATTTCACGACTCCGACCATGCAACAGGTTTGCCAAAAGAGCGCCAGGACGAACTTCAAGCTATGTACATTTGCTTGCGATGGACACATCAGAGCCATATTGTACTTTCAAGCATTAACGACTTCTATCATTTGCGGGAACATATACCAAGATCGTGATATGACCTTGTTGCGTTTTGTATACCCAAATCGGTATTGGCATGGTACAGCTCCTCTTCTTGACTACGTACACAGTGTACAACGTGTTGAAAAATATTTGTCCGGTAGAGATTTTTACCAGGGCTGGCACAATAGAGACCCCAAAACCAAAATCCTCGACATTCTGGGCATATGCTATTCTATTTATTGTGAGAGACTCGTCACGGTTCAGCGTTGATATATTATTATCCGAGAATTGCAATTTTGCAAAGGGATGAGCTTGGGCATGGTAATGAAAAAGAAAACAAACACACACAAACAAACAACTTAAACCAGGCAACGCACCGTATCACACCGAAACGACGAAGATCAGATCGTATATACCGGGTGTCCCAAAAAAGCGGAACGGTTGATTTTCAGTACCTTGCATTCTAAAAGTGATATATTTCTGGACCTCAGTAGAAAGAACATCTTGCGTAAAATACAAAGATACCAGAATCATTAAAGTTTTATTCTACTCCAATTTATGTAAATGCAGTTATTTTCAAATTTCACCGGATTCTTACCGACTTATGAGAAAATAATTTGGGTCCTACACGCTATCCATACGGTGCATATTGTGTAAGCTCGGTGATCCATGTCAACAAAAGATACAGCTTTCACATTTGGGCGCGGACTAGGAATAAAAAACAGTGTGGGTGTGTGTGCGTGTGTAGTGTATATATATATATATATATATATATATATATATATATATTCATTTAGCAATTATAATGTCACAACAGAGGAATGCAGGGAATGCATTAATTGCCAATTTTGATTTGAATGAATAATCCGAATTTTCGAGGATCCTTCCTCTTCATCAGGGATGACAGTGCAAATTTTGCACTGTCATCCCTGATAGACACCATCTTTCAAAGCAGTAGCATAATCATTTTAAAAGTTATTACAGTTGAAAGTAAAGAATTATGTGCTTGATGATAGTGAAAAAAATAAATGAAAAGATGTGTTTTGAGTCGTGATTTAAAAACTGCTACCGTTGGGGATTTCCATGCATCTAATGGTAGATCATTGCAGAGTTTCGAAGCTGCACAGGCAAATGTGCTGTCTCCCAATGTTATTTTTGTTTTACTTGTTGGAATTTGCACGAGACGAGTGTCCTTAGAACTGCGTAAATTATGGGTATGTCTATAAGATTTAAATATCTATAATTCAGATATGCAACTTGGGGCTTGACCGATGAGTGACCTGTACACAATCAACAGAATATTAAACAATATTTGTTGACAAATCGGAAGCCAGTGTAGGTCTTTCAGAAGACTAGTGATCCTTGAGAACCTGGGTTTTTAACAGATAAGTATTGCGCAGGAGTTTTGGACTAGCTGCAGTCGCCCAACTTGGGAATTAGAGAGTCCATAATAGTGACAGGGCCGGTGGAGCGTTTTCAAAAGTGTGGCGGCCCACTTCCGGATTTCATGAGCTAACACGCAAAAAAGTAATTAAATAAATGAATAAAATAAGAAAATGTCCTCAGCTCATCTTGTTTTTTTTTTTCAGCTGACAAAAAAACAAGTCTCAAGTGGAAAAACATAATTTTACCGCGCTCACATTTCAAGATTTCCATCTATTTATATTTATTGCCACTTACGTACTTCCGGGTTAATAAAGAAAGGGCCCAAATTGATAACACCTTATGTTTGTACGATGCACAAAAAGCGTGGGGGCCTGAGCCCCCACAGCCCCCACGGTTCCATCGGAAATGAGTAACCCATTACAATGATCCTGTACATGCTTGGATGATCATTTTAATACTATTCTCATCAAAATATTTCCTGATACGTCTAAGATTGTACATCATATGAAAAAAAAAATGAATCAATAAAAAATGAATCAGTATAATTAATGTTAAGTTTTTTTTTTTTAGATATACAGAATGTGAACAACAGCTATTATAAAAAAGATTCTAGACTTAACCGTCTACAGTTACGGTTTCTTGAGAAAAAATAGTGATATCTCTCGTATTTTAAACTTTATCGCAAAATGTCTATATGCTAGATATGCTATTATGTCTCTTTGTGATACAACTGACCTGCACAGCTACATCAAATTTTATTATCTCAAACATTTGTTAAATCTCTTTCCTATTGTGTATGAATACTTACGAATATGATCCGCTGTGTACTTAGAAAATCATGGATAAATGAATCATGCAGAAAAGAAGGAGCTTTGAACTATCAAGCACCAATATCTATAACTTTAAGTAACTTTGTGATACAAACATTAATTATTTCACGTAGGCATTATGATATTGCTCGTCTATCGGTACAATGATTTGATTTTGATTTGATTTTGATTTTGATTTTGGTAAATAATAAGATTCACGTTAATAAAGATGATAAAATCACACAATATACACCCAATAAGTACTACGTTTTAATGTTACAGATGACCCACTGTTATGTGTATTTGCACCACGAACAAAAAAGGAAAAAAAAATCGATATAACTGGAAAACGTCCAACTTTTAACGATAGCAAAGTTTGGTACATGGACATAACATACCTGCAATTCGTCTTTGCATTAATCCTCTTAATCAATGCCAATTCAGACGAAGTTTTGCATTAAATATATCTCATAATTTTCAATAGAGAGACAAAAACCTGTAATTAAATTTCCATAAAAAGTGATGTTAAAAAATAATTGACAATTCACAATGACAACATAATTATGATATGCGTTAACCCCCCCCCCAAAAAAAAACAATATCAATCTTAATCCGTTTAAGTCAAAATGATTTTGCTCCGACAATCATTTTCTATAGATCCCTGCAAGAGTATACTCGAGACTTGTCCTCAACGGGTTTTAATGATTAATGTGGCAGTTGATTATTCTTGTTAATGTTGATACACTTTGAAGTTACAGTGAAAGTTCATGGCTTCTTATCATTGATATAGTTTGAAATGTGGACACTACCAAAATTGGTAAAAAATTAACATGATTGATCAGAATTTCCTACTGCTTTTATAGTCATACATTTTGACACTTCGTGAAATATATACGAATTGAAATCTCAAAACAACGAAGAGAAACAAAACCTTCAAGAGCCAATCAACTTCGTGTCAGGCGTATTCAAAGATTTGGTACTACATAAGCTCATCGATGTTCTCTTTACATATAAGATTGAAGTTTGAGGCTAAATTCTAAGGGCAGACATATAGAATGTTATTTTACCAATTATCCATTGATGTTTATAGAAAGTAATGCAAAATTATTGGTTTCTTTCTCAACAACCTTTCTTGTTTTTCCTTGCTGTTTCCGATTGGTATGAGCCACCTACGATGTTCTGTAAAACATCAGTGTATAATTGTCGTTTTTAAATTATTTTATGATCAAGTCTTGATAAAAGAGATAAATCGTGAATATATTTAGTGCAACGCACACATGTTCCACAGAATACAGGTTTCTTCATCATTGTAGAAGCTTTGTAAGCAGAATACTATCTTAGTGAACAAAGAATGCATACAGTTCGTATCAAAGTCAAACGAACATGTTTGCACAATTTCGATGATTTTTATGTGAAGGAGATGTGGGAAGATGTGGGAGGAGGATTTTTTTCTCTAAAAACACGAGAGTGATTTTTTAAATTTTTAGACTTTAAAGTCTGCAATCTGGCAGATACATTTTTAACATATTTTAAATTCGTTACGTAAAAAAAAAAAAAAAAACTATTCAGAGTAATGTTAATGGCTAAACCGCGGTAGTCCATTTACGTAGTCCATCTACGTGTGTGTCATCACTGACGTGACGGGTGGTGGGGATTGTGGAAGAGGAATTCTCCTCCCACACGACGGCGATTCTCGTGGAATATTCTGGAACACTGTCAATGCCAAAAGTGTACAAAATCCCTGTAGGGGGGCCGCGCACATGAAGAGTTTTCTCTTGGAGGGGAGCATTTGTTTATCTTTTTTTTTTGATTGAAATTTAACAGTCTGTATGGCACAACATCTGAAAATAGGCGAGTGTCAGAAGTGTGCTTGTGGCGCTTGGTCTTCATCGGACGATCTTGCTTCATCGGATTACTGCCCGACATGTCTGATACTGACCTGATTGTCGACCAACACATCACAAGTAGGATTCGTCGGACTGTAACATGGTACACTTCGGTAGGTGGCTGGAAGCGATAACTATTATTTTCAATGATTGACCGATAAGAAAAACAAACAAACAAAAATCCCTGTAAAATGGGGGGGGGGGGGCACAAACAAGCTCACTCATGCGAAGCAGACACTCTTGGCAGATTTAGAAGTTCTCAAACGAGGCCATCAGAGGACTTTTGATAAATCGTGGAGGCAACATCATGGCGAAAACAAAGACGTCCAAGGCAACGAGAAGCCAGAATGAATTGTGATAGGTTCCTACATTTTTGATGGTTGTACCTGTGAGTGTGAACAAAAATGTAAAATAAAAATCGTACTCATCAAGTGTAAATCATTAAATTATTCATGATCACTGTGGTACATTTCACATATGAAGCAGGATTCTCGTATATAAATGATTACTGAAGTAAAGCAGGTCAGAGATGCTGCTCAAATCTTAGAAAACGATATTTCACCCTTCAACATTCGAAAAAAAGTATGTGTGCATTGCGGCAATGCTATCTTTCACGTGTTTGCTTACCATTTTATTTTCAAACAGTTACTGTACGGTGTATGTCATTGGTCGAGGAATGTGCCTTTTCAATGAAAACGACCGGTCTAGTTTAACATTTCCCTTGAAATTTCATCATCTAAAGAAGTTAAACAAAATGAAATAAAAACAAGTGTATGTATGCCAATTAGGTGCAACGGCAGCTTATCCACTAGGAAAGATCCTAGAAACATTCCGATGCCACTTGCTGTGTTCGTCAGAGCCATAAGAAGAGGGAAGTCGGAAGTTGATGCACTCTCTTTTCCTATGAAAACGACCAGGTTGGCTCGCAATCCCAAGAGAAAAAGCAGTTTTGTATTAAAGGACAAGTCCACCTTCATATACATAAGGATTGAGAGAATGCAGCAATATTAGTAGAACACATTAGTGAAAGTTTGAGGAAAATTGGACAATCCGTTCAAAAGTTACGAATATTTTAAGTATCTGCGCAGTCAATGCTGGGAGAGAAGACTACTACAGTGTATGATGTCACATGCGTACAACTATATAAGGAAAATAAAAAGAGAATTTCACAAAACTTTACTTTTTGAATAAATTGCACATTTCTTCGACTTGCTACTGACGTATGCTAAGGGTAATATTATTCCCCCTGCCTTCTGAAAGAGAGAAGTCGAGTGTTCTTTTGTTATGCGAGAAAAATGGAAATATGTTGAATTTTCTCTATTCTTTCTTTATATCGTTGTACTCATGTGACATCACAAGCTATAGTAGTCTTTTCATCCAACCGTGACTGAGCAGAAACTACAAAAATTCATAACTTTCTAACGGATTGTCCGATTTTGCTCAAACTCTCACTGATGTGTTCTACTAATATTGCTGCATTCACTCAACCCACATGTCTATGAAGGTGAACTTGTCCTTTAAGTAAAGAACCCAATATTTTTCGCATGCCAAAGATCATTACACGATGGCGATTATAGACATGAGTAAACCTTTTAGTGTTTCATGCAGCACGCGATATGTTGACTTTAAGCCCCTCTTCTTGGCAAAAACAAAATCATTCTTCTCAAAGGAGTTTACCAGCCGCAGATAGATCAGTAAACGCCGTGTAACGCGAAAAAGAAAAGATCGTACGTAATGACATTCCAGCTATTATTTGAGACTTGTCACGGTCCCTCGGGGTTACATTGTTAACCGAAAACGGGACAAGTTTGCACAGATAACAGATGAGCGCTCATGGAAACGAGGAATAAGTAGAAAAAAAAGTAAAACACGCAGAAAACACATATCAAATGGCAGTTCAGCGCTCAACAGTATACGAAAACGACGAAGATGTAAGTCCTAGTAGCTTTAAAGCATGGTGGTATGGGAAATTGATATAATTAATAGTCTCATGAAATGCCAATGCCAGCTGAACAGTGTGAATGGGAGATACAACAAACAAACAAACAAACAAACAAACAAACAAACAAACAAACCTACAACTACACCTACTCTAGGAGTGTCACAACATAATTGCAGGCTCCTTCTAGTTAATAACCGCATTCACATGTACAAAATAGCGGGTTACGGACCAAGCGCACTCCAAATCTCTTGTTCTTGTTATTGTTTTTGCTTTGGGGTTTGTGTGTGTGTGTGTGTGTGTGTGTGTGTGTGTGTGTGTGTGTGAGTGTGTGTGTGTCAGTGTTTGTTTTGTTTTGTTTTGTTTTGTTTTTGTTTTGCTTTGTCAGACGCTCCAAATATAAAGCGGGTTAGCGTTCGCGCTCGGAAACTCGATTTTTTTTTTCTGGCAACCTTTCACTTGTACAGAAATAACCCGCTAATTACTGATCGACAAATCGATAAAACTATTGTTCTTGTACCTCACAAGTGGTGTGGAGTGCACACTGTTGTTACGTCCGTTTTGCATGAAGGGATATAAGAATTCGAGTTTCTAACCCGACCGGTTCACACGTACTGCCGGGTAAATTAGCGCGCTAATTCAGAAATAAGAGCAAGATTTCCTGGAAATTTGGCAGGTTTCTTTTGGGACCACACGTGCAAGAAACTCGAGTTTGATAGCGGGTTACAAAACTCGAGTTTTGTAATCCGTGTACGTGTGAACCCCCGTCCCTAATATCAATGAAACATTGTGGGTCTACTTTATGCAAATCTGATTTATGGATCCCTATAAAGAGGCATGAGCGTTGATTTACCGTAAAGCGTTTGTTGCCTACCGTTTTTTTTTCCTTTGAATGATTTTGACACGGCATGGAAACATACCCATAACAATCAAAATGTGAGAATATTTCTAGTTGAAGGAAAACGCCATAATCCCACTTGAATTAGTAAAAAAGCTTAGAAAGAACAGAGTGTTGTACGACATAAGACTGTGCAAACTGATGTTGTATTTGACAATAAATACGATCATTAGAAAAATACTTATTACTTTAATTCAAACTGGAAATATTGATGTAAGAAATTATGGAGCGAAACCAACAGCGAAGCATGGAATAACGTACAGGTTCATCGTAAGTGACTTGAAATTATCATCATAACTACATATTATATTCATACACGAAAATAAAACAAAGTAAAACATGAGAAAACTGCAACTGTCTGCCACAATTTTTTTTTATAAAGATACCCTGTATCATGATAATCAAGTGCTGAAATATGCCATAAATGACTAACGTGCCGAGGAAATCGACAGAGAGAGAGAGAGACAGACAGACAGACAGACAGAGACAGAGATGAAGTGAGAGAGGAGGCTGTGTGCGTATGTATGTGTGTGAGAGAGAGAGCGAATGAGAATGAGAAAACGAAATGATGATAGTGATTCATACGTTTTTCAAGAAATATTTCCCACTTTTGATCCTTATTAGTTCAAAAACTGTAATTATATATGAGATGGGCCTAATACTGACATTGGTATGCGCAGTGGCCGAATAATGTACAAATTTGCCGGAGGTAATCAAAATAATGATAGCGTAAGTAAGATCCATTAAATTCAAGGTTTATCAATAAGTTAGGTTTCAGATGTTGCTCTGTTTTCAACCCTCTGTACAAAATCTTAATTTTGCACAGGGGTCAAATTGTGTGTATGGCAGTGTGTGGTTAACACCCTGACAATGGTCCTGAACAATGGCCAGGATTTGATTGCTCTATGAGATATTCATAAGAAATTCCACGATCACAGCTAGTCTTTATTCATCCTGATATGTAGTGTATGCAAAGAAATGAAAACATGAACTTATTTTTTTCATGTGCATGCATTTTTTACTTTTTTTTCAATTATTAAGGATAAAAAGTAGGAAATGTTTTTTGTATGACCCAGTACTTGCATATCATATCATATTTCAATTTGCTTGTAACTGAGAACAGACTTGGACAATGTTATTGATGTGAGATAACACAAGAATTCAAAATACTTAGGCAGTGTTAACCAATGATCTTTGCATGAATTGGGTTTTCAACAGAGATAAATATAAAGACATGAAGATTGTCTTGCTGGATAATGTTGGTAATCGTCGTTTGTAAAATGAAAAGAAAAAGAACGACAAAATAAAAATAAAAATGCTGCTCCTGGAAGTGCTGTTTGATGGGGCAGTGGCAATGTTGTGTGTATTGATATCGTCAAAATGACTCTGAATTTGCTTCCTGAGTCCAGCTGAGCAATGTTGTTTGTCCTACCGTCCCCTCTTGTAAGAGGTGAAACACTGTGTCCTTCAGAGAGATCATAAAATGGAGGTCGCGTGTGTAAGAGCATCTCAATTCAGAAAGAAGGCATAAATACTGTTTGGGCATTAATATTTGAAAACTTAGCCAGTGACGATTAACTGATATTAAAAAAAATGATATTGATTAATTTATAACTATTTTGTATTCAATGGATAAAAGAGTTTTATAAGTCACAATAATAAAGGGAATCTCCGTTCAATCGTTTGGAAATCTTGAAGACGTATGGTGTAAATACTGTTAAAACGTCGTTGTAGACGTCGTTGCTCTATTTTCTACTTATTGCTGATGACACCAGCATTTTTTATTCACATCGAAACCCTCATGTTTTACTGAACACCATAAATACTGAATTAAAATCAGTATCTAAGTGGATTCAGGCTAATAAATTGTCATTGAATTTGACCAAGACAAAATTTATGGTTTTTAGCAATATAATCAATATTTTACCGGGTAAGCTGGTTGTAAACGACGTAGAATTGAACCAGGTGGAATATATAAAATTCCTTGGTCTTTATATTGATTGTTAGTTGACATGGAAAGTTCATGTTGATTCTTTGCGTAAATTACTATCAAAAAATGTAGGTGTTATGTATAAGTTAAAACAGTATTTTCCCAAACATGTTCTGCATTCATTGTATTCTACTCTATTTTTGCCTTATATAGGTTATGGAATCCTGGCATGGGGAAACTGCTGTACAACTAGACTTAATTCTTTATTATTGATACAGAAAAGAGCTATACGAATAATTAACTTCGCCACATTTCTCGAACACACTAATGTCTTATTCTTTTCCAGTAGAACACTTAAGATCCAGGATTTATATCATTTTAATATCGGGTCATTTATGTATCAATTAAACTCAGGTGGTCTCCCTGATGTGTTTTCTTCGATGTTTGTCAAAAATACTGAAGTTCATTCTTACCCTACTAGACAAAAAGATTCTTTTCATCTTTCTCCTGTACGAACCGTTTCTGCTTTAAAAACAATAACCACTACAGGACCTAAATTTTGGAATGAGTTGGATAGAGAAATAATCAAATCTCAGTCTCTTTATTCATTTAAGCATAAACTCAAACTAATTTTTCTGAATTCATATCTATAGCTATTCTTCAATCCTCATCGACATTCTCTGTTCATTCTTCACTTTACTGACATTATCGATTATGTAACATGTGCCTCGCTCGTGATTTCTGTATTATCTCCTGAACTTCCTTTGTACACATTTGGTATCTCTGCTATTGTACACTGCATCTGACTTGTACTTCGCTCGGGTGATCACGCAACTCTCAAGAAGTCTGTGCCACAGACATTGTTTTCTTTGTTTTTTTTTTCTTTTTCTTTTTACTTTTAGCGTTTATATTTCTCCAATTCACATATTGTCATTCCTTTAATTACATAACCAAGTAAGAAATAATCTCACATCCGCATCTGGGAATCTACACCCTACAAGCAATGCTTCTATGTAGATTCCTCATATTTCACATGTTTTATTGTCTTATAAGCTGTACTTGACAATTCATCCAGGCTTTTGTATTGTGATGTTTATGTTTTATGTATTTGTTGAAATGTGGAATATGGAACAATAAAAAACAAAACAAAAAACAAACAAAAATGTCTACAGTTTTCGATAACCTATTCCATGTAAGGTGGCCTGTACTTTATTGAAAAAAGAAGAAGAATAAAAAGACAAAGAAGAGCAACTTGCATTTATTTCTAACATACACAATGTCCCAATGTCTACTGAAATACTCCTTGGACATAAGTACATAAAGGACCAAGACATCGCGGACCTTATGCATCAGAATGATTTACCAAATTCCTTCAGATAGCTGAGTTTCCTGAACCTGCTGAACAGATAGAATCTCAATAATGTTAATTCAACATTTAACAAATGGGTGTTGTAAAAGTTATTTTTGTGTACCACTTCTACATGAAAAGAAAAAGATTCTAAATCATTTCTTTTAAGCCTAAGCAGTTCAACCACCCGTTCTGTCCCTATCCATCAGTGCACATGATTGTATTTGTACCTTAAGAGTTTACAGGGCTACTAAACTTTGCTTTTAGTGTCAACCCTTCAATGCATTCAAACATGCCGAAACACATAATGGAATCATCCTTGCACACTATTGTAAACTTGTATTAAAAAATAATGTGAATCACTAATAACAGAACGTATCTAAACGCTTACCATTGTTTGTACATTTACATACTCGTTAGAAACAAAATGTTAGTGAAAATATTGCAGAAACCTTTGAATGGAGTGAAATTTTGTTGAATTTGTTTGCTTTTGAGAATAACATTCTTAATATTTGTATATTTTTTTGTTTTATCATAAAGAATCATGAACCAAACCTGTGAAAGGTGAAATAGCTATATATGACACCATAGGATAGTCAACTTAGGAAGACCGGTTAAAAATGTCACATAATTTCAATGAAAGTTACACCTCTTGTGAATATCGAATTTAAGTGACATCTTGATTTCATAGAATACTTGAACAGTCAAACCTGCTCAACCATTAACAAAGACTAAGATAAAAAAACAACCAAATGACTTGTATGACAACTTGATTGATAAAAAGCACCCTGCATTCAAACCTTAGTCATACATATTTAAAGCAAAAAATAGTTTGTTTGTTTTTTAGATGGCAAATAGTTGTCAATTTTCAGCGACCAGTCAGTGTCATTGACTTCTGTCTTGCTGCAGTTTTAATAATGATCATTTCTGAGACCCGATAGGGATGTGAGCAGTGAAAAGGTTAATTTTCGGCAACCTCCTTGGGGACTTTGCCGCCAGGACCTACAAAGTCGTGTCGAGATTGAAACTATAAAGCACACCTGCAATTACCATCGTACGACACTACAGTGTCACTTCATATTAAATTATTCCACGATTGTGTTCTTAGTGGCTTGCATGGGTAGAGCACGTGACCATCACTGGGCAATCAGGGGACTTTTAACAAAACGTGGTGGCAGCATCATGGCGAAAACAAGGATTTCCATGGCAACGAGAAGCCAGAAGGACTCGTGATAGGTTCCGAACGTTTTGATGATTGTACCTGTGAGCATAAAACATATACAAAAAAAAACTCTTAGATTTTAAATCTTAGAACTATTATTGTTTCTGTTTTTCAAATTCTGTCATGCTGGGAATATATAAAGTATAACTATATAACTAAATATAAATAGAAGTAAGCGTGGAAATAAAACCAGCTTCACGTGTGCAATTATCGGTTTAACCATTCGCTCCGGAATGTTGCTCCAGCAGTGGATCTCTTCAGTAGAATTGTTATGCCTGCTCCATAACAATGCGACTTTTTCGCATCTATTTGTGACCGTGCATCACAAAGCGAACAAAAATTCCCACACACTGATTTTGCTTGAGGACTGAAAATAGGTGAAATGGGTCAACCTAGCCGATCTTGACTTTTTCTTCTTTTTTTTTCTGAAAGAGCGAGTCTTTCTCTACATTATTTTAAGATTTGGGATCATAAAACGGTCAGAAAAGTGTTTTTTAGCAGTTAATCTCGAACATTTTTTTTTGTAGAAAGTGTGATTAGATGTGTCTTTTGAGTCCAATTTTCATTTCTGAGAAACCTTGTACACACTCTTCACTTTCAACTATAATAACTTTTGAAAGGATGATGCTACTGCTTTGAAATTTGGCGTTAATTATGGACAGAATGCGTTAATAAGGCATGCTCAATTTCAGTTCAATTTGATGATCCCTTCATTGTTGTTACTCCGGAGGTTTACTGTTTTTTGTCCCATCCATCGCACAGGCAGCACCGCTTGGTAAAGATTAAGAGCCTGAATACACTCTGTACTTCAGAACCTCTTTTCTCAGTTAACACTTTTCCTGAATGTGTGCTTTCTTTCCAATGTTTACGTAAGTTCGGAGAATCCATTTGAATTGAATTATACATCATTTTAAAGCTTAGAGTCTGCTCTTTCAGAATCTGCCCTTAACTAAAAAGCCATGTCTGGCGACTTTTTGTGTGTTTTGTGGAGCAGGGTCACAGTTGTATGCGTTTTTCTTCTTGTATCTTTCATTATGTTGGTTTGCCTGTTCATCATCATAAACTGTTCTGCATTAAAAGGAAGGAAAGCGATATTTGAATGTAATTTTTTTTTACTCTGTTGTATGGTTGATTGAAATAACCGTATACCTATATTCTGAGGGCAAATATTCTGACTACACTAAGATAAATACTCGTTTATCTTATTTGTCTTGTCACGACTGTAAGACAAAACATTATTATAAGATAATCCAGTATGAAGAAAAAAAAAACAATCAGGGCCGGCGGAACGGGAGGGGCCGGGGGGATTGCCCCCCACTTTTTGTATTTCTTTTTTGCACCCTGCATCGGAAAGCCTGCATAGGGTGTCACCACTTTGCGTTTTCTTCAATGTGTAACTATACATAAACCATTATGTATCGCATGCATTGATACGCAAGTACCTTACCTACGAGAAAGGATCCCCAAAACATGCCAAGTCCAGTTACCAAATCCCCTAGGGCTAGAATAAGTGGGAAATCGGTCGTTGAAGCACGATCTTTGCCGATGAGTACAGCCAACGTTGCCCTGGATCCCAAACAAGAGGAGGTGAAAAAAGCCGAGATCATCATCATCGGATAACTACATACAAGTAAGTCGCCGGTCAGAGATAAAATATTTAATATGGTTGCTGCTAGAAATACGTTGACTGGATCAATAATCCGCGTTGCAGCTCCGCTTAGGCCACGGGAAAGGAAAGCGGCAGCGGCAGTCGAGAAGGCGATGTACACTGCGTGTGAAGATGATATTCCCGAGGCAATGGCACGAGGGATGACGAAGGCATACCAAGATCCATCTACCATGGCTAGAAAAAATATGCACATGAGAATAATGTTCTGACATGGGTCTCGATAAAAGATACTGTTCCTCCACAGGGCGCTGATATAAGACCAGTAGGACTCTCTGTTTTCTTCGTCATCAATAGTTTCTTTTCGACACTGCGCTAACTTCAGCGGCACCTTTAGATTCTCGTCTTTGTTACACCGGGACCCATTGATGTTGCACTTTTTCGCGTTTACATCGTCATGAATTTTGTCCCGCGATTGATTTTCATTTCCAAAGACGGCTTCGTCCTCATCGGTCTTTTGATTAATATCGAGTAACAGAGCGATTGGTACGATGTGTCCGAAAAGCGCACCAATAATGTAGAGAGCGCTCCTCCATCCGTAGAGACTGAGCAGGAAATCACCAAGGAGTGGCAACGCTATTATTCCGAAGGCATAGCCAGATTTGCCAATCCCGTAGAATGTGTTGAAATGATCCGTTTCCGCTTCGCTCAGGCCGATGATAACACACGTGGACAAAATGCTGTTCCCTAGTCCTGAAATGAATTAAAACGCCTTATTTTAAAACAATATAAACATTACTTCACAATATACTGTTAATATTTTAATTATGCAGAGTTAATAGGGAGCTTTCCCAAAACTACACACAGACACACAAAGCGAACAAACAGACAAACCAACCAACCAACCAACCAACCAACCAACCAACAAACAAACAAACAAACAACAACCTTGACGGTCTCGCGTTCTTTGAACCGTCCTGCCTTAAAGTGTGCTTTTGCAAAATAATGCTAGAGGCCAAAGCTCAGCCGCGTTTCATATGTGTGTAGTCGCAAATGCGTATATTACGTGACGTTCCTAGCTCCAGCTTCGTCGGGTCATCAAGTCAGATGCTATTAATTAGCCGACTACTTTTGAAGGTTCGAAGCGGGAGGCAAGATTCAAAAAATCTAACTAGAAAAGCACTCTGAGAGGGCAGACCTCCGCTGAGCATCTAATTTCCACCACTTGATTTTGTCATTCCATAGAGATAATGATTTTTACTCATATTACCATGCTGAAAATCGCCCAATTTCCCAACATATACAAGCCTTTTGTTGCGTCATCGGCTTCCACTTACGAGGCGACCTAGTAGAGAGCGCGCTTTCGCGACCGCATGCAAACTTCAAGCCCAGCTTGAACCCCCACGTTTATTGACCCTATTTGCAAAAAGATAAAGATCCTTCAAAAGTCCATAACCATTCCCGGATCACTACCAAATTAAATCATCTGTTCCTTGTGTCATTATATTTTTTTTGGAAGTTCCAATAATATCCATTAACAACTTTTTGAGTTATTTTGCGAACAGACAAACCAACTCCGATCATCAATCACTTAACCTCCTCCTTCTTCGGCGGAGGTAATGCATTTTATAATTATGTCAACTGACGACATTTTTCTGTGCCGTCGGTGCTGCCACTGCTGCAAAGCTTCTGAATAATGAACGGATACCCATCAGATGCAGATTTCTGTCATTTTCAAGCAAACACTTGCACACACATACACAGATATCATAACGTTGTCCTTTCATTATTGTGTAATCCTTTTGCAGTGACCTGCGGCTCTTGTCATATTAAAAACGGGACTGTTTTATGTATACGTTTTCAAAGTGAAATGCCCACTGGTTGAAGCCCATAATTGTCATTGAATCAAGGCAATTGACGACGACACATATAACTGAACATATTTCAACAATGAAATCCTGAAATGAATTAAAACGGTTAACATGACCAATCTTATAACAGATTTTGTATTTTGTTAATTTGCTCGTTTGTATTTTTGTTTCATTTTTTGTTAAGTACATGTACAGATTTGACGTGATGTGAAATATGAAAATAAACAGCTGGAACTGTTCTCTGTGTCTCAAATGTAAGACCAGTGCAGTTTCAGTAATTCAATTCAATTCATTTCAATAATATTCAAAATGAGAGAAAAAAGTTTCAAAGTAATTGAGACGAGAATAGGGCCTTCAGGTTCATCTACAGTTTCACATATGGTGTTGGGTAAGTGTGTTCACCTGATAGAGCCATCATAGCGACCAGGAAGGCATTATTCATCGACAGAGAGGCGAGGATGACACCGGCAGAGATGAACACCGCACCGGTAAGCACTAGAGCTCGTCTGCCAATGTTGTGGTTGTACAAGTAAGCAATGAATGAACCTGTATTATATATGACAGCAAAGAAACAACGAATAACCGGTACAGTTTCAAATACATACACGAAGAAACGAAAAACACGAGTTAATTACACAGGATATCGAAGAAAGAAAAATAGAAAGGAAAGAAATAATATTTTAACATTGGATGTGATTTCATTTATGGGAATGTTGTTTATGTAAATTGGGGGGGGGGTCGTTTGGAACTGGGGAGGGGGAAGAAACTGTAATAGAAAATATGTGTCTAAAAGGAGATTTCATCATTTTTTCATCTGTCATTACAGACCAACACGCTTTACATGTAAAACTCATAAATGTCATATCGGCTATAGGTCCATACGAAGGCCTCTTACATAAAGAGATATAAGGAGAGTTGAAGATAAATGGTATCGAAAAAAAAGTTCACACCAAAAAATACGGCCTGAGGTACAACAAAATAATCAAGTTCAAGTTCAAGTTCAAGTTTGTATAACATTTATTTTCCATCTTTTTTTTTTTCATGCAGGAAATCACATGCATGAAATTATTGTACAGGAAGGCAGAACCTCAAAAAAGCAAAGCTTGTGGTGAGCTGCCTTACAAAAATACATTACATCACAAACACACACACAAAAAACAAACAAACAACGAAAGCATAATAGTTCCCATTACAACATTGAAATGAAATATTCCTCAAAAGGAGTAGTACAGAGAGGCAACAATGAGTATGAAAATACAATAGCCGGGTTCACACGTACAAAATAGCGGGATGACGATCGCGATGCTCATCCTGAGTTTTTTTGCGAGCGTCCACACGTACCAAATTAGCGGGATAGCGATCGCGATCGGTATCGCGCTAATTTGGCGAGCGTCCACACGTACCGAATTATCCCGCTAATTTCCGATGGAGACAACTGTACATAAAACCTGCAAACTGGGTCACACAGCGCCCTTCTCTATCACTGACTGCGCGCACTTACCTTTGTCTATTGTCTTTTACTCGTCAGTGGTGTGGTTCGCGCGCTGTTGTTGTTGTGCTCCAAAGAGGTGAAGGACCTCTTCGCAGAGGCCTCGCTGTTGTGATGTGCGCATTGCATGATGGGATGTAAAAACTCGAGATTCTAATCCCGACCGTTCACACGTACCAGCGCGGGGCCAATTATCCCGCTAATTGGCGAACCAGCGCAAGATTTCTTGGGATTAGCATCGCGATGCTTATCCCGCTAATTTTCGGGTTTTTTCTGTCCACACGTGCAAAAAACTCGGGATGACGATCGCGATGCAAATCTCGAGATTTGTATCCCGCTAATTGGTGTACGTGTGAACCCGGCTATTGTAGTGACAAGCTACAGGCTATGGCAAATGTTGAATATTATACCTGGGTACAGCAAACCTCGCACGAGCCGAAGCTCTAGGGACTGAAAAAGAAAAAAGAAAATGCGACTTTCGCGAGAGTCGATTTTTTTTTGACTCACAGTTATGTACATGTATAGTACTAGGTGTTTCAAAAAACATTTCCCACTTTTGATTCTTAATAATTCATAAACTATATATCAGATAACACTGTCATTAATATGAGTAATAGCTGAATAGTGTACAATTTGGTTGAAGGTGGTTTGAATATGAAAACATAAATCAGTTTCATGAAATCCATGATTAATTTCACAGTTAGGTTCCAGATTTTGCTCTATTTTCAACCCTCTGTACAAAATTTCATTTTGCACAGGGGTCGATGGGTGTGTATGGGAGTGTGTGGTTAACACCCTGACAATGGTCCTAAACAATGGTTAGGGTTTGAATGCTTCATTATTTATTCATGAGAATTTCCACTATCACAGCTAGTCTTTATTCAGCCTCTGGCAGTATCTGTGTAAAGTGAAACGCCTGCCGATACTGTCGTTGGGTCTCGACAGTGCTCTCCCTACTTCTGAAAAACGAAATTACAATGAATACCTTCTGTTCTATCGTAAACATGGTGACAGGAAGCACAGAAAATCAATTAGAGTATACACTTGTGTAAATGGAGCCTTAAATAAATCTACTGTAAAACATATCGCCCCAATGATAAATGCTGCTGAACTCTTTACCAAAAATGATTTCTTTTTATCAAAAAGCGAAAAATTTGTCAGACTATGTAATTAGTAAACAGTTGTATTAAAATGAGGAACTTTAGATCATTTTTGCTTATTTATATCCCCAATTTAGTGATATGTGAAGCAAAAATTGAAAATGATTGCCAGCTGGAACGGAATGTGGTGTTTGCAAGCACATGGAAACGGGTGCTTCCTTTTTCCATGTGCATGCAGTTTACCCTTTACCGTGCATGATTCCAGACTAGCAGTGCCCAGGGCAATCCACATGAACTATTGATTAAGCATTCATGTGCCTGGGAGCACGACTGACGCCTAGTCAACAGGTGGTTCAGGCATGTCTATTGTTCAGGGCCATTGTCAGCACACACTCACATACACATCATTGGTTCCTGTGCAAAGTTCATTTTTGTACAGAGGGTTAAAATTTGATCAAAATCTGAAACCTTACTTCAAAATCAATCTAAGATTTAATGAAACTGATTTATGCTTTCACATTCAAATTACCTTCAACCAAATTGTACACTATTCAGCTATTATTTATATCAATAACAGTTTTATCGGATGAATAGTTTTTGAGCTATTAATGATCGAAAGTGGGAAATGTTTTTTGAAACACCTAGTACATTTGCATGCATGCATGTGTGTGTGTGTGTGTGTGTGTGTGTGTGTGCATACCTGTGCTGTGTCTATGGCTGCGTTCATGCGAAACTAGAATTGCGTTTCTAAACACGTTTAGTCGCTAAACGTGTTTAGTTGCGTTGCGTTCATGCGATTTTTCCATTTAAACGCGTTTCAAAACGCCGATCTGAAACGCTGAAAAAAGGGCGTTTTGAACCATGATTCTGCCAGAATCACGATCGCAGAAACCGCATGAACGCAACCGTGATTTCAATCATGATTCTATGACGTCATTGTGCGCTGTGCGCATGCGTGTCTCATGGGGTATCCCATGCACAGCTTCTAGTTCTGTTCGCGCGCTTGTGTACGTCTTATGAATCATGTGTTTTGGTACCATACTTGCACTTGTTTGTTTACATCAACTCCATACACCGATTCTATGCTAGTATCTAACGTTAACTGTTTAACATAATAATACATGTAATTACTCTCCGATTGAGTTGATAAAAGTAATAGCTGCAGCGCTGTGTCTACCAAGGGAAACAATTGGAGAGACGAAGAATTAGGATTATTCCTCGATCTGTGGGCAGAGCCTGAATGCCACAGCTAATCGGAAAGTATTCACCGAAATAAAAACGTAAAGGCCTGTACAGCTGGAATAAGGAGGTCTGGCTCGAGTTGCAGAGACAAGGTCAAACTGCGCAGTGCGCTGCGCAATGGCAAATGATGAGCTGAGCCAGAATCAGCATTGCGAAAGCCCGCATGAACGCTCTTCCGCTGAGACCGTGATTTGAAACGCCGTTTTGAATCATGATTCATGTTTGTGATTCTGGCTACGAAATTCGCATGAACGCGGCCTATAGTGCAACATAGGTAGCCACTGCTGGCAGACATTCTCTCAGCTGTGTGCTTTCATCCCTGCCGACCCTGCAACAAAACACTCTCCGAGACCCCCGGTACCCAAACTATACAGCCAGCCGGTCATGCACAAACAAGCAAGCTCCGCCCACTTGACCTGTGTGTGTGTGTGTGTGTGTGTGTGTGTGTGTGTGTGTGTCTGTCTGTCTGTCTGTGTGTGTGTGTGTGTGTGTGTGTGTGTGTGTGTGTGTGTATGTGTTATGTCCACGGTGCAACACAGGTAGCCACCACTGGCGGACACCCTCCTAGCCTCGTGCCCCCATATATATCTCCGCCAACCCCGAGACAAATGATCCCAGGCCCATCCCACTTCCATTGCAGTCACGCACAAATAAGCTCCGCCCACTTGGCCTGTCACTAAAAATAATGAAACAGCGATTGGCTTGAACAAGGAGTTCTGGCTTGACATACATGGATAAAGTATAGATCAATAAAGGAAAGAAAAGATGATATGGAAAAGTAGAGGAAGAAGCTAAACTGCTGCATTTCGTAATTAATCGTCTTGCTCTAAATTAAAAAAAAAAACAAAAAAAAAAAACCAAAAAAAAAAAACACATACAAGGTTATATTATTTTGCACGGAGACGAGGGGATTGAAAACAGAGCGACAGATTCCAAGCAACCTAGCAAACAACAACAACAACAACAACAAATAAAGCTAACAAACAAAACGGTATTATAGGCACCGTGTTTGTAACAAAACGATTTCCATATTCCAAATTGCTATCTTTCTTCTTTTCTTTTTTTTTTTTGCTTCTGATATTTTTGTCAACGTTAAGCACAACTTACAATGTGACATGATAAACAGTATGACACAAGTCTAAAATTGATTGTCAGTTCGTTGATTTGAATACTGATCGTAAGAGAGGTAGAGGGGGAGGGGTAGCCCTATATATATATAACGAATTGCGAGTAAAAATAAGAACTGATATTGATATTGAAGGTTGTGAAAGCCTGTTTGTGGAAATCATTAATGATAAAATGAAAAATAAGATAATTGGTGTTATATACAGGCCACCAAATCATAAAACCGAAATGTTTTTAGAAAATTTTGATGAATGCCTCAACACGATTACACAAGAAAATAAGGAAATTTATATTATGGGCGACTATAATATTGACATGACGAAAATAGATACTTTAGCGGTAAAATTAAAAACTATTCTTTTTTCATATGCTTTCCATTCCCATATCGATAACCCAACAAGAATATCCCAAACATCTAAAACCTTGTTGGATAATATTTTTTCTAATAACTTTTCTGTAAATGAATTCATTAATGGTATTTTATATTATGATATATCTGATCATTTACCGATATTCATTATTCTTCGTTATTCTGAAAACGTCAAAAGTATTTCAAAACCCAGGCCGATAATGTACAGAAAAGAATCAGACGAGAATATTGAATTACTTAATCTTGATTTAGTGAAGGAAGAATGGCAAGAAGTGTATCTTCAAAATAACGCCGATAAAGCTTATGATATTTTCCTAGATAAACTTTTATATTATTATCGAAAAAAACATTCCTTTAGTTAAGAAAAAAACACGCAGAAAGAACAAACATCCCTGGATTACAAAGGGAATCATCAATTCAATAAAAACCCGTAATAAATTGTATAAACTGGCGATTACTACCCACAATACAAAACATGTTACAGATTACAAAAAGTATAGAAATATACTCAGTAATTTGATTCGTATTTCTCGTAAAATGTATTATTCTGATAAGTTTGATAATCAAAAGGATAACGTAAATGGTTTATGGGAAACTATATATGAAATAACAGGTAAAAATAATAAGGAAACATCGTCCGTTTTTTATAATGACAACAAAGAACTCATAAACCCTGATGAAATATCTGATGCTTTTAACTCATACTTCGTAAATATTGGCCCCCAATTAGCTTCAAAAATAAAAAAAAAACAAACATGTTCATTCAAACTTTACTGAATTTCTTCCACCAAACTGCGACAAATCCCTTTCCTTTACCCCAACAGATGAGGAAGAAATACTGGAGATTGTTAACAGATTAAAGCCAAGTAGATCTAGTGGCCATGATGAAATAAGTGTATATACTGAAGAAAATCATCAAACAAATAACCACACCTTTATCTTACATTTTCAATCTTTCACTGTCTTCTGGAATATGCCCAAACTCATTAAAAATTGCGAAAGTAGTTCCAATTTTCAAAAGAAAAGACGACCCTTCTCTTTTAACAAATTATAGACCAATATCGTTATTACCTAGTATTTCTAAAATTCTGGAAAAAATTATTCATAAACGCCTGTACATTTTTCTTCATGTAAATGACCTACTTATACCTAATCAGTTTGGATTTAGAAAGGGCCATTCCACCGATTTAGCTATAATTCAATTGTTAGATAAGATTACTGAATCTTTTGCAAATAAAAAACATTTTATAGGAATTTTCATGGATTTATCAAAGGCTTTTGATACCATAGATCATGATATATTAATTTACAAATTAAAAAGATATGGTATTCGTGGTTTAGCACTTTCTTGGATTATTGATTATTTATCCAACAGAAAGCAATATGTACTATTTAAGTCATCTAAATCTCCGAATTCTAATATTGTATGTGGTGTTCCCCAGGGATCAATTCTTGGCCCCCTACTGTTCCTTGTATATATAAATGATATAATAAATACATCAAAAACTCTTAAATTTATACGTTTTGCGGATGATACTAATATTTTTTACTCCCATGAGAACCTTGAAACACTGTTTAATACTCTGAACACGGAAATAGACAAAGTCTCCCGATGGTTTATATGTAATGAATTATCCCTTAATGTCTCTAAAACAAATTTTATACGTTTCAAACCTACTGCTTCACAGAACATTAACAGCAGTTATAATATCAATATTGATGGATTATCTTTAACTGAAGTAAGATTTACTAAATTCTTAGGAATCACAATTGACTCGAGTTTAACTTGGAACGATCACATTCATAATATCCACACGTCTGTCTCAAGAACTGTAGGAATTTTATATCGACTGAAAAACTTCATTTCTCAAAATTCCCTGACTATTCTATACAATGCATTGATCTTACCACATATCACATACTGCAATATCGCTTGGGGAAACTGTGGCTCAACTAAAATTAATCCAATTTTTACTCTCCAAAAACGTGCTGTACGTTTGATTACCAATTCCCGTTACTTATCCCCATCCAATCCCCTATTTCGTCAACTAAAAACATTGAAAATTGAGGATCTTCACACCTTTCAAACTGCTGTTTTTATGTATAAATATACATTTAATTGTCTTCCAAAAAATTTTGATGGCTTCTTCACTCCAAATTTCACCGTTCATTCATATCCAACACGTCAGTCGTCCGATTACCATCTCGAAAACCCCAGAATCATTTTAGCTCAAAAATCATTAAAGCACAATGGACCAGATATTTGGAATTCTTTACCCCCTAATTTAAAACAACGTACGTCGTTGAACATTTTCAAACGAGAACTAAAAAACACCCTCATAATCCAGTATACTTCTGATACATAAATATTTATTCCACCTGGTCAACAAACACCCTAAACAATGACTTCACGGCCATAACTGAAGTAACATTCACCTCATCACACTGATACACAAAATAACACTCAACGTACAAACCAAGATTCATCCCAACACAATGCACATCGCACTGCACCGCACGCCCTTCGCACAATTACTTCCCACTCAGTGAGTGGCAAGATTTTCTTTATGTATCTCTTTACCTGGGGCCATCATCCTCGTCAAGCTTAGCTTATGATGATGGTCCCCTGCATTTCATTTTTATCATTTCCTATTGCTTCCTTTCATATATGATATTCGTTCTTGAAAAAAAAAAAGAAAATGTATGTAAGATCCAAACGTTACGAATATTAGCTGTGTAAATGACTATGTAAGTATTTTGTTGATTTGTTGATTTGTATTGATTTTGAAATGCAGAAATAAAAAAAAAAACTGAACTGAACTGAAATGAATACCTTAAAGCCTATCAAAGCACCGCTGGTAGAATTTCGAATGTACATTTTTATTTGATAGCACTCTTTACAACTTGATATGAGAACAAACACAAAATGAAATTACACGGCAATGAAAATAAAATGCCTAATCTAGTTACTTTGGGGATTTTGATTTCGGTGTTGTTGTTTTTTTTTTTAACTCGCCTGAATGCAACAGAAAACCTTTATGTAATGCATCTAAGATAAATTAATTTCTGATGTACACGATATATGTTTAGGCATTTTAGTCACGTACGCCATAATCGACATGCAGTGACATTGAGTGACATGATCTCAGAAACCATTGGTTCCAAAGTCGCCTTTGTGATTTTGATGGAGTTGTAATACTGTCTTGCATAGATAATCTACAATAATAACGTTTAAGCGTCTCATCAAAACAATTATACCTTAATTGTCAAAATGACTAAAAGAATTAACACCTAAACATAAACGCCCATTAAACCATAGCATGCATGTGTAGACGTGTATCTATCAACGTCTATGCCTTTAATAATATGCCATTGATCATGTAGACTGTGTCGTGATACAAAAGTACTGACTCAATTAAACACGTACTTGTAGCCTATTAAGTTTTGTATGGACTGTACCAATGTATTTCAGTATTCACATTGATTCTGATTTTATTGACAGACTAACACGGTTGCAATATGAAATACCATTAACTTTTGGATTCTTTTTTAGTTAGATTTTTTTTTTTTTTTTTTACCATTGTCAGTCCCTGGCAAGAGGTATAGATATAAGCTAGTATAAGGTAATAAGTCAAAGTAGACGTTTACTAAATGTGTGCAAGGACACGTGCATAAGTAAAACAAAAAAAAAATGTTGAATTTCACGTTTGCCACCTATAAACATAAACTAAATACTGACTGTCATATAAACGACATGACTATCAATACATGATTATGATATGCCTACCTGGACAAAACGCTGCAGCCGCATATACACCAAACATGACGCCGTTATCCCTGGCGGTCAGGTCGAGGGCGACATTGATGTCAGCCAGGAAGAGACCGAGGCATTTCTCGACCCCGAGCCTGAAACAAGTTTGCCAAAAGAGCGCCAGGACAAACTTCAAGCTGTGCAATTTTCCATGCGATAAACCCATCGCTGCCAGTTTACATATACCGATTCCTTACTTCAGTCAGCGTGGTCTGTTATCTGCGCAAACTTGTCCCACTTTTGGTTAATAATATAACCGCGATGAACCGTGACAAGTCTCATAAAATAAGCTGGAATGCTATTCTTTTTTCGCTGGTTAATAGAAGTCTATCCGTCTGTATGTGGTTGAGAACATCCCTTGAGAAGAGTAATCTTCTTTTTGCATGCATTGTACCGTATCGGCAGCCAAAAAGAGGGACTTTGTGTAAGCATTTATGACGTGTTTCATGAACCAAAAAAGGTTTATCAAATGGATAGTCACCATAATCACTCATATGTGAAAAATATTAGGCTCTTTCTTACACATCTGCTGAAAGAACATGTAATCTGGCAGTGATGGGTCTGTCACATGCAAAATTTCACAGCCTGAAGTTCGTCCTGGCGCTCTTTTGGCAAACTTGTTTCAGGCTCGGGGTCGTGAAATGCCTCGGCCTCTTCCTCGCTGACATCAATGTCGCACTCAACCTCACTGCCAGGGACAACGGGGTCATGTTTGGTGTCTATTCGGCTGCAGCGTTCTGTCCAGGTAGGCATATCAAATCATGTATTGATAGTCATGTCGTTTGTGAAGTATATGACTGTCAGTATTTAGTTCATGTTTGAAGAGGCCAAACGGTAAATTCATTTGTTTTTTACTTATACACGTGTCCTTGCTCACATGTATTAAACATCTACTTTGACTTATTACCTTATACCTATAGGGCCTACGTCTTGCCAGGGACTGACAACATGGTAAAACAAACAAGAAAGGTAGCAAAAAACCCGCAAAAGCTAATGGTCTTTCGTATATGCAACCGTGTCAGTTTGTCAAAGCAATCAGAATCAATGTGAATACTCAAATAGATTGGTACAGTCCATACAAAAGTTAGTAGGCAACAAGTACGCGTTCAGATGAGTCAGTACATCGGTATCACGACACAGTCTACATGGTCAATGGTTCATTTTTAAAAGCATAGGCACAAGTCTATACATGCATGCTATAGTTTCATGAGCGTATCTATTATGTTGAGGTGTTCATTCTTTTTATCTATTTTGACAAGTGTAATCGTTTTGATGAGAAACTTGAACGTTATTATTGTAGATTATCTATGCAAGACAGTATTACGGCTCCATCAATTTTGACTTCAGAAATCACAACGGTGACTTGGAACCAATGGTTTCTGAGATCATGTTACTCAATGTCACTACATATCAATTGTGGCGTGCATGATTAAAATGCCTAAACATATAATCGTGTACATCAGAAAATTCCTTTTAGATGCAAAAGAGGTCTAGATGTTGGTTTTCGTGCTCAATTCAGGTGAGTTTGCAAAATATCGCCGAAATCAAAATCCACAAAGTAACTAGATTGGGCATTCTATTTTCATCGGCGTGTGATTTCATGTATGTTTCTTTTCTCTCTCTCTCAAATTGAATTGTAACGCCTGGTAAAGTGCGCGATCAAGCTTAATTTTAAAAAAAAAAGCACATTTGAAATCGCACCAGTGGTGCTTTGATGGGTTTAAAGTATTAAAATTCACCAACAGACAATTAATTCAGACTTTGTGTCATGATGTCTATCCTGTCACATTTTAAGTTGTGCTTAACATTGACAAAAATAGCATTAAAAAAAAGAAAGATAGATACTTGAATGTGAAAATCGTTTTATTGCAAATATAAACGGTGCCTAAAATACCGTTTTTGTTTGTTAGTCTTGTTTGTTGTTGTTGTTGTTTGCTTGGTTGTATGGAATTTGTCGCGTTTGCAAATACAAATTTACAAATTTACAAATTTCTACCTCCCATTTTTTCAATTGCCTCGTCTCTGTGCAAAATAATATAACCTTTTCGTTTTTTAATTATTTAAATTGGTCTTATCGCGACTAGACTACTGTAATGCTCTTCTTGGCGGAATCAGTCAGGCTGATGCGGATCGCTTACAGAGAGTTCAGAATGCTGCCTCCAGACTAGTGTACCATGTTCGTTCACGTTCTCATTCCACTCCTCTTATATGTCAACTGCACTGGCTGCCAATCAAAGCAAGAATATCCTTCAAGCTTCTCCTGCTGGTCTACAAAGTAGTCAACAAAAGAGCTCCAGAGTACATTGAGGAGTGTCTGGTACGACACTCTCACTCTAGGCGCACTCGTCTTTCATCATCCGTTATCTTTACACAACCACACACGAAAAAAACTAGCCGGAGATACAGCTTTCTCTTCTTGTGCTCCTAGGCTGTGGAATAAGCTCCCTCCTCTTCTCAAATCTTCACCCACACTCGATCATTTCAAACAAAACTTGAAGACTTATTTATTTTGATGTCCCTCTATGTGCACTGGACTTATACTGTCACTGCCTGGTATTTTGTGTATATCTTATCTCCTATGGCGACCAGGGCCCTGTTTTATCAAGATAAAGTTAGCGTTGATTGTGAAATCAACGCTAACTTTATCCAACTTGAAGTCTGCTATAACTTTAAATCAACTGCAAGTTTCCGTTTTACCAAGAGACTTAATAATCGATTATAGTTATAGCTCATCACCATGACTTGTTTATTGATTAAGTCAAAACTAAAAACACGGGACGAGGCTGGTTTCCGGTACTGTCTGCTTAAAAACAAACAAAACATTAAGCAAAAACATGATTGTTTGCCATGGCCACGAATTCGTAGTCTGCTAGTGCGACGCAGTATTATTAGCGCCATACAGCCGCTGAATTAGAAGTATTAAGTTTGCAACAAAACCGCAAAATACGCCGTTTTGCGTTGTATTGAAAAAAGTAGGTCGATAGATCTAGCACATCCCGAACTCAACGAAAATCTGCGTACGCGCGTACCGTAAAGATTACGCACATACTTACGATTATTAAAACACTCACGAATTCATTGAAATGGATCTAAAAACGTACAGTAACTGACTCTCCAAGGTGGAGGTCTTGTAGGCCTACCACTATGCATTGTTTAAAGTCCTGTGTGTTTAAGTGTAGGATTATGGAAACTTGTGAGAGTGTGGTGACTAGAGTAGCTTGTTTTTACCTCTACGGCGCAGTAGTAGAGCAGATAAGCCGAAAAATTGTGCAAAATTTGACTAAAGCATGAAACTTTCACCAGTGTTAGTACATGTTATAAGATTCATTTTAAGATCGGGAGGTAAGTCTGAATAGACCTCTGATGACCTCCGAAGGTCAATGACCTCAAAATTTGATAAAAATTGATATTTTGCATCATTGATTAATGTTAAATATGGTAATGATGTACTAAAAACTCATATTTGTTACAGTAGAATTGTCTTCATGTTCCATAGATCCTTGACAGGTTTCTACCTTTGACCTCTAATGACCTCCAGATGTCAATGACCTCAAATTATCAGAATTTTGATATTTGGTGCAATTGGTTGATGAAAAACATAACGATGTCCTAAAAAATCATTTGTGTTACAACTGAATCGTTTTCCTATTCCTCAGATCAAGGGATATTATTTACACGTCTTTGCCTTTGACCTCTGAGGACTATGACAGGTCAATGACCTCAAAATATCAAAATATTGATAGTTGATGTATATTCAATGGTTGACTGTATACCAGGGCCCCATTTCATAAAAGATGTTAGGATGGCAATTCTTGCTGGAAAGGTGGCAACTTCCAATAGCAACAGCCAATCAGGAAGCTGGATTCCTGTCGTTACTATTCAATTCAATTCAATTCAATTCATTTAATTCATTCTCATTTTCTTTCCAACAAAACATAACACGAGGTAAATCAGAAAATCCATCATAAGCATGTATACAGTACAAAGTGCGAAGGATTAACGATATATAACAAACTAATAGAGATGAATCATGTATACATACGGGAAAATACAAAGTTATATTTTGAGGAGAAAAAAAGAGAACTGAGAGGTCCACTAAAAAGCAGTGCTTGTAGATTGTGGACCACTCAAGAATTTCTTCCAAAAATACAGTACTTCACATACAATTACAAATACATTACACACAACAACATGGCATAACTAAACTAAGGAGATACAATCGAACGGAATGGTACAAAAACAAAATTAGTGGAAGAAAGGGAAAGGAAGAAAGAGAGAGAGAGAGAGAGAAATGAGAGAGAAGGGGGGAGAGGAAAGATAGAGAATGCCTACACGCTGAACAAGAGAAACGGAAGAGAGAATTGATGAGGTGCTTCGAACAGCTGGTGACTGCACGCAGCTGTGTAGAAATTATGCAAATAACATGCCGTATTTCATTGCCTAGTAATGCCGTTTTTCACTGCGTAATAATGAATTAAATAACCGATGATGACCCTCATGTTTGCTGTAACCTGTATAGGTAATGAAAATAAATATCTCAGCTAGAATTTAACAAAAAAGATTTCAAATTACGCTTAAAAATGTATAACGATGAAGAATTTTTTATTTCAGGACCTAATGAATTCCAAAATTTAGGGCCGATGTATATAAATGTGTTCTGAGCTAATAAGGTTTCTTAAAAGGGGTAAGTGAAACTCATGAGACCTCCTAGTAGGATAATCATGAAAAGATTGATTTCGTGCAAACATTGAATTAAAAATATTGGGAAGAGCATTTGTGTTATAATTGAACATGAACTGGCCCAGTTGAAAAAGAAACAAATCTTTAATTTTTAAAATCTTATATTCAATGAACAATGAATCTGAATGAGAACGTGGCGAAACCCCACAAATAATACGAAGTACTTTCTTTTGTAATAATAATAGTTTATCTAATAAAGTTTGATGGGCGCTACCCCCATGCTAAAATTCCGTAATTAAGATAAGGTAATATTAAAGCAAAATACAACGTTAACAAAGACGACGATGGAATGTGAAACTTAAGTCTTTTGATAATACCAATATTTCGTGAAATTATTTTACTTATGTTAATAATATGAGGCCTCCACGAAAGTTTATCATCCACTGTAATACCAAGGAATTTTATGTGGGATACACGTTCTAATTGAGTACCATCAAAAATAAGATCTGTGCCGAATGTTTCTATGGATTTACTAAAAAGCATATACTTAGTTTTCTGAAGATTAAGTGATAATTTATTAGCTCTTATCCATTGAGTCACTTTTTTCAATTCAGAGTTGACGGCGTCAATTAAAGTAACTGGGTCTTGATGGGAAAAGAAAACATTTGAGTCATCAGCAAAAAGTATAAATGAGAGTGTATCAGATGACCTGCAAAAATCATTGATGTAAACAATAAAAAGTAAAGGACCTAATATTCTACCCTGAGGGACGCCACATTTAATAAATTTGAAACTTGAGTTATTCTCGTTCAGAGATACATATTGTTTTCGGTTTTGCAGGTAACTCCTGAACCACTCCAAGGCCTTCCCCCTTATGCCATAATGTGACAATTTATGAAATAAAATGTCATGATTAATTGTATCGAAGGCCTTGGAGAAGTCCAGGAAGATACCAACAAGATGTGAATGATTATCTATTGTATGTGCGGCATGATCAATAAACTTCAATAGAGCGTGAATAGTGCTATGTTTCCGACGAAACCCAAACTGAGAGTTTACAAAAACATTATGAGAGTTAAGAAAATTAATTTTTCTTTTAAATATTAATTTTTCTAAAATTTTAGATAAGGATGAAAGTAAAGAAATGGGTCTATAATTGCTTACATCAAGATCATCTCCTTTTTTAAATAAAGGGACAACCTTAGCAATTTTCATTTGATCAGGAAAAACACCATATAACATAGATTTATTGAAAATATGTACAAGTGGGTCCACAATTGAGGAAATAATACCCTTTAAGATGAAATTACTTATGTCATCATATCCCGCACTGCGTTTGTTATTCATTCCAGTAACAATATCCATTATTTCATGTTTCGTGGTTGGAACGAAAAAAATAGAACTAGAATTAGATTCACCTAAAAAATGTGAAAAATGTGTATTAGACGGTGGTACTTCTTTCGCCAAATTCTCTCCAATCATTGAAAAATAAGAATTAACAACATTTGCCATATCACCAGAATCTTCAAAAATTCTATCATCGAATCGAATTTTTGTAATACTTGATTTCTTTTTTTGATACATCCATGGCCTGTTTCAATACCTTCCATGTATTCTTCATATAATGTTTATATTTTTCTAACTGAATCGCATAATATTTCCTCTTTTCAAATCGTATAACTTTAATTAAAACATTTTTATACGATGTATATTTCCTTTTTGACTCTTCAGTTTTTTTTCATTTTATATCTATAATATAACCTATTTTTCCTATTCACAGAACGCAAAAGGGATTTAGAAATCCATGGAAGCTTAGGGGATGTTTTATAATTAACTAACTTATCTTTTATTTTGGGAATATATTCATCTAAATTTCTATTAATTATCTCTAAAAAATTATCACATGATACATTAACATCATCATTGTCACAAACACCAGACCAATCAACTCTTTCTAAGCTAGCACCAAGGCTAGCTAAATTTTCTGGTGTGGCTCTTCGTCTAGTTGGAGGAACATGAAACTTATTAACCGCATGCTTAAGATTAAACCAAGCCATAACTGGGAAATGATCAGTCATATCGGATAAAATTATAGAAGAATCTAAAAATTGTAATAAATTACCAAAAATATTATCAAGGAGGGTGGCGGAATGATTTGTAACACGTGTGGGTTTCGAGATTAAAGGCAAAATTGAGGCTGATAAAAGTATTTCAAGAAACTCTAGTGACGTGATATCATTTTTTATCAAATCAATATTAAAATCACCCATTACAAAAATATTTTTATTAACAAAAAGGGGAATCTTTAACACATTTGTAATACAATTCAAAAAATCATTAGGATTAGAACTAGGGGGTCTGTAAACAATACCAATTATACTATTCTTACTTTGTGGAACAGATATTTCCACAAATAAAGATTCTATAATATCATTCATTGAATTTAACTATCGCAAACGTTGTAATCAAATTCATGAGACAAATAAAACGCTACCCCACCACCCGTCCTATTCAATCTATTATTAACAATTAAATTATAACCATTTATTGCATACGGTAAATTAATATCAGATGATAACCATGTCTCAGTTAAACCTATAACTGAAATTTATTGTTTATTTTGATTATCTAATAATATCTGTAATTCATCAAAATGTTTATTAATACTCCTGACGTTTAAATGTAACATAGAAAAAATATTTCCAGAAAATTTTTTCACGATACCTTTAAACTGATCAACTGTAACATACTTAGAAGAAATTTGGGCCGGATCATATTCAAAATCAAAATCATTATATAAATCTTGTGAAGACGAATTAACATTATTGGCAAAACAATTATCAATAAAAGCAGATGAATGTGAATTATTCCGACTTGATTCTGTAGGGGAGTGTCTAAACAAATCAAAGAGTTCATCATCATCAAGGGAATCAATTGCTAGGTTGGGTCTATTAGCCATAATGAAAAGCAGGATCTACATAACGGCATATCAATTGGTGAGGTTGCAAGAGAAAGACATATTCTGGCATAAGTGAAGCACAAACAATTCCGAGTTCATGGAGAGTACAGCGAGTAGGCAAACACAAATAAACAAAGAATTCTGACGACATAAACAATGAACATAGAACACATAAACAGACTTGAATAAGTGTATGAAAAAACATTAATTTTCAGCACAAAGCATAATATGTCTGCGTTGCAGGTCTCATAAATTAATCTTCTTGTTTTTCTACATGGGACATTGGCTATCCTCTTGACAAAATATGGATGTAATCAAGGTGTCGATAAAAAATGTTAATGGCAAACAGATATTGCAGAATGTTGGGGTTTTCTTTAAATAAAAAATCAAGATACACTTGAAAATGAGCTATAGCTTATCATGCCAAGTGGATGAGTAATAAACAGATTAAAGCTTTCACGCAGTAAATCCATTTTTGGAGAAAAATATACAAAGAAAGTGTATATTATTTGTGTTGAACAAAAGGAGCGACAATGTGGAGGCCACAAAGAAAAAAAAATATATATAAAATCGCACATTATCAACTCAATATCAGAATAAGTTTACACATATTACACAGCACTGTTATTTCCAATAACAATTCAACAGTAAATCTATTCTGATCACTTAAAAAAAAGAAACTTGAACTGCATGTGAATAATAATCAATATATGTATAAAAAAAAAAACATGCAATACCCTCAGAGTACATCGTTAACCGATAAAACCCGTACACCTGTTTTGCAGTCAATCACCTCACAAATGATTGTGCATACTACAGCCACCGTGCAAGTCATGGTGCATGACCGGACGGCTGCGCACAGAGTACAGTCGAAAAGGTAAGTGTGCCAGCACGGACGGACAGCAGTACAGGTAAGTGGTGAGGTAAATAAGAATTCCTTTCACAATCTGTAAATACCTTTCATACGTGTTACGTTTGTAATAACTATTATCCTATGCATCAACTTACTATAACCTATCAATCATTAAAAAAAAATACGTTTTAGATATAAATTCATCAATATTCAAACCTATCATATCAAGTGGATGACTGGTAACAACTACAGAAAATGTCATTCTCATCGTATTAATATAAGCTACATATTGTATATGCTTAGAAAATACGAGGGAAAAAATGTACCAGTACAGACATCGAATAAAGAAAGCACCGATATAGGAGTCATGAACTCGATCCATGTCGAACTATCACACAGCTGACTCGATCATCATCGGGATATAGGCCAATATACATGTACCGATGGGTCTGTGTATTAAACAGTACCAGCCACCATTTGTAATAATACCTATTCTTATCAATAAATTCCTAGATTACTTAATACTATCGTAGTCAAAGTAACACCACTCTGAGCCTATTCCCTATTACACAGACGAGCGTAAAAAAGTACTCATACTGCATGCACAGTACATCACCTTTCGCCCGCGCGTAATCATTCTGAAAAATACATGTTGTGACAAAAATACGTGTTATTCCAGCAAGAGTTGCTATCATCTCAACTTTTCAAGAAATGGGGCCCTGGTGTGCAATCATGCAATATGCTATTAGCATTTATACTACAAGAAGTGTCTTCTCATTCCACAGAACATTGGTCATTACCCTGTGTATATCCAACTTTAACCTCTAAGGACAACGTGAGGTCAGACTTTTAGAATATCAAGATTTGTGTAGGATTGCAAATATTGATGTTTGGCTTCATTGGTTTAATCCTAAATGCTTAATCATGTACAAATCACGCCTTGACGTTATAATCAAAGTATGTATGCACATTCCACAAAGCATTGGTTCATAGTAAAAGTTCACAGGAATGTGAGCGGTCAATTACTTCAGAAATGAAGCTTACGTGTCTTCAGTGATGCCAGTGATCTCAAATATAATATTTATATTTGGGTTAGTTATGCAGACTAGCTTGCATGAAATTATGTGCAACAATATCCCATTTGCACTGGACAAAATTTGTATGCTTAAAAATGGAAGGTGGGGGTGAGGAGTACCATATTTTGGGTTGATGCTGAACAGGCATATGGCAAAGTCCCTTGAACTGGATGAAGGGTGACAGATGCCAACCAGAAAACAACAGGCCCACCTCATCAGAAGTACGTCACGAGTCAAAACAACCCGAGTCGTACACTCCATGAGTTAAGCAGCCCACGAGTCATACATCCCGTGACCTAAACACTAGATGAACAAGGTCAATGAGCTCGACATCAAGTATAATAGGCCCATAAGCTGTGCGGTCCTCGAGCTCGACACTCGAGGAAAACAAGGCCCACGAGATTAATATATGTATTACATCAGAAAGCTTAATCTATTCAGTGTAGGTCTTGCCATTGTGGACCTACCCCTCCCCCCATGTGTCGGACTCTTTTGGGCCTGAGTGCCTAAGTGTCAGGCTCATGGGCAATGCTACCTAGTTTCGAGCTGGCGGGCCTGTGTTGGTCAGTGTCAAGCTCGTGGGCTGTATGGTTCCGATGAATGACTCATGGTCCTGGAGCATGCAGTGACGTCATGGACCATCTGGAAAGCGACATACTGTGAGGCATAACCTGCATTCCACATGAAGCAACCCGGTGTCTTGCAACTTGCTATTGTCATCCAATTAAGTTTGGGTCATCACGTCAGGCAATTTGGGGCATTTTTTCAATGACTTGTTTAGGTACCTCAATTCCAAATAGGAGTGGAACTACTATTTACTCTAATTGTCTTCTTTATGCTCGATGCTCCTTAACACTTGGGCCTGATGGCCAAGAGTTGTGCCCCCATGTCCAAATATTGGTTGTTTCCAATATGCCGCCATCCGGATTGCATCCAATGTGTGAATCAGGGTACGCTGGCAGCGGGTATTATCACCTGCATGATCCGGTTAAGACTCTCTGCCAGCAAGTGGTGATTCAGTGTAACCTGCTGAAATTGGTCTAGATCTATAGCCTCGATCTCTTTCAAGACAGGGCAGCATCTGCGTCTTCAGTGAAGCACGCGATTGAGCCTATGCGCTATGCGCCTATGCGCCTATGCGCTATGCGCTATGCGCTATGCCCAGCCGCTTCTCCCGGCATCCTGGTCACTGATTGGTCGGTGAGGAGACCGCCGACGCTGTGTTTGAATGAGCATTTCGGGGGTTGCTAGGGCTTACCTTCTATTGTCCGGAGGTGAATACTGACTTGCGTGTCCCTTGATCGTGATTGCGTCGCAAGGAGATCTTTTAGTGCGCTTTTCTCGAAACAGTGATTTCCCAGACGTCTCGACATGCTCTCTTTTAAACATCGATATCTCCACAGCCGATTATTTTTAGAAGATGTGTTATACATCAATTTAAAGCAGAAAGATTAGGGAATTGTGTCATGCAATTTTCAAATAATCGGCCTCACCCGACTTTAGGGCTATTTTGTTGTAGCGGGTCACATATATATACAGCTACGTGTGTGTGGGTGGGTGCGTATATGTGTGAGTGTATGGCCATAATAGTTTTCATGCTTATTGAGTTTACAGTGTGATTAATCTTCTCGTTATAAGATAAGATGTTGGCATGAAAGAGGACAATTTGAAGACAAATTTTCCTAAAATAAAGTTAATCATTATTTTGAATAACCTTTTTAAAGAAAGATTATTCGTTTCAGTTCTATTCCTTTGTGCTATATATTTTATTTATCTCTTTCCGTGGGGTCTTCGCAAATTCTGTGAAAATAGCCAAAGTAGTACAGTAGTACCAATCCCCCCCCCCCAAAAAAAAGAAGATGATTCATCTGTTGTGTCTAATTATCGGCCAAAATCTGTTCTACCATCAATAGACCAGACTTCTTTTTTCTGACTTTATTTCCAGCCCTTTTCCTCTTTTTGCATCAGTTCATTTTCTATTGACATTTTGTACCTGAGGGGCCCACATTCTACAAATATTGTCTTTTTAGTAGGTCCCTCCATTTTTTGATGTTTTGCGTAATGTTATAAAAATTCTCGTCTTTATCACTTCAGTCAGTCAATTTTTATTACAACGTACTTGTTACCCCAAGGTTCCACAATTATATATTATTCAATTGACTTTGTTTTGATTATGCAACCTCATTCTCTGTTACCAAAGAAATGTTTATGTTCTTTTCGAAAAATGAAATATAGTTTGGATTGAATTGAATTGAATTAATATTCTTGAGAAAATAGTGTTTTGGCGTCTTGATGGTTTTTCAGTTAGTAGAGATACATTCATATAAAATAAGTGTGGTTTACCACTTTTATTCAACGGATCAAGCTATAATTCAACTTTACGATAAGGTAATACATTGTTTGTCACGTAAAGAACATGATATTGGTATATTTATAGACCTTAGCAAAACGTCTGATACTATAGATCATGATATATATGATTATTATGGGGTGCGTATATAGTAATACTTTATTGTGGTTTGTAGATTAGTTGAACGATAGGCAACAATATTTTATGTTAAATTTCGAACTAAAGAGTCTCAACAACTTACAATTAAATGTGGCGTCCCGCAAGGTTCCATCTAGGGACCGTTATTATTCATTTTGTACAGGTGACATTGCTTATTCGGCCCCATTTTTAAAAATAACTTTTTTTTTCGGATGATACAAATATTGTATTGAATTACAAAAGTTTTGATACCCTTGTTAGTATGCTAAATAGCGAATTATTGACAATTCATTCATGGTTTAAAGGTAATATGTGACCCTGCACCTCAAAACAAACAAAAAGTCGCCAGACATGAATTTTTAGTTACGACCATATTCTGAAAGAACAGACTTTAAGCTTTAAAATGATATATAACTCAAATCAAATGGACTCTCCTAACTAAATATTGGAAGGAAAGCACAAACTCAGGAAAAGTGTGAACTGAGAAAAGAGGCTCTGAAGTACAGTGTCTATTCAAGCGCTTAATCTTTACCAAATCGTGCTGGCTGTGCGATGAATGGGACAAAAAAAAAACAGGAAATTAACCACTAGAGTGAAAAAAATGAAGGGATTATTAGATTAAACTGAAATTGAGCATGCCTCATTACCAAATTCTGTCCATGATTAATGCCAACTTTCCAAGCAGTAGCACTATCTTTTCAAAAGTTATTAGAGAGGAAAGTGAAGAGTGTGGACAAGGTTTTTCATAAATGAAAAAAGGATTCTAAAGACACACTTAATCACACTATTCTAACAAAAATGTTCGAGATAAACTGCTAAAAAACACACTTTCCTGCCCGTTTTATGATACCAAATTTTAGCATAATATAAAAAAGGCCCGCTCTTTCAGAAAATATGAAAAAGTCAAGTTTGGCTAGGTTGACAAATTTCACTCATTTTCAGTCCTCACGCAAAATCAGTGTGTGCGACTATATGTTCGTTTTGAGGTGCACGGTCACATATATTGTCATTGAACATTTAACAAACTAATTATATTTATTTCAACGGTTCACATTCTCAGCCTCATGAATGTAATATTTGCATAAGTGGAAAATTAATAACTGGACGAACTTCTACTATTTTTTGGGAGTAATTTTAAATAATAAATTGACTTGGCATGATCATATAAGTAATATAGCAAATGTTATATCCAGACAGATTGGTATATTATAGTAATTGCGATATTTATTGTAATTTAAATTGTTATATATGCTTTATAACGCACTTGTTTCCCTCATATGGCTTATTGTATTGAATTTGTTGTTTTTATTGCAAAAGATGGCAATCAAAATAATGTTCTTACTCTGCGTATTCAGCGCATACGAACCCGCTATTTGACCAGCTAAATGTATTCCAATCTGGTGATATGCATACCTTCAAACTTCTGTATTTATATTTAGATATACCAAAAATTTGCTGCCGCAGTCGTTTTAAAACGTTTTGATTGCAATGCAAACATTCATTCATACCTACAAGAGACTCAGCAGATTTCTTTTTACTTAATTCCAAATCCCTTATTAGTCCATGGGCCAAGACCCGAAAAATGGGTTGTTGGTACCATCTGAGATGGCACAACCTTTTTGGTGTCAGTTTGTTTGTCGGGCATAGATATGCTTATCAAGCTATGATAGCATTTCCAAATGAGTAGCTTAGTCATGATAAATGAATTTTTAACCAATTTGGTCTCGTTTTTATATCCCTATACTTCTGAATCGAAACTAAACCGCTATACAAAGAAGAGCACTGCCTTCTGTATGTCCACAGGTGTTCTGTTGTAAACGCGGTGCGCTTAGTCTTTATTCAAGGCAGCGAAGGGAATATCCAAAGGGTTATGATGTCCACAGCTGTCACGCGGTGCGCTTAGTCTTTATCTAGACCAGTGTGCCGTTATCATATCTAAAGTTCCTCATAAAAGGGATTATCTATACTGTTTTTATACTACCCTATCAACAAATACATCAGTTTTAAACAAAAATCACTCTGTTCATTTAAAAAAATCATTCATTATAATGTATCGTAGTGTACCGGTACATTGTTTTTGCATTATCTTATGTTGTTGGAGGGACATAAAGCGACATTGGCGTGGTATCAGCGTTTTCACCGTAGCGTTTTCGCCGGAAAATGATAAATAATTGAAAGATACGGTAAAATTCACGAAGAATTGCTTTTGTTGTTGTTGTTTTTTTTTAGATAAAAGGATATACACTGTATCATATGCTTTGGAAATTCCCTTCGCCGTCTAGAATAAAGACTAAGCGCTGTGGACATCATAACCTTTGGATATTCCCTTCGCTGCCTTGAATAAAGACTAAGCGCACCGCGTTTACAATAGAACACCTGTGAACATACCATAGAGCTTCATTTTACAGCTCTATGGAACATACAGAAGACAGTGCTCTTCTTTGTGTAGCGGTTAGTTTCGATTCAGAAGTATAGGGATATAACAACGAGACCAAATTGGTTAAAAATTAATTTACTATGACTAAGCTACTCATTTGGAAAAGCTATCATAGCTTGATAAGCATATCTATGCCCGACAAACAAAATGACACCGAAAAGGTTTTGCCACCTCAGATGGTACCAATATCTGGTCTGGCCCATGGACTATATAGCTCACAGGTCAGAGAGGCATCACGGAGCAGATACATGAAAGGCTTTTACCGACTCCCTGAAAACACGAACATCTCTGTTTCTTTCAAAGCTAGTTATTAAGAAATTCATTATGACTATTTATTTGTCCCCAACACAAAATCAACTATAATAATTAACATTATTTTGTTTATTTTTGGTCTGAATTCATTAGTATTATTGTATTGGTATATTAAAAAAAATATGATTATTTATATGGCCCCAACACAAAAATTCAACACACCTACTGCACTCGCAAAACACTCACTCACATCTTCTCTTTCCGTCTAAAGCATACCATTGTAATTAACAGAAAAAAAAAATAAAACTGAACTTTTCGTGAGAGGCAAACCTGAGCTATATGTCCCAATGAGGCCATCAGCCCAGGGAAGCTAAGCATATGCTGACGGTCACCTGCTTCCATATTGAGTCAAATGTACTCTTATGTGTTACTATATTGTCGGTTGAGAATGATAAAGGCGTTAAGTGACCGCAAAACCCATAGTGTTCGAGAAGACCTAAAGCCCTTCTCATTCTCAACAGACGATAATGTTTTTCGAAGACTCTTGTTATGTATGTAGTACACATTTCACTTTGTATTGCTCCTTTGTTATTGGACATGTTTTGTTTGAATTTGTCACACCTATGTAATTCATTTTGACTCGATCTGAGAAACAAAATAAATACGAACGAACGAACGAAATACACAGTGTATCAGCAAGCATGTGTATAATTTTGTTGATATTTCAATATACGAGTTGACGATCACGTAGATCAATATGTCATTATATGACTCAGTTGAATCCGTACATGCAGCAGTTGAACATTATGATAACGTGCCGTTGTATTTCCATACTCGCATTGATTTCAAGTTTAGCAGACAGATTTACAGTAACTTATAGGATGGTCATAAGGATGACCATTGGTTCATTTTTTTCCTATCTTTCAATGTTCTGTTAATATTATCAATATTTCTTTGACCAACTTGGACACAAGCTAAATATTTGCGAACATTCATGCATAAAATCGGCATGACTGAGTTGTGCAGTTAAATATTGATAGATGTTCTGATATACTACCTGGACAAAACGCTGCAGCCGAGTAGACACCGAACATGATCCCGTTATCCCTGGTAGTCAGGTCGAGTGCGACATTTATGTCAGCGAGGTAGAGGCCGAGGCATTTCACCACACCGAGCCGGAAACACGTTTGCCAAAAGAGCGCCAGGACATACTTCAAGCTATGAACGTTAGCAAGTGATAGACCCTTTACAGCCATCGTATCTTATTCTTTTTTCCTGCTAGAAGATGTGTTAGAAAACTCGAGTGAAGTTACCAGGGGAGTATAGAGATACACGATAACCTGTTGCGTTTTATGTTCCATACGATATTGCATGGTAACTACACTATCCAATGAAATCAAAAGCGCGATCTTGTTCTGGACTCAACAAAAGAACGCACTGACTTGTAAACGAACTGCAGGTTCTATCGTTCCCTATCATGACATGCCAGTCTCGCTTTTGTAGAATTGTTAGGGTTCATCATGTACATACTATTCCCACGAAGGAGCAGACACTTTTTCATAAACGAGAACGCTACTGAAAAGGAACAACAACAAACAACAACAACAACAACAACAGGAAGAAATAGGATGATATGGAGCATACTGTAGCCTATCTAGGAGTCTATTACGGATGCTGTGTGATGCGTACATAACATGACAGTATCGCAAGAAGAAGAAGAAAAAAAAATGCAAGCACGCAGCGTAATGCAGCTCAGCCCGCGAAATCGACAAGAATAACGAAGACATATGTATGATATCAGGGAAATTATGCCACCTACATAATATATACGTGGATAATGATAAAGGCAGGTACGGTGTGCCACACATATGATAGAACAGCGAACGACAGTCATTATTTATTCGAAATAATCATGGAGCACTATTGCGCGGCGTGTTATATCATGTGCAATTTACATTTAATGTAGATATTTCTGTTGGTTATCTGAGAGTTCCTTTCCTTTAAAGGGGGTGGCTAGTAACTGATCAGTGGGAATTAGTGGGAATACTGGGGGATGATTGTTCCAATCCTTGTGGGATTCATTTAAGAGTACATTATTTATCTATTGTTTTGTGAAAATCATTTCTTTCAGAATGGTCTCATATTCAAGTAATGTGCAGTTAAATATTTCTATGTTAGCATGCCTGTACAGTGACGGAGTAACCTGGAAACATTAAACTACCATGAATTCAGACTAGCAGTGCCCAGGACAATTCATCATGAATTATTATATAAATAAAACATGCACGTGCCTTAGAGCAAGCCTAGTCAGCAGAGCTCTGAAAATGTGGTACAAAAGGTGGCACTTTAAGCAACGGTATACATGTACTTCACTTTGATCACTTCTGTTTCTTTTTTACTATACAATGCATGATTACTATAGGTCCTCAATTGTTGTACAGTCTTTTCACTTCTGTATGTTTTATTTATCTTATTCTCTGTTATCAAAAGAAATGAAACATATTTTATGTTTTGTCGAAAATGAAATAAATTGAATTGAATTGAATTGAATTCGTGGTATTCATGTCTAATGTCCAGAATCATATATGACCGTGCACCACAAAACGAACAAAAAGTAGCACCCCTTGATTTTACATGACTTAAAAGAGGTGAAATGGGTCAACCGAGTCAATCTTGAGTTTTTCACATTTTCTGATAGAGCCAGTCTTCTTCAACGTTATTCTCAAGTTTGGGATCATAACATGAAGGGGAAAGCGTGTTTTGAGCAGTTTTTCTACAACCCTTTCTTGGGGGAGAGTAGAATGATCAGCTATGTCTTAAAGGCCCCTTTTCATTTCTTGAAATCCTTTAAATACCCTTCACTTTCACGCCCAATAACTCTTTAAAGGATAATGCTACTGCTTTTAAAGTTGGCATTAATTATGGACAGAATGTGTTAAATAAGAATGCTTAATTTCAGCTTAATCTGAGAATCCCGTCATTGTTGTTGCTCCAGTGGTTTACATCCTGTGTTTTGTCCCTGTCGTCACAGAGCTAGCACGGCTTGGTAAAGATTAAGTGCTTGAATAGACCCTGTACTTCAGAGCCTCTTTTCTCAGTTCACACTTTCCAGAGTGTGCGCTTTCTGTCTAGTATTGAGATAAGTTGGGGAAGTTCATTTGAATAGAGTTATGCATCATTGTTAAGCTTAGAGTCTGCTCTTTCAGAATCTGCCCTTAACTAAAAATCCATGTATGGCGACTTTTCGTTGGTTTTGTTATGCAGGGTCACATATGAGCACACACTCACATTCACATCATTGGTTCTTGTGTAAAGTTCGATTTTATACAGAGGGTTCAAATTTGACCCAAATCTGGAACTTTTTCCTTAAAATTAATTATGCATTTAACGTAAGTGATTCATGCTCTCATCTTTAAATCACCTCCAACTAAATTGTAAACTATTCAGCTATTATTTATATCAATTGCAGTGTAGGCCTAATCTGACGTACTGTTTTTGAACTAAGATTGTTTTTTTTTTTTTTTGTAAAACTTAGTATAATCGGGCTAAAAAAAATCATGCTTTGTGCATATTACTTATGTAGTATTTTATATTGCTGTGGTAAGCGACCTCAATGGGTGACCCTGAGAGAGTTCAAATGTAGAGTCATGTAGAATTTTACTCGGTATAACCATGTGTCAGATATGACGGTGATACATAAAATAAGTTATGTAGGGGAGGGGTGCTAAATGTGCCCCCGGGCAGGGACTCCCCTTGGGCCTGGGAAGGGTAAAAATAGCAGCTGCTCATTCGTAACCTACTCGCATATTACGTGCATACTTCCATTCTGCCAATCCGAAATTATTTGTTCCACTCAAATCTTTCAGACATTTTGTTGCAAATATTTGGAATAATTGTTCAGACCACGTGTATTTTCCTCAGCCATTAATTCCTCAAATACTTCCCCTTAACGACATACAACACAATTAGATTCCCTTACTTGTTGTTACTCAAAAAATACTATTTCAAAGTTAATAGCCTTTTTTTTTTAATTGCCCCACACTGCATCGTCCAGAACCACCCATCCTGCACCCACTTTACCACACAATTCCAGCAAAAATATATTTGGCGGAATATTCTCAATATCTATATCAATCCATTTTCGGAATATAACCGCTCACGATACCGATCTCCTGTATTACGTTTTAGACCTCTTTTTAAATATTTGTTTGAAGAAAGAAATACTCTGTTTGTATTTTGCTGACATGTTTTGTGAATGCTTTAAAAAAAGAAAATAAAGTGGTAAGACTATCCACATGTTAGTTTTTTGTTATCTTATCAATTATTGTTGATATGTGCCTTCGACAATTCCTGAGTTTAATTTGTGTTTTACCGAAGACAGAACAAAAAATCCTACACCAAACTAAAATGATTGGCAAAGGAACTGACTAATCAGTTTTTTGTATAGGTTTTCCCATTCATTTTCAAACTTTTCTACATTCAATTTCTCAAATTAATACTCACTTCAATTTCATCGCAGGATGTCGGGAATAAGCCACTACTTTCAAAATCGTCTTTCGTCGTTCATTTTCAAACTAAGTCCATTCAATTTAGTCATTTGGCATACATCTTCATCATTTACTGTTCAAATTCGTCAGTTTCACTCGCAGCACTCAAAACGACAGGATCGATTTCGTCTTTTGTCAATCATTTTCGTTAAATTTTCATTCTTATTCGTTTCATATCTCTATCCAGTGTGATTTTTAAGTCATTCATGTAATTTTTTCTGTAACCGTTCACATTTTACTTTCAGGAGTGAACATACGCACAAGTGTCCCCCTCCCCCCACACAGAACCACAGATACAGACACACACAGAAGCAATCCGAGTACACACTGATACAAACAGGCGTACCGTCTCCCAAAGGAAAACACTGACAAACGATTTCTAGGCAAACATGATTAAAGACAAAATCTAAGTGTAGAATTGTACCCTGTTTAATGTCAAAGAATGGACAACATAATCATGTTTGCTGCTTTCAAGGGTACAAAATTTCAACTTTGCTTCATGCATTATGATGCGAAAACCTGAACATTAGGAGTTACAGTTCAAAAAATGACACAAACATACTGTCCTGGGTTATGACTATTGATCCTTCAATCAATTTTGGTTGGCAGTCGTGTTTTGTGTGTGTATTGTGTAAGCAACTGGTTAGGGAATAATGTGTAACGATACAGTTTACGAGAGAAAGTAAAAATATGTCGGCTTAACTCTTTATGTGTCATGGTAGAAACCCCCTGTGTGCCACATTATTTTGAGACACCAACGTAGTCATGCTTTGGGGGAAACATTCTGTCTATCAAATCTATGAAACTTTGATAGATTTATGTTGAATATTGGACATGCAGTGAGCAAAGTTGCAGAGAAAATGCCAGGCTTTGCTTTAATGTAAATTGTATGCAAATCTATGTTTGTTTGTTTTTCTGTGAAATGACCAGCAGCTATACATTACTGTAAAGGCATGACTTTTGAACGCAAAACAGTGACAGAAATTTAGAATTTACACGCAAATCCAGTAGGGAACTTTCCTTGCCTGTCCATCACCATTGAAAATGCAAGTAATATGAGAGAAGAACGGAATCACGAGATAGTCTTGCATTGTAGAGCTGAATTTGGCTACTTATCAATCGGTTTGGGCAGGTTTGTGAGTTTGAGCAGAACATGCAAAGTTGGCACGCCGTCGACTGAGTCGGGAGTGCGAACGTGGCACAAAAAGAGATAAAGTTGGTTACCAACAAAATAAAGAATCGACAACATCTGACTAATTTGAATGAAAAAAATTCATGAAATTGTGTGAAAAAAAAAAACGAATTTGACCTTCACATTCTGCGATCCGTCAGCGGGAGGGATGAATTTGAATGACAATTGACGATTCTGAATGCTATGTCTTCGAAAATGTTTGACGAAAAACGAATTCAAATGACAATTGACGATATTGAATAATAAATCTTTGAAACTGAATTACAAAAGTGCGAAAATGGATGGGAAAACCTTTACTATAGTAGTCCAAAGAAGAAAAAAAAAGAAGGAAACATTACAAAAAACAATATGAGCACACATTCTCGGTGTGGACTCGAACCAAACAATCTACCTAATACCAGACATCCCTAGCCTACCAAGCTTCCGCCCGACATCCAGTACTTACTAGCTCTAGGCCATCACAGTGGCCAGTGCTGCTTGTCAGAAGATAAAAGAAAACTTATAAAATGGATCAGTTTGAATAAAAAAGATAAAAATTGTGGTCTTGAAACAAACCAGGTGCGTACGAGGAAAGACAGCTTGAACAGCAGTTTGCTATATTCATAATGAAAACACTGATTTTTTATTGATGCATAATGTGTACAAACCAGTATACAATGAGTTTCAAGCGATGACGTCGGTATCTCTTTTGACTTAGTTGTTTCCAGTTATTTACCCTTTCTATGCCAATGAGTTAAATGTGCCAAAAAAAAAAAAAAAGATCACACACAGCCATATGGACAGGTGATAAGGTGGCATGTAGAGGGTTAAAGAAGTTTTAGAAAGACACCATCTTCAAATTCAGTATTAATCTGAATTCAGTGTAATAGCGCTTCTGCCTCCAGATCAAGATGACCATGAGTTTGCTTCATGAGTTCTGCTGAGCAATGTTGTGTGTCATACCGTCCTCTCTAGTAAGAGGTGAAACAATATGTCCTTCGGAGAGATCATAAAATTGGAGGTCGCTGCTGCTCGTGTGTAATTAGAGCATCTCAACTTATGCACGGAAAAGATCCCGTTCATTCATCATATTTTAAAGAGCAGGGTGCAATAACCAATACAGTAAGCATGGTTCCTCGAACAGCTGAATAAATGGGATAGCCAAATAATTCAATAGTCCTTTTCAATATCTGGGAATGATGAACATATTTATCATTTTGTTCGGCAGCTGTTATGTCCCTGCAACTTTTTTTTGTCCTCGGACACCTTGAACGAGTTTTATTTATTTATTCATGTCTTCTTTAAACAAAAATGGCAGGGTAGGTAGGTGCTACCCTTTCAGTTTAATAAACTGTTTTACAAGCACGCCTTAAGTACCTAACAAGGTAAATATAATATGACATAGTACATGAATAACAATTCACGATAACTAATGAATGTGATATATAAAACAACGCAGGAATGCATTACAAAAAACAAAGATTAACTAACAATAGTACAATCTTACCCTACCCCAAACATTAAATTTCACTCCCTTACCCCCATCTGTAGTCCCTGTTTCCCCCCTGGCCCCCTAATCCCACTCCCCCACCCCACCCTACCTTAAAAGGGATATACCCTGTATGGGTCAGTGATATAACACGGTGTAGTATCAACGTAATACATAATGTACTACAGATTATGAAATACACTTTTACATTTATCTTAAAAAAGTTGAAGGGAAGAACTACTTTGCACTGAAGTTAGACGATTATTAGATAATGGACTCCCGATATCACAGTGGTGTGAACGAACGTTTCTTGTATTCAGTCTGGTGATATGGTACATTTAGGGTCATTTATTAAAGTTCAGAGCATATTGCACGTTGAAACACTATAAGCCAGATCGGAGTTTCACTTTCTAGCGCATGAGCAGAAAGAAAGTCAGTCGTACCAACAGGTTTTTGTTTTTTTAATTCACTTGCATCTGTGATATAATGATTATTCATGTAATCGTTATTGATGTTGCTTGCCACCCGACAGCAAAAGTGGTATTTGGCAATATCAATAGAAAGGAACTTTTAATATATTCACTGCAAAATAATGCAATGGATGCTTTCCCAAGTGTAAATTGATGGATTATTCTGGTCATCTGGTCTACGCAAGATCATTCTTTGTTTGAACAAGATTGATAAATCCCATAAATTGTGTACGTAATGCTTATGCATTATGTCACTCGAAAATAGTGGCGTATCTAGGGGGGGGGGGGGGGGAGGGGAAAAGGGGGGCCACGTGCCCCGGGTGCCACTTCTTGAGGGCGCCAAAAACCAAAAACCCCAAAAAAAAAGAAACAAGAAAAGAAGACGAAAAAAAAAAAAAAACGGACGGGGGGGGGGGGGGGGGGTTGAAAACCAAATCAAATAAGATAAGAAGAAAACATAATGATGACGCGGACAAAATTACAATGTTTATTGTGTTCACACATGTCATTTTATATTTAGTAGGCAAAATGTTACACGGAGCAGCGGCTGCAATTTCTTTCGTTCTAAAGCGATCGCGGATTGGATTAAAAGAGGGCGCCAACAGTTTCGAACATGGGGGGGGGGGGGCGCAGAAAAACCAAATCAATCAAGATAAAAACGAAACGTAATGATGACGCGGACAAAATGACAATGTTTATTGTGTTCACACATGTCATTTTATATATAGCAGGCAAAATGCTACACGGAGCAGCGGCTGCAATTTTTTTCGTTCTGAAGCGATCGCCGATTGGATCAAAAGAGGGAGCCAACGGTTTCGAACATGGGGGGGGGGGGGGCGCAGAGAAACCAACTCAAACAAGATAAGAACAAAACATGATGATGACGCGGACAGAAATGACCGTGTAATGTAAATGAACAAACAATCAAACAAACAAACACTCGCGCGGACGTCACATTCTTCATGGGGGGGGGGGGGGGCAGAAAACCAAATCAAACAAGATTAGAACATGTGTTAACGTAAGATGATGATGAAAAATTGAATATACATACAGCGTAATCACAAATGAATGAAGAGTTTGTTCGCAAACCCGATAAGTCCATTTTTGAAGATTTTGAAGTACGGTCTCTGTCATAAAGCACAAAATAATACCTTTTAAATGAAATATTGGTCACTACATATAAAGGTACATTTTTGAAGTTATGGTCAAAAGCAACAATTTTCTTATTATTCTCTTTATATTTCTTGACCTTTAATCGCAAATATCTCCATTTGGCAAATATGGACTTATCGGTTTTTGCGAACAAACTCTTCAAATGCATGACAAAGAAAAACAAACAAAACCTGTAAGTTTTTCAATTTACTTCATTAGCAATTCAATGTTCTACCTCCAAATCATGTATAAGTCATCACAGACATTTCCTCATTAAAAACAACAAGAACAAATCAGTATACATAATGTTTATAGCTGAATGCCCATTTTTGGACACAAGAGGGCGACACATATAATTATGAGAAATTTAAAGTACATTGTACAAGTTTCATGTTTGACGACATAGGGTGCTTAATTATTCCACTTTTTTCCCTGCAGTTCTGTCAAATTTAAGGTACGTAATATGTAGTTGCCGTGCGATGATCACAAAAAAAGGTCTATATAAGGGCGCAGTTTTAACAGTGGCATAGGAAAAACGTGATTCACAACCAAATACATGTACTGAAGAAAACCCAGCGTTTCCTTTGCAATAATACAACAATTTTGACTCTCTACAAATTGTGTATGCCTCTCTCCAACTTGTATATGCCTTTTATCAATTAGCCACCAAATCATTATTGAGGATTATGCGATATATTTGCCGACCTAAGTGAAAAATAAAAGGAGCTCACTCGCTGCGCTCGCTTGCCCTAACTCTTATGCTTTGTGATTTTTTTTTTTCAGTTTGTCAGTATATATGTATCACCATTCATGAATCGAGCCGGACCAGCCATCTATGTTAACAATTATTTGAATTATCAACCATATATTGAAGAGAATCCCGAAATTCCTATATATGATTTACAATTACATCGAACTATGAGATAAGTTCAATGTTTCCTACACAGAAGTACACAAATTTCGGCTCACTCGCTCGTACTAATTTAGAGTATTTTTTCAAGTCCTCAGTTTGTTGGTATAAATTGTTATCTATAAGGCCGTCACTATATCTTGATTAGAATTGTAAGATTTAGTAACCAAAAAATGACAATTCCATGTTTTGTAAGCCGAAATACAAACATTTTCTGCTCCCTCGCTGCGCTCGCTCGCCAAAATTTGTCAAAATTTATCACATTTAAATCATCCTCAAAAGACCCCTTTTAACCGCTTGAAAAGCATATTTCTCGTGTGAACTTTTTTTTAAAGTCCCTACCGGGATGGCAGGGGTTGAGGTTGAACACTTTCTCAGAAATTAGGGGCACAATTTTCACACTTGCCCCGGGCGCCGTTTTCCCTAGATATGCTACTGCTCTAAAAACGAGTGACGGGCTGCTCCTAAAACACTGCAAAAAAGAAAGGTCATTCGAACCAATGTGCCCGTGAGCTATAAACTCCGAACTGGCTTATTATATCGTATTCTTTTATCTCATCACCAGATAATAATAACAATAATCATGATGATGATAATTATAACAATAATCATGATGATGATAATTATAACAATAATCATGATGATGATAATAATGGCAATAATAATAATCATAATCATAATAATCATAATCATAATGATCTGGCAAAAGATTAAACCCTTAGTATGTGAATAATACATCTTAACAATAACACGAAGTGACAAGGGTCGAGAACAATAGAAAAAAAAATATCATAACTCTCCTTTTACTGGAGCAACCAGGTCTCTCAAAACAGTGGAAAACAAACCAAATTGATTTTAATACAAGAAGGTAATTATGATTGAAAATTCCTTACATATCTAGGCATTTTTTTTTTTTGTTTACAGCTCGATTATTTTGTAGTAACTTTGCAAAACCATGTTGATATGACCTCAATAGATGGTGGTCAATGTAAATTAACAGGCAAATAGTGAACTTTTAAGTGATACTAATCACTTTTCCAATCGCTTACACGGGGGTAGTCATGTTCTCTCAAGTCCAAGTGGTATCGCGGGTTACTAGTACTTGCGTATTAAAGTGTCCATCTCATGTTGCTTCGTGATGCGAGAGTCCAAGCTGGCGCGGCTGTCCAATTTGACCATCGGACCTGCAGGGTATCTGTCAGTTCACACACGCTATCGAAGTGCTCGATTGCTGTAAAAGTGGTTTCTTTCGCGTACAGAAACTTTAGCGGTTTCCATCGGTGCCGACTTTTTCGCGTGTGTTTAAATTCGTGGTCGGTAATGATAGCGTTGTTACTAGCGACGAGTTCAAATCATTTTTTTTTTCGCGTGATGTTAAATTCGCGGTTCAACCTCAAAGCGCGAAAAGCGCGAAAATAAAACCACCGCGAAAGAAACCACTTTTACAGTGTTTTATTGAATAATTGATTTAATATTGATTTTAATTCATCGATTTCTTTATTGATTGATCGTCAATGGTCTATCGAAAACATGCATAATATCAGCCAAAATGCTATATATTTCAATGCATCGCACTGTAGAACGAAAAAAAAAAACCCAAACATATAAAAGATACAATTACAAATTGCAAATAAACAGCCTCTTTTGAAAACGCAAATCGAAGGGCTACTCTGTGTCTCAGATGCATGTTACTCCTTAATGCCTCGAAAACCATTGAATTTCTGTAACAACTTGTCATTGTAAAATATTCTGTATTTGAAGTTCGGTCAAGCTTGAACTTGTTACAAGTTCTAAAACCTCTAGTGTACGCTAAGTTAAAGAGGTGATTCATAGATAGTCTGCAAGAAGCTGTCAGTGTCCAGCGACATCTCGGCGGCTAGTCTTGGGTTGACAGATGTTTTCGAAGCAACATTGCCGATGACTCCTGAGTTGCTGACGTTGGATGACTGGGCCAATGCTGATAATGCCTCAGACGCTATGACGGTCAGGCATGTGAGTGAACAATTAAGATGTCACTTTTACGCGACATTCTTAATTCCGTTATGAGAGATGAAAATGTGTAAGAAGTGTTGTCAAGAACGACACAAAGGATTCCGTGTTTAAACTTGTTAAAGGACAAGTCCAAATCCATAGACATGTGGGTTTAGTGAATACATACAGCAATATTAGTCGAACACATCAGTGAGAAAGAATTATTATGAATTTGTGAAGTTTCTTTTGTTATATCCTTCTACATATGTGACATCATCAACTGTAGTAGTCCTCTTATCCAGAAGTGACTGCGGAGATTCTAAAAAAAAATGTTTTGAACTGATTATCCGATTTTTCTCAAACTCTCACTGATGTGTTTTGATAATTTTGCTGCATTCACTAAATCCACATGTATATGAAGGTGAACTTGTCCTTCAATTATAGTTAATGATGTAACAGTGACGCCTCGTACAGAATTAAACACCTGTTTCCAGAGACTAGCGTGGAACGAGAGAGTATAGATATCATTGATGGGCAACCAGGGGACTCTCGATGAATCGGGGCGGAAGTGTCAGGAGGAAAACAACGATGTCCATGGCGACCAGAAGCCAAAATGACTCGTGATAGGGTCCAAACGTTTGGATGATTGCTCCTGTGAGTATGATAGCAACAAAATCACCATGACCAATGGTGTAAATCATGGATATTTTTTTTTTAAATAATACTGAGTTATAACCCTCTTTACACTTGTGTTTCTTAACCCCGTACTTTCTGTGACCCAGGACTATCGTTAGTCCCGCACCATTTTTTTTCAGCTTTTTACACTCGCCAATAAATCCCGTACTAAGCTCTTGTCCTGGGCTAAGGAGAAACTTGACCTTTTTACACTCGTATTTCTTAGCCCCGTACTTTCCAAACCACATGAATATTCACGATTACGCTGTGCACTATACACGTACACGCACGCACCGGCAGCACTTGATTACCTCGTTTCTGATTGGTCAGTGGGGGGTCGGACTTCGTCTCCATCGCTTAGCCCCGGATTATTTTTCCGTTCTGTTTACACTCGCTTGCTTGGCACCGCAATTGCGGTGCTAACCCTGCTATTTTGCAGGGCAAGATAGTACGGGATTATCGGTGGGGGTAGCCCACTTTCCCCAAAACAAGTGTAAACAGAAAGTGAGCTAAGGAAAGTCCGGTACCAACGGTGGGGCCAAGCCCCCCCCCCCCCCCCCCATAGCCCCACCGTTGGTACGGGACTAAGCAAATTTTTGCATGTGTAAAAAGCCCTATATTGGAACTATGATTTAACAATAATATTAAGATTCAAGATGACATATTTCTGGGTACTGGGTTATGATGGAAATCTTTTAACAACAATAATCAATTCTTGATGGGATATTTCTTGTTGACACAATTGGTGCAAACATTTTTTTTTTTTTTTGCGTGTTATTAACTTCAAAACATGTTGGCTCCTAATTACTTCTACAGCCGTGGAAACATCCTTTACACTTCAGCATGCTAGTATACAAATGATGCACAGGATAGAGTGTGTTAGTGAAGGTGCGGCGCGCTCGAGAGTATTGACAATGGTGCGACATGCACGAGGCGCATCTAACGCCACGAAATAATCCTGTGCATCATTTGTTTTATAAAATGGGTCGAAAACTAACAGCATTATTCACGTACCTTTGTGGGTCAATACCAGTCAGCTACATGTAGCACTCGCTCAAAAGTCAAGATGTCCGAAGATGTTCGTCCCAAACATTTACGCACGTCGCACTCGGAAATCCCGCACATAAGTACTGTACGTACGTATAAGAGTATACGTACGCCACGTGTTATGCACAAGAAAGGCCGCCGGCTGTTGTGGCAGCCCGAACTAGAAGTTGTTTACAGGATTGACAGAGCGTATAGTAGCGCGTGACGCACTTGTAACAACTGATTGAGTGCGCACTGCTAGTGTAAACATTGTGACGTACGTCAGGCCCCGGCCGTACATTTACTAAGAAATTAATGCACGCACACGTGACTCATTTCAGCGCTTCCAATTGGCTACATTCTTGAACCCATTTTATAACAAGTATTATTGCAGTTATGATGCAGTAATTTTCAAAATTTATATCCTTACTTTGTTTCCTACTTGTTTTACTTTGCTGTTCATCATCATCGATCACCAATCGACAGGTACGTTACGACTGTAAGACCAAATTAGAAAAAGCAAATTGTAGTCCTAGAGTTTTGTTACCCGGTCCCGATAAGTGACATGGCCGGATATGGGAGAAACCATAATGAGTACAATGGGAATAAAGGGCCCACTTGTAGTTACGTAGGTATTGTACATCACAACAGTACAGTAATGTTCGCCAGCTTACTTAAATTGATAGTCGTAAAATTGATAAGTTTTTCTGTAGAATTCATAACATGTTTCTGAAATGAAACATCACAGGCAAATCAAATGAGTTTTGTAGGAGCGTTTTTTTTCGCAATATATTCATTTTTTCTTTCACTTCATTGTTTTGAGTCATCAGAATAATAGAGAGGTCCCTATTGAAATGAGGACCTGATAGTTGAAGCAAGGTTGCATGTCAGCTGAAACAAAACAAGATGACTATTTAATTTGGATATGAATTCTTTTTACTCTTTTTTTTTTTTTTTTTGGGGGGGGGGACTTTTGACTACAGAGTACTGTTTACGTATCAGGTATATTGGACGCTGAGCAGCACCTGCTTACCCACGAGGTAAGATCCAAAAAACTGGCCAAGTCCAGTTGCCAAGTCTCCCAAAGCAAAGAGAAACGGGAATTCAGTAATTGGAGCTCGATCTTTGCTTATGAATACAATCAGTGTTGCTCGAGTACCTATAGAAAAGGCGCTAAGAAATGCCGAAACCATGATCACCGAATAATTAAGATAAAGTAAATCGGCGGTCAGAGATGTGATGTTCAAAATAGTCCCTGCAAGAAACATGTTGATGGGGCTAATTATCCGTGTTAGAACTCCGCTTAGGCCACGCGAAAGGAAAACGGCAACTGCAGTTGAGAGGGCGATGTACACTGCTTTCGAAGATGATATTCCCGAGGCAATGGCACGAGGAATGCCAAAGGAGAACCAAGCTCCGTCTACCATTGAGAGAAAGGTATTACAAAGGAGAACATTGATCTGACACGGGTCTCGGCAAAACATGCTGTTCCTCCAACAAGTCAAAAGGAGACCGATATAGGAGCAGCAAAGATGCACATTTCCATTCCCATCGCTGGTGCCTTCCACACAGTTAGTTATCTGTGACGGCAACTTGAGAATCTTTTCCCTCTGACAGTGTGATCCAGGGACGTTGCCCTCTCCGTGGATAAACTTATCATCGTGCTTGTTCCGTAATTCCGTTCCAGTCACACATAGGGCCTTGTCCTCCTTGATCTTTGGGTTAACATCAAGTAACAGAGCGATTGGTACAATGTGTCCAAGAAGCGCACCAATTATGTAGAGGGCGCTCCTCCATCCGTAGAGTCTGAGCAGGAAATCGCGAAGGAGCGGCAACGCTATTATTCCGAAGGCAAGGCCAGATTTGCCAATCCCGTAGAATGTGTTGAAATGATCAGCATCCGCTTCGTTTAGTCCAATGATAACGCACGTGGACAGGAGGCTGTTCCCTAGACCTGGAATAGATAACAAGACATTATTTACATAAGTTACGTTCAGACGACAAGCCTTAACCTCGAGGTTAGGAAATCTCGAGGTTAAGCTCGTAGCTAGGGACCGTGTAGACGCACTCGTAGTCAGCGAACCCCGAGGTTAGCGCTCAATGTTAAGAGCCATGAGATATCTCAGGGTTAGCGCTCTAACCACGAGCCCGGGGGGGGGGGGGGGGGGGGGGGGGGGTCCCACTCGTAGTTAAGCACCGTGTGGACACAAAAAATCAACGAACACAATGGGGCAGGAGTTTAATCTCGAGGTTAACATTCGTCGTGTGGATGCACGTCGAAGTTAGGGGACTTTCAACTTTCAACTTTCAACTTTCAACTTTCAACTTTCAACAAGAGCTTTACGTCGCGGTTTCCTAACCTCTAGGTTAGGGCTTGTCGTCTGAACGTAACTATAATCATCTGCACGGTATCGAAACAAAATAAACCTGCACGGCATTGTAACAAAATAGATATAACTAGTGGGCCGACGGAGGTTTGTTGTTTTTGTTTTGTTTTTGTTCTTCTTTTTTTTTTGGATTGATGTGTGTGTGTGTGTGGGGGGGGGGTGGTCATGTGTCTAAACATTTTTTTTTTTTTTTTTTTTTTTTTTGTCGGGGGGAGGGCAAGAGTAGGCCACGCGCTAAGTGTTGGAGGTGAAGCGACCGTGTCCCCTCCCCCTCCCCCCCCCCCCCCCGCGAGAGAACTTTTGCATTTTGAGAACTGACATTCAACGATGTGGTATCCGCTTTTGATTGAATTATATGACTATTTCTTTCAGTTTTCAGCTTGAATATACATGTATATATCATTATATATATATATATATATATATGTATATATTTATCTATTTATTTATATTTATAATGGGCAATAAATTGTTCGGCATTTGAAATCATGGAATCTGTCACGTTTTGTTTAGGCATTATTCACCTGATAGAGCCATTGTAGTAACCAGGAAGGCATTATTCATCGACAGAGAGGCGAGGATAACACCCGCAAAGATGAACACCGCACCAATAAGCATAAGAATACGTCTCCAATTAGTGTCGTGGTTGTACAAGTAAGCGATGAACGAACCTCTGTATGACAACATGTTGATAGGTAAAATGCACATTATTCTCATACTACGGGACGCGTCCAAGGAAGACGTAGCAAATGATTGTCAGCAAGAATGCAGTGAGATTGACATGGAGGCTTAAACTACAATGAACGAGAAAAATACTTCGATATTCATGAATAAGGTGAATCGCACATTTCTGGGAAAGCTTAAGTCTCTACGGATATGAATCATTAACTTTCAGAAGGTGAAAACGTCTCTAGAACGATGGATAGATAATGATTTGAGACCCTTTTCTGACCACCAGAACCCGATCTGACGGCGAAATTTCGGGGACCGAAATTATGACGTCACACAAGAAACGAACGAACTAGCCCTGCGCTGATGTGCTGTTCCCACAGTACACAGCGCCGTGGTTCAAAGCGTGAATTCTGCTAGCCCGACCAGACGCTGTACGTACGCTGTGCGAATACAGCGTCTGACAGGAGAGGCATGCAGCTTCAAAGTGAGGAACCGCAACACAACTAAAAAACTTATGAAAATTTATACGTTTATTCTACAAAGAATATGTTACTCACGCTAAATGCATGCTTGTATTACAGAAGAATTGTTCACCACACCGAATCCATAGAGAGCCCTTGCGATAAGTCCGTGGAACAAAAAAAAAAAAAAAGAAAAGACAATTTCTGGCGCAATTCCTGACTAGTCCGGGAGCCAGCGGGGGTCAGCCTAGCTGAAAAGGTTACCAATTTTTATGTATATAGCAATTTAGTACATATGCCCCTAAGTATGGAAATGCACGTCTGGCTGGTCATCGGTGGTGGGTGTGGCCAGGAGGGCCACAAAAAGGACCCCTCAAAATTAGGCTAGCCTAGCTGGAAAAGTAACCCCATGAAAACAACTGGAACTTGTTCGTTACACTTACAGGATAAATGAATGACCATTGCCAGACGTTTTAAGTGGTGGGGGGTAGCCGCCAGACGCTCTTAAAGGCCCAACTCCAGCTAGGCTAGCCTAGCTGAAAAAGTAACCTCATGAAAACCACTGGAACTTGTTCGTTACACTTACAGGATAAATGAATGACCATTGCCAGACGTTTGAAGTGGTGGGGGGTAGCCGCCAGACGCCCTTAAAGACCCAAATTTTTCCAGCTAGGCTAGCCTAGCTGAAAAAGTAACCTCATGAAACCAACTGGAACTTGTTCGTTACACTTACAGGATAAATGAATGACCATTGCCAGACGTTTTAAGTGGTGGGGGGTAGCCGCCAGACGCCCCCAAAGACCCAACTTTGTCCAGCTAGGCTAGCCTAGCTGAAAAAGTAACCTAATGAAACCCACTGGAACTTGTTCGTTACACTTACAGGATAAATGAATGACCATTGCCAGACGTTTTAAGTGGTGGGGGGTAGCCGCCAGACGCCCTTAAAGACCCAACTTTTTCCAGCTAGGCTAGCCTATATAGATGAAAATATAACCTAATGAAACCCACTGGAACTTGTTATTTATACACTTACAGGATATTATGCATGGCCGTTGCCAGACGTTTTAAGAAGTGGGGGGGGGGGGGGGGGGGGGGGTAGCCACCAGATGCCCTCAAAGACCCAATTTTACCAGCTATATAGACTATAGCCCTAGCTGGAAAAGTAACCTCCTGAAACCCACTGGAACTTGTTCTATGTTTGTATCTCACCTGATAAACACTGTCGACATAGTATTCTGGTGTTCTTTCAATAACTTTCCACACTTTTGAGCTAGACCACCAAATTCACTCCTCAGATCATCTAATGATTGCTGTCAAGTGTTAATATTGGTGAAGTCCGACTACGACAACAGTCAAAAAGTCAATGAACTAGGCCTATTCCATTTGAAAATCTCTGTAATCACAAAGTCGATATACGTGGACGAGACATCACTTCGCTTTTGCCTTGTTAGATGGTGAATATTTGTAAGCTTCCGTTTCTAATTCATACAGCACCAGCATACATGTCTGAGAATAGCGGTAAAGAAGATTAGAGTCTTTGGCAACAAGTGCAAAATTAAATTCTGTGCCTTATTTGCTAAACAAATGTGGTAGGAGGACAACGACCTGTTAGGCAATATGGCGGACCAATAGCTGTATATTATTAGTGTTATAGAATAAATGACAATGATGTAGTTCTGAAGCATACTTTTCATTAAATGCTTTTGCAATGACTCAATGTATACTTTTAATCAAACTAAGTATAATTATATCCATGACTTGCTCATGAATTACGGCAGAACGATTCGGTGAGGAAACTTTTTTGTCATGTCATTACGGAAGAAGTGAACGTGTCAATATTTTGCTGTTTGTTCCATAATTATTTCTGAAGTGGTTAAATGTATTTTCCTAAAACATTTTTTCTTTTATATAATACCTACGTTGCATCCAAATGCCTATTCGTTGAAAAAATGCGGGCCATGTATTCAAAGGTCAAAGATCATAGGTTAATGGAAGTAGGGCATACATTGTACAACATTTCACTAAGTTGTTTGTTTGTTTGTTTGTTTGTTGTTGTTGTTTTTTGGTGTTTTTTTTTTTGGGGGGGGGGGCATGATTCAAAGTGTCCTAAAACCTTGTATAATACATGTAGGCCCTATTTAGTTTTGTAGTCACGACTCTTGCTATGTATGATGCCAAACTCTTCCCGCTCATACAAATGCAGCCGTTTCAGGGAAATAATTATGATGATTGGTAATGCTAAAGTGGTTCATAACATTCCATTGATACTATGTATAGAACAGAAAGTGAATTTGACAATGGTATATGACATCCGCAATTTACTCTTTGACAGGTTCTATCATCCGATTAATAGTGTATAGATTGAATATACAGTAGTCCCCTATTCAGTAACTACAGGAGATAAGCTGCATTCATTTTGCACGCGACCATGGCGTTATAGCCAAAGATGATTGAATTCTGTAAATCTCTGTGTGCCTGCACAGGATTGGAAAACGAAACAACTTTCTGTGTATAGAACAACGAAACAGAAACTGGTGCATGCATTATTCTCAGTCACTTTGTTATGCATAATGATGGTTTGCTCATTGCAGTTCCGGAATCTCAGCTCGAGGGACTCGAATTGATCCCAAATCAGTCGGCATGCGTGTATCACCCAAAACAATAACACAATTATAACTGCAGTCCTCCATAGTCTGTATTGGTTGCCGATAAGGGCTGGTATCAAGTTTGATTTTCATATTATTTACAGTACCTTGTATTTAAATGTTTTCATCGAAATGCCCGTATACGGTATGCGTATCTCAGTTAACTCTTTAAACCATAGTTGTAATCTACGTGCCAAGAATCTCATGTTTTCAATAAGCGTGAACTCCAAGACATGTCGTGATAAGGACTTTAAGACAATTGGCATCGTCATTATAAAACGAATTCCCATTTTACAAGACACGTTTTAGATTTTAGATAGAAATATGGATTCGTTTGAATGTATACAAACAGCTTCTTAAATCCTCTTACATTTTGTTTTTAAGATAATGGTGTATACTTTAGAAGTGTAAGAAGCATGCTCTTGTTTTAGAGGCTTTGACTACTGGTAAGAAGCATATGTTATTCTTATATATTATGTGAATAAGTACGCATTCAAGAACGTTTTGAATAAAACGTATCCAGACTACTGCATATCATATTTTCACCTCTTCCTTCATGCAGATGTATACTCTTGCCGAGAAGGTTAACTGTTTGATAGATATAGTGCTCACCTTATTGAAAAGGTAATTGGGTAAATTTTTGGTTTCAGTATAATATTCAAACACAACTAAGTTAACTTTTACATTAACATTTTCACAACTCACAAATTCCACACGCACACACATTTCATGATTCTCAAGATTCAAGTTACACTAATCCTATTTACTTTGCAGAGTGCAACAACAACATAAGTTATATACTGAGCAAATAGGCTTACATCAGTTCGCACTATTCAAGGTTTAGAGTAGTTAAGGAACTAAATCGTACCCGATTATGTGATGCTAAGTTGCACCTTGAGATGATGGGCAATATTGTCCCTATAAAGGAGCAGGCAGTGACACTGACTTGCTCCTTTAAAGGAGCAATTTTGCAGCAGTCATGGAGCAAATAAGCACCACATAGGTGCAACATCATACCAATAAGGCACAAGAATGCACCCTCAAGAGAGGGTACATTCTTGCATCCTTCGGGCGTAAAGTTGCACCTAAAGGTACGAGGTTGCGCCTTTTTCAAGGGGGCACAGTTGCTCCCGAGGGTGTAACTTTCACCCTTTCTTACGGGTACAAAGTAGCACCCAAAGTTCCAAGATTGCACCCTCAAAACAAGGCACAATCTTGGAACTTTGGGTGTTTCCTTGCACCCTCACGAAAAGATGTAAAGTTGCACCAAGATGTAAAGGCTACACGGGGTGCAAAGGTGCGCCGAAAGGTAAAGGGTGCAAGATCGCACCCTCAAGAAAGGTGCAACTTAGCACCACTTAGTGTGGGTGGAAAGATGCACCCTCAAGAAGAGGTGCAATCTAGCACCACTTAGTGTGGGTGGAAAGATGCACCCTCAAGAAGAGGTGCAATCTAGCACCACTTAGTGTGGGTGGAAAGATGTACCCAAGGGAACATTTTCGCACCCTCAATAAAGGGTTCAACTTTGCACCCTCTCTGCAGTATTATTTTATACACACGTGAATTCCTTGTTCCTGTGAGCTACGGTTAACATGAGCGTGACCCAGCATTAGACACGTGTCAAGCCTTTGCAGACACAGAATTTTTTCTTCATATTGTTTAAAGGTCATTTAAAACAAATTTAAATATATATTTATTTCTTTTAAGTTAAGAGGAGCAAATGTGGAGATCATGACCTGTGATACAATATGTTACGGAAAGTCTATATTTTTATGTGTACTCGGTTTTTTTTTCAACTACAAGGAATTACCTATGAGCTAATTGGATAAAGAAGCTGAGCATTCTTTTTTTCATCAGTTAATGTCAGTGCTGGTGTATTATTCTTGAAAAGTTGGCATCTAAATGTCCTCGAAACCAAGTACTTACTGTATAAAATTATATTCCTGTGAGTTACGTTTCTTATGAGCATGACAGATCTGTAGACACGTGTCATAGTGGTTACAAACACTAAGTTTCCTTTGCTTTCACCGTTATCAAGAAGCGATTTTGAACAATTTCAGATGTTCTGGTCTTTTCAATTTCGTTACGAGAAGGCAATAATGATTTCATGTAAAACATGTTAAGGAAAGTTGATAGTTTGGTTATTTTATCATTACTCATCTTCGTCTTCTCAACAAGAAGATGATACACATGAGCTCATTTGCTAAAGACGTTGAAGGATGTTTAATTGCTGGTAGCCACGTAGGGGCTTTTGTCATAACATTTTGCATCTTAATCCGTCGAAACTAAAACATGCAGTATAAGTTTATAGATAACATAATATTTTTGTTGTTGCTGTGAGCTTATTCATATGAATTTTAGACATGTTTCTCATATGTTTCTGTCATATGCTTTACTGAAGAACAGCAAATGTTTAGTTTATTGGCAAGAGAGGTTGATCATTACTTTACATTTAAGTTCATTGAAGTGCCGGAGCATAAACCTGTCTTGAAATATTAGCATCCAAAACCCTCCAAACCAAAAACGTGCAATACTAGACACGACAGGAATTCCTTGTTGTTGTGAGTTATGTTTCTTAAAAACACTGATTTTTTCTGCTTTTGCAATGTACTATTTTCAAAAACACTCTTGAACAATTTTCAGATTTCGTTTCTTTCTTAAGAGAAGAAAACGGTGAGGTCATGTGAAGCATGTTCCTATAAGTTTTGTTTCGTTAATAATTTTTCTTTACCCATCTCCTCAACCGTAAGGTGATACGGTACCTAAAAAGTCATAGGTCAAAGGTGTTGAGCTTTACTTCCCCTTTTTAAAGTAAATTTAAGAGGTGGGGAATTATTTTTAAAAAGTTCGCATTTTAAGCTATGTACACCGAGGACGAGTCTTACAGAATGGATTTCTTGTTGCAGTAGAATTGTATTTTTTATGAGCTTGATGGAGTATTAGACAATTGTATAAAGTGTTTGCAAAAACTGTTAATGTATTCCCTTTTGCTAATGTTCAAAGAGTTCATTTTCCAAGTTTTGATGGTCTTTTGTTTTAATCATCAGGGATTTGTTTTATCATGGTCATAGAGGAAAGAAACTTAATTATAAAAAAGCCTTCATATAAGAAGAGATACTGACAATTTCATCAAAAGTTGTGATTTTCAACATTTCCAAAATGCAATTGATGAATATTTCTCCCCAGGGCACAGAAAGAAAGTAGTTTTTGGTCTTTTTTTTTTCACGTCAGTATGTTGTAATACCCGCGGGTTTACGCCCATTCCCACCAATTTCCATCCGGATACTGTACCCGGCCCTGTTTTTTTTTTTTTTTTTTTTGGTTTTTTTTGTTTTACACTGCAAAGAAAATGAGAACACTGATGTTTGAGAAAAATCCCGACATGTTTGATTGGGCAATTCTTTTTTGATGTCTATCATTTTTTCCTAATAAGTTTTTTGGTTATCACTGAGGACAAATACAGATACCCTATTTCTTCTACCACAACCACAGCACTGTATATTCTCATATTTCTACAGTATTTCGTCTCAACACTTGCCCTATTGATATTTCAAAGCATGTTTTCCTGTGCGCTCAAGAAACTCCCCCATTAAAGGAGACCTCCGGGTGATTCTCAGATTTTTACATTTGTACAACTATGAATTAGTTATACTCAGGACAGAGTTTCAGAATTTGTGATAATTGGGATGAAGAATAAGAATATTTTCAAAAAATAGAACAAATTGCAATGAACAAGGATGATGACATGGGAGAGTCACCATAAGAATGCATGAGTTGGGGCTCAAGGAAGCAGAACAAAAGAATAAGGCATGCATAGATTATAGACAGGTGAACTCGCAAGCAAGCGGTATTGTTATGGAATTACACTGCTATCATTTCTGAAATATGTGAACCTTATAGCTGGTAAAATTTGGGGCGTCTGGCGGCTATTGTCTGGCAACAATCATTCAATTATCCTTTGAGTGTATCACAAGAACAAGTTCCAGTGGGTTTCAGGAGGTTATTTTTCCAGCTATAATTATATAGGCTAGTCTAGCTGGAAAAATTGGGTCTTTGAGGGCATCTGCCCCCCCCCCCCCCCCACCACCACCACCATTTAAAACGTCTGGCAACGGTCATGCATATATCCTGTAAGTGTAAAGAACAAGTTCCAATGGGTTTCACAAGGTTACTTGTTCAGCTAGGCAAGCCTAGCTGGAAAAAGTTGGGTCTTTAAGGGCGTCTGGCGGCTACCCCCCACCACTTCAAACGTCTGGCAATGGTCATTCATTTATCCTGTAAGTGTAACGAACAAGTTCCAGTGGGTTACATTAGGTTACTTTTTCAGCTAGGCTAGCCTAGCTGGAAAAATTTGGGTCTTTAAGGGCGTCTGGCGGCTACCCCCCACCACTTAAAACGTCTGGCAATGGTCATTCATTTATCCTGTAAGTGTAACGAACAAGTTCCAGTAGGTTTCATGAGGTTACTTTTTCACCTAGGCTAGCCTAGCTGGAAATTTTTGGGTCTTTTAGGGCGTCTGGCGGCTACCCCCCACCACTTAAAACGTCTGGCAATGGTCATTCATTTATCCTGTAAGTGTAACGAACAAGTTCCAGTTGGTTTCATGAGGTTACTTTTTCAGCTATAGGCTAGCCTAGCTGGAAAAATTTGGGACTTTAAGGGCGTCTGGCGGCTACCCCCCACCACTTAAAACGTCTGGCAATGGTCATTCATTTATCCTGTAAGTGTAACGAACAAGTTCCAGTGGTTTTCATGAGGTTACTTTTTCAGCTAGGCTAGCCTAGCTGGAGTTGGGCCTTTAAGAGCGTCTGGCGGCTACCCCCCACCACTTAAAACGTCTGGCAATGGTTATTCATTTATCCTGTAAGTGTAACGAACAAGTTCCAGTTGTTTTCATGGGGTTACTTTTCCAGCTAGGCTAGCCTAATTTTGGGGGGTCCTTTTTGTGGCCCTCCTGGCCACACCCACCACCGATGACCAGCCAGACGTGCATTTCCATACTCAGGGGCATATGTACTAAATTGCTATACACATAAAAATTGGTAACCTTTTCAGCTAGGCTGACCCCCGCTGGCTCCCGGACTAGACCGTTCGGGTGCCGTTTATCGTTGCAGAATTCAAAATGGCGCCTTCATGCTCCAAAAAGCGAGCGCGGCGTATGCGGTGAGAACGTACTGTATTACAGAACCTATATCGTATTGCGTAGGGCCTACTGCCTAACGTCGTCTGCTGCGGAGAGATCTAATGCGTGCGTGCGCTGCTTGAGTGTAGCAGCACGGTCGATAGCATATAGCTCTATGGGGCATTCACATCACGTATACGTATGTGTATTCAAATTGGCCTGGCGTGAATGACAATGTACCGTTTGGATATGCTTTATATAATCATCAATTTCGGTAAGTTTCATAACGTAAATTTGAATACTGACAGCATAGATAATATCTATATTATAGATTCTTATTATTGAAGATTGTATTAGATGAGTTTGAGGTGACAAAAATGATCTTAAGTATTGAAATTGAAAGCGATCGGAATCCGATTACAGGGCTCTCTTCGTGGTTGGTGGTCCCGCCTGTACAGCCCTGTCGCGACGTACCTACGTACAGCGACTGGGCTGTGTATAGTTAGAATTCTGCATGATAGTAGGCACATTTCAGCGAGGTATTTTCCTAAAAAGAGGAGGTACGTGAACTTTGTTAGACATAATTTTCGTAGATTTTTACTTATTGAAGCTATCTTGCTTATAACTAAAGAAGAATACAGATGTCTTTTTAGACTATTACTTGTGCTTTTGTGCCTTAGATAGTCTCGACTCTCAAACAGTCGGTACCTGCTAACTCGCCCTAGAACTAGAAGCAGGTTGGGCTAGTCATTCCGATATTTTGCACATCCATCGTCGTCTGCAGATCTAACATGTTACATCTTTAGATAGAGCTAACGTTTTATAGACTAACATTAGTCCTTCTCCTAGAGTCCTAAAAAAAGTGCTCCCAAAGACACCCTCTGAACCGTGGAAATTTCAGGATTCTAGCTAATGTATACTAGTATCTGATTCGGATCCCAGATGTGGATACTAGTAGTAGGTCTACTGGAACTTACCTTGGGTTTGGCTCTAACGTTAGTCCGTGAGAGTGTGTCTGTCTGGATAGGTCTACGTAGGTTTAAATTAGACGGTAGAGGTCTACCTACTGCAGAGTTCTACAGTAAACAGTTCCGACACTTTCGTGAGACGTAGGCCCTGCGTCTAAAACACACCTTGTGGCCTAAACGACTGCTGCTGCTAGCTTAGGCCCTACTAGTAAATTGCCAGCTCTCGCTAGTACGGTACGTGCTCTATGGAACGCCATTAAGGAAACAATACAAAATTCATTTCACTCCAGCCAATATTCATTTCACTTTTAACAAATACATCTCACTCACAAACATTGATTTTACTTTTTATAAAAATACATTTCACTTTTCACAATAATACATTTCACTTTTAAATTGAAATTCATTTCACTTTTCACAAAAATACATTTCACTTTTGCATTAAACTTCATCTCACTTTTCACAAAAATACATTTCACTTTTGAATTAAAATTCATTTCACTTTTCACAAAAATACATTTCACTTTTACATAAAGATTCATTTCACTTTTCATAAAAATACATTTCACTTTTAGATACAAATTCATTTCACTCTTCACAAAAATACATTTCACTTTGGCGTACCATATCACTCAGACGAAACCATTTCACTGCGCTAAAACCATTTCACTCTGATAAAACCATTTCACTCTGATACAAAAAAATACGTTCCTCTCTTTTCCCGGCCAAAAGGTGGCGCCAGTCTGAGAGGAGTCACAGTGCCATGGCACTTTGTTAGCACTGAGCTGAGGTGAGTAGCCGGCCAGCTGGCCGGCTGGCTATGCATGCAGTACCTAGATTTACTGAGTACGCAGTCAGTCGGCAAGCCCGAAAAAAAACCCGTCTAGAATATCAAAGTCCTCGCACGCGAGTTGACCCCGCAAGTCATAGAGAGCGCGATTGGAGAATCGTTTTGAAATGCTCATATCTTGGTCACTGAATTACGTTTTCACATGATTTTTCTTTTATTTGATAGGTAAAGGTTAAAATTTGGATGCTATCTTGTTGATTTTTCAAAGAACGACATGAAAGATTATCAACTTCGTGGCTAACTAATGACAGATGTTCCGGAAATAATGGATACAGATATTCTTCTAAAATTCTCCTAAAAGTCTTCTTTTTCATCGTGGGGCACCAACAAAAGTTATAATCATGTAAAAGGAAATTTATTCAGCTTTAAGATGATACCTAAAAGTGTAATGTGATGATTTGTAGATGGGTCAGCAGCCAGCTGATATCATAGGGATGTCATTCCTTTTTTTCTCGGCGCGAAATCGCGAAGTACTGTACTGTCCCACATATAGAAATTGACGTGTGTCCTCGATGCCTTTGTACGTGTGTGTTACTCTATGAGCGACCCCAGCGTAAATACACGTGGTCAGTTTCGAGCGTCTAGCTGTGATATACTGTACTTGTGTCTGTCATTAGACATTACGTACTAATAGTCTACAGCCTCTTGCTGGGCCTCCCCCTCTCTCTCTCTCTCTCCCTCTCTTTTTTTGATTATATGTCTTGTTCTTGTTATTCATAATACAATGTATGTTTGTTTTGTTTGCTTTTGTCCACCCTTCTGATTTCGTCAACAGGAAGTGTCTGATTCTCAGTTTCATTCTGCCATCAATCATTCACATCACTCTCTCTCAATTCAAAGCATCCTAAGCATCCACTCAAATACATTATAACCACTACTTATACCGTTCACTCCGCTAAAGTGAACACAGTTACATTATATCGAAATTCCGCTTACATTATCCACTTTTTTTTTACATGCTTGGTTATAACAACATTTTGATATAACAAAAGAAAGCTGTTGATCCCAAGGACTTCACTACATTACTTCATTCTATTACTATAGGCCTACCTAACTAGGCAGAGAAATTTACATACATTATTGCACGTGCCATTCTCATCAATTAATAAAATACCTTTTTTTCATTAATAACAACAGAGAAAGGAGCACAATCCACAAGTTTTTTTCTTTATAAATGTATATACATCTCCATATATATATATATATATATATATATATATTTATTTATTTATTACATGTAAGTGTTGAAAGAACTACATTGCAGTTAAGTTTCAAGGTATCCACCAATCTTCATGACAATGTATCACACACATAACAAAAATAATAATAATACCTAAAGTAAGAGCTGCATAAGCAGTCTACAGTTTAATCTACTTTTTAGCAGTATAGTCAAATGCAGTTTTAGATCATTTTATTTTTTTTTAATTTATAACTCTCATTTATTTATTCATCCATTTATTAATTATTTTTAATTTATTGTTGGTGGTGGTATTGGACTCAGTCTCCAGCCAAGTGGCATGTAAGAGACCTGCGAAAGGTACAACTGTCAGCGGTCTTGTGAGTACATGTAGGAACGCGAGTAGGATCAGTCTGTCTTGACTACAACAGTGATGTACAGTGAACATTTCAAAAAAAAATCTTCTGGTGAAGCTCAGTAATAAGACAAGAGCAAATGAATGTACCAGGTAGTTTGAACAATTGCAGAGCTACATTGTATGGAGCAGATCTGTACAAATAAAATGCCGGCAAATTTTGACACTGGCAATAAACAAACTATACTGATACCGATGTTGCACAAACATGAAACAGTTGTGAATATGGCTTGAATGTTATGTAAGTGAATAAAATCAAGCAAGAATACCACAAATGTTTTGAGGCAATACTCTGTAAATTACATGCCATCTACAGTTTTGGCAAGGTTTCACTCAAATGATACATGTACAGAGATAACTTCATTAATAGTTCAAACTGCATGAATGTTTGAGGGTGTACAAATGCCCTTGAGTACTCTGAAGGCAGGTACACATACGTGTATCTACTATAGTATTCACATCGCCAAGGTTTCACACACATGAATAGAGGGTGACAGTAAACTGGCAGCTGCAAGAGCAATTTGAAGGTGTACATGTATACATATGAAGTGTACTTACTGGAAACAAAATGAAACATGTACAAAATATATAAACTTCATCGACAGTCCAAACAGCAGAGAATGTTTTGAAGGTCTACATATGCCCTTAAATACTTTGAAGGCAAGTACAATGTATCTATTGGTCACACTGCCAATGTTTCAAACACATGAACTGGCAGCTGCATCAACAATTCAGAAGTGTACATACTACATATGAAGCAGGGGCGGATCCAGGAATTCCGTAAAGAGGGGACGCGTTTACAAAATTAAAGGGGGGCGCATGCACCCCTCCCCATTTTTTTCTTTTAATTTCTTTTGTTTAAACAAAAAATAAAGGGGGGCGTGCGCCAGTTGCGGTCCTAACTGGATCCGCCAATGTATGAAGTACACTTACTGGAAACTAAACAGATAAAAAATTTAAAGTAACTTTAAAACATCAATATTACTGGAAATCGAAGCAGACAGATTAGATTTGGCCTTATAGCATCTTGCAAAACATCTATGTGAAGAAATCTTTCATTCCCAACTTTAGCATTGACTGTATATAATCTTATCTGAAATGTCAAAAGGCAAACTAATCATCCCAACATCTCTGTCAACTGAATACACATGTATCAGTACATGTACACAAGCAGTATCATACACATTTAAAATATCTGTGTGTCACTCTCTTCATGGTTATGACTGAGTGAATGATACAAATGTGTATTCGAACCCCTTACCAGTAACACTCGACAACCCTGGGGTAGACTACAGGCCAACATGAAACCCCCCAGGTGTTATAAAAATCTGCTCATCTTACCTTTCACAAGGTCCATAATTTTTCTTTATAGGTATTCAATAAGAGCATGCCCGTTCAATGCGAACATGTTCAAAATTTTGGTTGATTTGGGGGAAGTACTAATGTAATGTATCATCTATCTAACTGTTGTGTCAAAATCTTCATCTTCCTTATCCCTTCTTGACCGTTCAATTCCTTTTGGTGACATACCTTGTGTATCTTCCTGATCGAACAGAATTCTTACATCTTTGAAACCTCTTCTGAAATGGGTCACAACCAAAATATTAGCAATAAAACATGCATACATGTACTAACTAAACCTCTTATAGTGCTTCAGTGATGATGTACAAATTAAATTCATACCTTCAGCAACAAGACATGCCCCTGTCGAGTAATGGCTGTACGTCCAGATACTACTTCATACTGTACAATGTACTTGCTTCCATAACATTTATCAAGAATATCATGAAGGATAATATTTAGTTTAATCAGGGCTCATAATTCTGCCATCTGTACAAACTCCAAAGTAATTTAAATGCACATAATTTAACATACACTATCTTGCATAGTTCCACACATTGATGTATCTGTAATGGTCGAAATTCACATTAACTACAACAACCGTGCTTTTCAAAGAATATACATGTACATCCTCTTTACTAAAAATGTTACCGTAAAGATAAATGAAGTTGATATACAGTAACATACTGTAATATGTTACAATTGTATATCATGATCACATACTGCTCTAGGTTTTTCAATGAAATGAAAAAGTTGACAGGTGTACTAATCAGTTGTTTCTATTCTTGTGAGGAAGTCACTCAGCGCTTGCAAAACAGCAGTGCTCTCCTTGATAAAAATCTGTCAGAGATTGAATGGTACGTGTGCATCCAAGAAAACAAAATACACTATAGAACTGACAGTGTAGATCTTCTCGTTTATGTCATGCAGATTTTCCTGGAGGCCACAGAGAAGAGAATCACCTTAAATATGCATGTTCCATCGGTGTGATGTCAGGTACTGGGGATACCTACACATACAATGTGACACAAATAGAGAAAATTAATCATAGATGATATTATAAACCATTATTCACAATAACATGTCCGAAAACATTATGTTGGAGTAAACCCCAATTCAAGCAGAGAGAAACTACAGACATGCACTGTACTATGGTAAACATATGAAGAGTCTGTTCGCAAAAACCGATAAGTCCATTTTTGAAGATTTTCAAGTACGGTCTCTGTCATAAAGTACAAAATAACACCTTTTAAATGAGATATTGGTCACTACATATAAAAGGGCATTTTTGAAGTTATGGTCAAAAGAAGCAAAAATTTTCTTAGTATTCTCTTTATTTTTCCTGACCTTTAATCGCAAATATCTCCATTTGGCAAATATGGACTTATCGGTTTTTGCGAACAAACTCTTCATATTATTCTGAGAATAATTGCATTCATTCAGACATCCTCGTAAACTTTATTGTTACAAATTGTAGATGCGGAAGACTAATAATACATCTCTATATTTACTGACAACCTGTATACCAACTTGAAAAATTCAAATAGCCTGGTACTCTATTAGTGTTAACATTGCAGCCGGGTCAATTCTTAAACATGTCATGAAAATTATGTTTACATCAAATACTAGAATCGCTCTTGTGCCTTCTTTCTCCATGCGAAAGAAAAAAAAACTAATAATAATAATAATATTGAATCTATACTGTTCTTGTTTGTATTAAGTGATGAGTAGGAGCCTAAATCGTATAATAATTAACTACTAAGAGATGAAGACTAAGACCCTGTTTATTATAGACAGTATACACATTGTACACTGTACAATTTTTGTGAATAAGTTGTAAATTCAAATTTACAAATTGCCATCGCCACATACAATTGTAGGCCTACCGCCACCGGCCTACACTGACTCACTGTACACAACACACGATATCACGAAGTTCCAATTGAGCGAATTAACAACGCTAATTTCAATGTATGGGACTGACCCTGCACCTCCGCAGAGATCGTTAACGGTGCATTTACGGTCCGAAAACGTGACCTTCCGGAGGACTAGAATACATTATTTGGCCTCTAAAAATGCAATCTTCAGGCCTAATTTTTAACAAGTTATGCTTCTAGGGCACCGTCGATCTTGGTATCTGCGTAAAGCACGAAGTATTGCCGACCTGATGAACAAAAAGTCACATCAATCCCCTTTTTAGATGGGTCAGCAGCCAGCTATAAACACGGGAATGTTTTGAAAGAGGAAAAATACTATGTCAACTTCGAGATACTATTTAAACGGCAAAAATAATACTCATTTTGAACCGGAAAAAATAGCATGTCGATCACAAGAAGTCAGACATCAAACTTACCCCACAACATCGCTGTTGAAAAGCGTTGTAAAATACATATATATATTCAGCAAGTCAGGCGTAGATTCAATTCTCAATGTAGTATGCACATGTAACGGCACGAGCGTGCATGTGAGTGAGGCCGAGGCGAGGACCGTCGACTGCTAGCTCGCCTCGCGTCGCTTCCGCGCCAGCGTAGCGCGCTAAATCTAGGTACTGCATAGCCAGCCGGCCAGCTGGCCGGCCACTCTCCTCAGCTCAGTGCTAAGTGCCATGGCACTGTGACTCCTCTCAGACTGGCGCCACCTTTTGGCCGGGAAAAAAGAGGAACGTATTTTTTTTTATCGGAGTGAAATGGTTTTATCAGAGTGAAATGGTTTTAGCGCAGTGAAATGGTTTCGTCTGAGTGATATGGTACGCCAAAGTGAAATGTATTTTTGTGAAGAGTGAAATGAATTTGTATTTAAAAGTGAAATGTATTTTTGTGAAAAGTGAAATGAATCTTTATGTAAAAGTGAAATGTATTTTTGTGAAAAGTGAAATGAATCTTTATGTAAAAGTGAAATGAATTTTAATTCAAAAGTGAAATGTATTTTTGTGAAAAGTGAGATGAAGTTTAATTCAAAAGTGAAATGTATTTTTGTGAAAAGTGAAATGAATTTTAATTTAAAAGTGAAATGTATTATTGTGAAAAGTGAAATGTATTTTTATAAAAAGTAAAATCAATGTTTGTGAGTGAAATGTATTTGTTAAAAGTGAAATGAATATTGGCTGGAGTGAAATGAATTTTGTATTGTTTCCTTAATGGCGTTCCATAGTGCTCTCTCATAACGCTATAACTGCTGCTGCTCGTGTATACACATATACATGTGCTAAGTATCAGCAACCGGAGATGGTAGTGAGAGCGCGTTTACATCGAGCACGGTAACGGCAATTGTCATGATTTTTGCTATGGTGCGCCAAAGGCAGTCATGTCTGGATCTCTTTAAAAATAGTATTTCGGCACAATATCACCCCAAATGTTACTCTTATGTCGGAATCAACATCACCAATCAATCACCAGTATAAGTTTAATTTTGTAACAAAATTATTAGCGTGGAAGTGATATTGTAACAGAACCAGACATGGTTCCTTTTGGCGCACCATATATAGCTTTTAACAGTTGTCGGTGTAAATCACCGACAACAAGTTTCATGAACCACCCCAGGTCCGCTGCCCGTAACGTGCTCGGTGTAAACGCGCCATAACAGTTCAATGCGCGCTGCAGCTGTGAATCGCGCAGATATCAACATGAACATAAAAGCAAAACAAAAAAATCTGATCACGTGCTAGGTCATTGCATTTTCATTACTTCCTCTACCAACCCGACTTCGTCGCTGTCGCTCTCAGTGTCATATGTTACTGCCATCACTCAATTCTCCCTCGACATTAAACTCAAAGTCTTTCCGTACAATATGAGGTAAGAATTGGACGTTTTAATGGCTCAGCCGAGAAAGCCGATGCGAAGAAAAACAGGCCTGGGTCCTATTATATAAAGCTGTTCGTAAAGTTGCGAACAACTTACGAGTAAGACCGGTGATCAGTTCTTATGCTGAATTATGGAAAAAAGTATAGCACATCAAAACTGAACACCAGTCGCTCATAAGTTGTTCGTAACTTTACGAAAAGCTTGTTATAAACACCCCCTGGATATTACATCTGATCGCCTGGAAATACGTGCTTTATGAATGACGTCCTCAATGTCCCGCTGCACTCGTAAAGGGTTTTGATCCTTTCATGACGTCATAATTTAGGGCTCAAAAAAGGGTGTTCCCGGGCGAAAATCGATGAAGTGAATTGATCAGTATTTAACTCGGGATATCTCAATTGCGCGAATGTCTTTTATCAGGTTATGATGATAATCTGAATCAGGAGATATTTCCCTCTGCTTTGATACCTTTTTTTTTCATATGATTTTCCTAATTTGAATCTCTCGTTCATTGTCCTTTAAATTGGAGAACAGACTCCATAAAATGTGTCGTCCATTTTACCTTCGACCATTGCCGCATAAGTCATTCTGCATGAAATGGATGGCATAGTCGGGCTATAGTATCTGTTTATTTATGTGAGTTACCAGGCATCACAAAACCAACAAAAAGATGGCGACACTGGTCAACCAAGTCAATATTCTTATCCCACAAGACAATCTGATAAATTTCATCCACAAAATCCTAAAACGGTGATGGCTCTGAAATCTATCGGACACACTGGACCTGATATTTGGAACTCTCTTCCTTCAGAAATTCGAACTATAAAGTCTATGTATTCTTTCAAGAAAGCTGTTAAGACAATCCTGCTCTCTGGATATCAGTGGTCTTTTAATGTCATTGCAATTGCATTGTATATGAAATTCCCTCGTTGAATTATCATCGTTCAGAATTTATTGCGTAATGTTATGTAACCGTCCATGACCTGTAACTGTTCACCTGTACCTCGGTGAGAAAATACTTTGCCATGCTTTACTATTCAGTGATCCAGGTGATCTAACTTTGTGTATTTGCGGAAGAAGACAGACCTCTCCTCTCTCCTTTCTCCTATCCTATATCTATGCAAGTCATCCCTCCCCCTATTTTACTATGTTATGTATAAGCCAGTTCGTAGTTCCACTTTGCGCATGAACAGAAACAAGGTCATTCGGACCAACAGGTATAACGGTTTTCAAATTCACTGGGATAAGCATCTGTAATGTAATGATTTCATGAGATACTTATAAATCCTGCTTGCCAGCACATCCACCTGACAGCAAAAGTGGTATTTGGCAATATCAATAGAAAGAGATTGTCAATACATTCAATGCAGAATAATGAAATGGCTGCTTTCCCAAGTGTAAATTGACGGATCGTTCTGCTCATCCGGTCTACGCAACTCTATTCTTTGTTTGAACAGTATTGTGAATTCCATAAATTGTTATATAAAGCTTATGCATTATGTCGCTCTAAAACGAGTTAAGTGCCCCTAACCGACTGAGAAAAGAGAAAGGTCATTCGTACCAACGCGCCCGTGAGCTAACTCCGAACTAGCTTATTATGCACGAGGGCTGCATGCAAATCAAGCAATGCTTAAGCTGTAGCCCTTCTGCGTTATTCATTGCATCACTGATATGTTCTCTTGTACATTGTAAAGGCAATGAAGAAACTGTATTGTTTTATATTCTAAAGATAATAAAGAAACTTACCTTGTTAGCAATTACTGTTTATGTATATCTATTGATATGTATGGTACCATAATTATGTATCTGCATGAGCAATGATATAATGCAGGAACCAATAAATAAAATAAAATAAAATAAAATAAAATATTGAGTTTTTCGTATTTTCTAATAGAGCTATTCTTCTTCTACATTATTCCTACGTTTGGTATCATAAAATGAATTGGAAAGGGTGTTTTCATGCAGTTTTCTACAACTTTTTTGTGTATGGAATAGTGTGATCAGGTATGTCTTTGAGGCCCCTTGTCAATTCTTGAAAATCTTTTGCACACTATCCACACAATTCCAACTCTGATATATTTTGAAAAGATAGTGGTACTGCTTTGTAAGTTGACATTAATCATGGACAGAATAGTGTTAATAAAACATGATCAATCTCAACTTGCTGATAATACCTTCATGTGATTGTTGTTGCTGCGGTGGTTTGCATCCTGTTTTTTTTTATGTTCCATTCATCTTCCAGCTATCACGACTTGGAAAATATCCAAAGCGCTTGAATAGACCCTGTACTTCAGATTTTGAACCTCTTTTCTCCGTTTACACATTTAGAGAGTCTGTGCTTTCTGGATCAGTACGCTGCCGGACCAGTTGGTATAGTGCAGCGGGGAGAGAGGTCGCGAAACTAATTACTTGTAGAGAAGGTGGTTTTTCTGTCTTACTTCTGAAGACTTCTGGAGACGGGCTGTTGATTAGTGTTGGTGGAAGATAATTCCAAGCCAGGGGGTGCTCACAAAAAATGAATTTTTATATTGCTCTGTGTTACAATGGTGAATTTTAAACCCTTTGTCGTGGTTTATCACTTGCTTTTCTAAAATATTTTGAGTTTTGTAACCTTTGAACTGTTTCATTTTGATATTTCCTTTATAGTCCAAGAGTATTAGTTTTAACCGGGACATTTTTGGTAACAAGCTGATTTTTTTTTTTCAGGATAGCTCAAAAAATATGTCCAGAATGACATCCTAAAAGTCCTCATTTAAATCCTCTTTGAGCGTTTTCCGCAATCCAAGATGGCGTCCAAAATGGCCGCCATTTCCTGAGATTCTTGTAACTTTTCAACCAGGTACCCCAAATACAAAATTTAGATGTCTAAATATATGTTTTGAAGCATTAAGAACTCAATAAAATACATATTAAGAATTGTTGAAGCACGCAAGTACCATAATCCAAGATGGCTTCCAAAATGGTCGCCATTTCCAGATTTTTTTTTCTCATAATTTTGCAAGTAGATTTCACCTGTACACACTTGGAATGTCGAAACATTAGTTTTAAGTCACAAGGAACCACATAATACTTTTCAGAGATTTTGAAACACACATAAGGCACTTTTAAAGCACTTTCAGAAATCCAATATTGTGTCCAAGATGGCCGTCATTTCCCGTTTTTCTCATAACTCTGCAACTAAAGTAACTGCGATACGCACTTAAATGTCTAAATATATATATTTGAGACATAAGAACCCAATGAAATACTTATTCAGAGATCATGAAGCGCGATTAAGTACAACATAAAACCACGCGAGTTCTTCCGGAAAACCAAATGTTGGCCAAAATGGGCGCCATTTTGTTGTTGTCAAAACATTGATATCTATATATTTTTTTAATTTCAAGAGACAGATATATTCAACATATTGTTAGAGATTCAGCAAGTCAGAAGGTCCAGTGGAATCTGTCCCTTAACTCTTTATGTGCCACGTTCGCACATCCGACTCAGTCGACGGCGTGCCAACTGGAATCAACAAACAAAGCCGCCAAAACCGATCGATAAATCGCTAATCCCGCGGTACAATCAAAGCATTTCTCACGCTTTTGTTCCTCTCACATACGGCTTGCATTCTATGTGGTGATTGACTATCAAGCGGTGTTCCAAACTAAATTTGCGTGTACATTCTAAGTCTCTGTCACTATTTTATGAACAAAACTCAGGCCTTACAATAATTAAGCAACTGGTAATTCAAAAGAAAAAGTGAAAATAAAATTGTCATACATTGTATATGGAAGCAAAGTTTGGAATTCTTCTTTAAAAGGGCATTGTACCGGTTTTTTTATTTTTTTATATGTTATTCTTTTAATTCTAAAAGACCCAGCGGTGCAAACAGAATCAAAATTTCATAACGATTTAGTCAGTAATTTCATGTTGAAAAGGGAAATTTTTGGGCGAGAATTATGCTAATGAGCTGAAGAGCCCGGATGTCGTGATGTCACAGGTGCCAAATGTTTCACTGATTACAAGCCCTCGCATACGCGTGCGTTAAATCGTGCCGAGTAGCAGACGACGCTTAGGCCCAATTTAGCTAGCAGGCGGCACTTGTGTACTGTCCTATCCATGCAGCTGTCTCAAATTTCGCTGAACTAAATCGCACCAAAATTACAGGATATACTTCTAAGCATATTTCAAAATACCGTATTATATTTGAACGAAATCGGTAATCGAGAAGTATCGATATTGACGCCGAATTTCAAGTTGTCACTAAAAAAAAACTCACTCTTTGCGAGGGATCTTGGTAAACGCGATATGCAAAATCTAGAACTGAAGTTAGCCGACTAGTGCTGTGTGAACGGGGAATTTACGCGGGAACTAAATTTAAAAATGTCATGATTTTAGCGATTTGTGTGATTTACGAACTTTATTTTTCATTCAACTTAGCTCAAATAATTTATAAATTGATTTTTTGCTCCCGATTACTTGAAAGATTTGTCTCATGATATTAGATGGCTAACTTCAGTCTGTGCGTGCGCAGGCAAGTAGGGCCACTACGCCGCGATCACTCTTGTTTAGTCGTACAGAGCAGATTGTTTTTAGCGACGACAGGAAAGTCGACAACTTCACTTACGCTTCTCAACTTGCGATTTGGTTCCAATTAGCGTGAGCAAGTGGACATGAGTCATAAAATACTTCTTGTGATTTTGGTGCAATTTGGTTTGGTGAATTTTGAGATATCTACATGGATACGGAAGTACTCTAGCACTATGCCTAAACCAGCGCTTGGATCGCGAAGCGGTGGCACTGTTTGTATCTACGTGGTCGGGCCACTCTTCCGAGGTATGGGTCCTCCTAAAACTAGATCTAAGTTAGTCCTTGGTGTTAATACGACCACCATGAGATTTATCTCGACCACAAAAACATTGAGAATCCATAAAGCAGATACCTTACCTGCAAAATTCAGCACAGAAACAACAGGGCCTGCAGCACAAGGGCCTCTAGCGGCAACGCTAGACCTTGGAGTCTGGACTTTCGTCTGGACTTTCTTCAAGTTCTGGCAGCAGGGGTATGTATTGCATACTAAACGTTTACGCTGTGCCTAAAGCGCTGTGCACGTACAGCTGTCAACGGAGCGGCGAGTAGAATCTTCTCGGTCCTTGACTGCTCACTAGTCCTAGTCCTAGTTCTAGTCTAGAGTCTATATGTACTGAGTGCCGTTTTCTTCTAACTAGGCGTAAACCGTGCTTGCCGTTGACTATTTTTTGGATTTAGATTTTAAGAATCACTCGGTCCTCATCTTCGTTAGATAGTTTGAACTGTGATGTCGAACCATTATCGCTCATCATCAATGCATAGTTAATGCAACGTTACTTACACACAGTTTTCTATGGGCAGCACGTTCGGACAATGATGCCAATTTCATTTTGCATATCTGGAATATTCCCCAAAAATTTGATCTAAATAAAAAGCTTTTGAAGAGATTCCTTTTTAAAATTAATAAATATTGTTTAACATGTTTATTTCAGCTCCATATTGCAATTTTACTAAATAACAGTTTTTGCAGTACTTCGTGTGAGATTTCACCAGTAAATTGACATGTGTAGAACCTTTCTAGTTCGTTTTGCTAAAGTCGGAGGTTGGCACCTGTGACGTATGCCAAATTGTGTGGATCGTTCCTTGGCTTGCTCGTTTTCATTTTTTTCAAAAAATCATTACAGGCTTATCCTGGGTTTTAGAATCCTCTCTTTCCAGTTGAGCATCAAAACATGTAGATTAGAATTATCAGACAAGTAGAAAATGTCAGTACAGGTTTCTTTTAACTTTGCTCACTATCATGTCCAGCTTAACAGAAATTTGTAGAAGTTATACAAATTTGAAAAACAGAATTCTTTCTCTAATCATGACTATACCTTCGTGTCTCGGAATAACGTGGCACACAGGGGGTTTCCACCATGGCACATAAAGAGTTAGATATGAACAAAATGGGTATAGTTTGGTTGGATGAACCCCCCCCCCCCCCGGCCATCCTCTGTTCGGAAAAGAGGGGGGGGGGGGGGAGCTGTACAATTATTCTTTTCCAAATATTCAACTTGAAGTATATGAACTTCGTCATTGAACGGCAATCATTAATATGCAAAATATCCCTCTTTCGGCCCCATGACATGTACACTATTGAGATTGACAAATTTCCGACTATGTCATTAAAAAGTGTGCACCAGATATTTCACTTACAAAATGAAAAAAGTTAGTTCCCTCATATTGGAGGATGATTTGCCCTTCCTAGTCCTTCCAAAGCTCACTTCCCCGATATATATTAAATACCCTTTAATTGACAATTCCCAAATATTCCATCAAATATGTGTAAATGACATAATTGTTTTCATTTCCGTTCAAGTGCAAAAACTCCCTCGTGTTGGAGGGGTTGGGGATACTGAGACTATGAATTTCCTACTCTTTGAGGATGAACATTTTTCTCAATATAACACCAAGGCTGCACTAGGCCGTTTAATGACGATCATAACAATGCAAGAACTTCCTCCAGTCGAAAGGGCCCCCCACACCCTCCACTAACTAAATATACGTCTTTATTCTACTTACACATTTAAAAACAAAAATTCTAGTATTTCATCAACAGTGCGCACCATAAAACCCGTGGGTTTTAGGTCTGAAACCAAATATATATATATATATATATATATATCATTTTTGTGGGAGGGTGCGTCTACTCATACACCTCCCCAGCTTATCTCCATAAATTATATTTTCTTACTCTTATGACAAAAACAAATGTGACCCTGCACCTCAAAACAAACAAAAAGTCGCCAGACATTAATTTTTAGTTAAGACCATATTCTGAAAGAGCAGACTTTAAGCTTTAAAATGATGAATAACTCAAATGAAATGGACTCTCCTAACCTATCTAAATATTGGAAAGAAAGCACAAACTCAGGAAAAGTGTGAAGTGAGAAAAGAGGCTCTGAAGTACAGTGTCTATTCAAGCGCTTAATCTATACCAAACCGTGCTGGGACAAAAAAACAGGAAGTAAACCACCAGAGTTACAACAATGAAGAGATTATCAGATTAAACTGAAATTAAGCATGCCTCATTGACACATTCTGTCCATAATCAATGCCAACTTTCAAAGCAGTAGCGCTATCCTTTCAAAAGTTATTAGAGTTGAAAGTGAAGAGTGTGGACAAGGTTTTTCAGAAATGAAAAAGGAATTCTAAAGACACACCTAATCACACCATTCTACCAAAAATGTTCGAGATAAACTGCTAAAAAACACACTTTCCTGCCCGTTTTATGATACCAAATTTTAGCATAATGTAAAAGAAGACCTGCTCTTTTAGAAAATATGAAAAAGTCAAATTCGACTAGGTTGACCCATTTCACTTATTTTCAGTCCTCACGCAAAATCAGTGTGTGCGACATTATGTTTGTTTTGAGGTGCACGGTCACATATGCTAGATATGCTATTATGTCTTTTTGTGATGCAACTGACCTGCACAGCTACATCAAATTTTATCATCTCAAACATTTGTTAAATCTCTTTCCTATTGTGTCTGAATACTTACGAATATGATCCGCTGTGTACTTAGAAAATCATGGATAAATGAATCATGCAGAAAAGAAGGAGCTTTGAACTATCAAGCACCACTATTTATAACGTTAAGTAATTTTGTGATACAAACATTAATTATTTCACGTAGGCATTATGACATTGCTCGTCTATCGGTACAGTGGTAAATACAAAGATTCACGTTAATAAAGATAATAAAATCACACAATATACATCCAATAGGTACTACGTTATAATGTTACGGATGACCCACTGTTATCTGTATTTGCACCACGAACAAAAAAGGAAAAAAAAATCGATGTAACTGGAAAACGTCCAACTTTTAACGATAGCAAAGTTTGGTGCATGGACACAACATACCTGCAATTCGTCTTTGCATTAATCCTCTTAATCAATGCCAATTCAGACGAAATTTTGCATAAATATATCTCGTAAATCTCATAATTTTCAATAGAGAGACAGAAACCTGTAATTAAATTTCCATAAAAGTGATGTTAAAAAATAATTGACAATTCACAATGACAACATAATTATGATATGCGTTAACCCAAAAATAAAAAAAACAATATCAATCTTAATCCGTTTAAGTCGAAATGATTTTACTACGACAATCATTTTCTATAGATCCCTGCAAGAGTATACTCGAGACTTGTCCTCAACGGGTTTTAATGATTAATGTGGCAGTTGATTATTCTTGTTAATGTTGATACTCATTGAAGTTACAGTGAAAGTTCGTGGCTTCTTGTCATTGATATAGTTTAAAATGTTGACACTACCAAAATTGGTAAAAATTTAACATGATTGATCAGAACTTCCTACTAATTTTATAGTCATGCATTTTGACACTTCGTGAAATATATACGAATTGAAATCTCAAAACAACAAAGAAAAACAAAACCTTCAATAGCCAATCAACTTCGTGTCAGGCGTATTCAAAGATTTGGTACTACATAAACTCATCACAGTTCTCTTTACATATAAGATTGATGTTTGAGGCTAAATTCTAAGGGCATACATATAGAATGTTATTTTAGGAATTATCCATTGATGTTTATAGAAAGTAATGCAAAATTATTGGTTTCTTTCTCAACAACGTTTCTTATTTTTCCTTGCTGTTTCCGATTGGTATGAGCCAACTACGATGTTCTGTAAAAAAAAAAGAAATCAGTGTATAATTGTCGTTTTTAGATTGTTGATGATTTTATGATCAAGTCTTGATGAAAGAGATAAATCGTGAAGAGATTTAGTTCAACGCACACATCTTCCACAAAATACAGGTTTCTTCATCATTGTAGAAGCCTTGTAAGCAGAATACTACCTTAGTGAACAAAGAATGCATACAGTTCGTATCAAAGTCAAACGAACATGTTTACACAATTTCGATGATTTTCATGTGAAGGAGATGTGGGAAGATGTGGGAGGAGGATTTTTTTTTTTTTTTTTTTTTTTTTTTACTCTAAAAACACGAGAGTGATTTTTGAATTTTTAGACTTCAAAGTCTGCAATCTGGCAGATACATTTCTAACATATTCTAAATTCGTTACGAAAAAAAAAAACTATTCAGAGTAATGTTACAGGCTAAACCGCAGTTAACTGTAGTCCATTTGTGACCCGCTACAACAAAAAGGTCCTAAAGTCGCGCACGGTCGAAGCCGTGAAAATCGAGTTTGAAGTCAGAGCATTAAAATTGGTCAAAACTTACGATTTTCTGATTTTGATATATTATTGGAGTCTAACATGTCTTCTATCATCTGTCGAAATTTTGAAGCAAAATGGTGAAAGAAAAGACCAAAAAATAGCGTTTTTCTGAGCCATGTTTTTTGGCGTTTCAACGAAGCAGAAACTGGTTCGAAAATTTGGATTGAGCGCCACAGATAGGTTCCGCCCCTAACAACGACCAGAGTGATCTCATTGGTCAGTTTGCTGCTTGCTGCTAACCGAAGCGTGAAGCTCGCACACTGCCCAGTCGGCTGGTACGTGTGGGCGGGGTGCGCTATGCTCACCCGCTTCTCACATCCTGGTCACTGATTGGTTGGTGAGGAGACCGCCGACGCTGGTGTGCTTGAATGAACTCTTCGGGGGTTGCTAGGGCTAACCTTCTATTGTCCAGAGGTGAAAATTGATTTGCGTGTCCCTTGATTGCGATTGCGTCGAAAGGGAGACATTTAGGGCGCTTTTCTCGAAACAGTGATTTTCAAGACATCTCGACATGCTCTCTTTTAAACATCGATATCTCCGCAGCCGATTATTTTCATAAAATGTGTAATATATCAATTTAAAGCAGAAAGATTAGGGGATTATATCATGCAATTTTCAAATAATCGACCGCGCCCGACTTTACGATCATTTTGTTGTAGCGGGTCACATTTACGTAGTCCATCTACGTGTGTGTCATCACTAACGTGACGGGTGGTGGGGATTTTGGAAGGGGAATTCTCCTCCCACACAACGGCGAATTTTGTGGAATATTCTGGAACACTGTCAACGCCAAAAGTGTACAAAATTTCTGTAGGGGGGCCGGGCACAGGAAGAGTTTTCTCTTGGAGGGGAACATTATTGTTTTCTTCTTCTTTTTTTTTTTGATTGAAATTTAACAGTCTGTATGGCACAACATCTGGAAATAGGTGAGTGTCAGAAGTGTGTTTGTGGCGCTTGGTCTTCATCGGACGATCTTACTTCATCGGATTACTGCCTAACATGTCTGATACTGACCTGATATTCGACCAACACATCCCAAGTAGGATTCATCGGACTGTAATATGGTACACTTCGGTAGGTGCCTGGAAGCGATAACTATTATTTTCAATGATTGACCGATAAGAAAACAAACAAACAAACAAATAGAAATCCCTGTGGAATGGGGGGGGGGCACAAACAAGCTCACTCATGCGAAGGAGAGACTCTTGGCAGATTTAGAAGTTCTCAAACGAGGCCATCAGAGGACTTTTGATAAATCGTGGAGGCAACATCATGGCGAAAACAATTAAGGACTTCCAAGGCAACGAGAAGCCAGAATGAATTGTGATAGGATCCTACATTTTTGATGGTTGTACCTGTGAGTGTGAACAAAAATGTAAAATAAAAATCGTACTCATCAAGTGTAAATCATTAAATTATTCATGATCACTGTGGTACATTTCACACATGAAGCAGGATTCTCGTATATAAATGATTACTGAAGTAAAGCAGGTCAGAGATGCTGCTCAAATCTTAGAAAACGATATTTCACCCTTCAACATTCGAAAAAAAGTATGTGTGCATTGCGGCAATGCTATCTTTCACGTGTTTGCTTACCATTTTATTTTCAAACAGTTACTGTACGGTGTATGTCATTGGTCGAGGAATGTGCCTTTTCAATGAAAACGACCAGTCTAGTTTAACATTCCCTTGGCAATTTCATCATCTAAAGAAGTTAAACAAAACAAAATAAAAACAAGTGTACAATGTATGTACGCCAGTTAGGTGCAACGGCAGCTTACCCACTAGGAAAGATCCTAGAAACATTCCGATGCCACTTGCTGTGCTCGTCAGAGCTATAACAAGAGGGAAGTCGGAAGTTGATGCACGCTCTTTTCCTTTGAATACGACCAGGTTGGCTCGCAATCCCAAGAGAAAAGCAGTTATAAAGGCCGTAGTCAACATCACAGGGTAACTACTAATAACCAAGTCGATGGTCAGAGATCCCATGTTCAAGATGGTCCCTGCGAGAAATACGTTGATGGGGCTCATTATTCGTGTAAGAGCTCCGCTAAGGTCACGGGAAACTAAAGAGGCGAATGCAGTTGACAAGGCGATGTACACTGCATCTGAAGATGATATTCCCGAGGCGATTGCACGGGGAATGACGAAGGCGAACCAAGCTCCGTCTACCATTGTCAGGAAAAGATCACACAGGAGCACAATGTTCTGGCATGGATCTCGATAATACACACTCTTCACCCAATGGAGACGGATGCAAGACCAGCAGGAATATTTCTTCTCATCCTCATCAACAGCAGTAACTTTCAGACGCTCGCTTACCTGCAGTGACATCGTTAGAATCTTGTTTTTGCGACGTTGAGAGCCATCGGGGATTTTCGAGTTTGTATCATTACCAACTTTCTCCTCTGGTTGACCTTCGCTGTCAGCAGGGTCAGAATCGGTTTTGCCTCCCTTAGTCTTCGTCTTAAGATTAAGTAATAGAACGATTAGCAAAATATTTGCGAGAAGTGCACCAATAACGTAGAGGGCGCCCCTCCATCCGTAAAATCTGAGCAGGAAATCGCTAAGCAGTGGCATAGGCCTAGTTAACATTCCGAAAGCGTAACCAAACTTGCCAATCCCGTAGAATGTGTTGAAATGCTTCTTTTCTGTTTCGCTAAGTCCGATGATAACACAAGTGGACACGATGCTGTTCCCTAATCCTGTAGTGACAAGTAAGACCTTATTTAAATGATATACCAGGGTATGAAAAAAGTATGTTTTGCCTTACTAAAATAAAGTAAAATGAGTGGCATTAATTGCCCTTATGCAAATGTCACAGCACACTTCATATAGGTGATTTGACAGTGCAGAATAAATAAGAAGCATTCGTATATTATGCGAAACAATCAGCTATGTGGCGCATGGTGCAATCAGCCTTTACGGTTTCTCGTTTTCTGTCAGTTATGCTTTACAAGCGCTGTCCCAAATAGAACTGAGTATATCCTACTTTAAATGCACACACACAAAAAGAATATATAAATTATTATATACATATATATTTGGTGTCATTTTTTCTTCTTTTGTTAATGTTATGTTGGTTTTGAATTGTCCTAATGCTATTGTGTTTTCTAGTCTTTTTGTATGAATAACACCAGTACGCTTAAAAACGCCAGTTTGAAGCGCCATAAATGCAAATATTATCATTATTATTACTATTATCATTATTATTATTATTTTTGAAAAATAAATCATGAGTATGTTCTCTTCCATAATAAATATGTTAGATCTAAAAGTACATTTACTTAGAATCTCCATGTGGTATTTGAAGTCCTTTAGCACATCCGTCATAATATGGTTTATATAATCGTCGTTGCTTTTAATTGATTTCATGGTTTATGTTTTATCAAAGAAGTTCATTTAGTTCGTGTTTCTTTTTCCTTCTGTTAAAGTCGATGTACTTCTCATCTGAAGAACTCCACTTTACTTAATTTCTCCGTGGTTATCATTATATTTTATTAGTTTGTTATGTTATGACAGGATTTCATTGCTATTATATTTCACCCCATTTTGGTGGTTATAAAAGTTTATTTTCGGGCCAAAATACGATGTTCTTGGTAGGATCGCACCTACACTGTTGATCAAAAGGTGGAATAATTTTGTATTCAATAAAAGCCGACCGTTTTGTTTGCATTTAAAATGCTGTCTGTAGACAAACTGGTATGTTATTGATTACGTAATGTTACCCCATTATTCAGGTGATATTTGAACATAAGGAATGTGTTATTACGTAACAAAGTTACCTGGTGCAGCATATAAAGCCCTGTGCACTGGAAATGTTGCCCTTTTTGGTGATTTTGCACCGTGTAGAGAAACTTTATTTTTTCCAAGTTCCATGTACTGTTTGCATCAAAAATCGGTACAGAGTCCCCCTAGACTATGCCTGGTCCAATGCTGACGGCAATACGCGAGAGAGAGGTAAAAAGTAAAAAAAAAGTCTTCTGGAAAATTGAATGACGTTTACAAAAACATTCTGTTGTTAAAGTTTCTTTTGTAATGTTATCAATGTTGTTTCATGCCCATAGTTTATAATGATTTCGACATATAATCTTGTTAAAAATCACTGTGAAAGTGTGTAAGCGGCATGATAATGAAGTTAAGTGATTGACATACACCAAATATGTTATTTTCCCAGCACATTGTAATAGATGTGCCGTCAAAATTTGGGAAGAAAAAATATTCCACCTTTATGACCAGCAGTGTATATGATTTCCTTGCAATACATATTGGAGCAATATTGACTATCACTCCGCAGATTCAAATAAAGGTCCTTCTTTGATCTCAATCGATTTGTTCAAGTAATTGACTTTAGGTCTTCAGCAGAATCAATGGTATACACAGAACACACAGTATTCTGGTGACAACAACATTTCTGTAATGATAACGTTACTTACTATGAAAATGCCTGCATAACGAGGTATTGCAATAGTATCACGCATATACAATCATACATTTACGTGGAAATCGGGCGTGGGCGATTACAATCAGATGATTACTGTACCGTATGCCCCCCCCCAAAAAAAAAAAAAAAAAATAAATAAATAAATAAATAAAAAAAAGTAAAAAAATAAAAAATAACAACGGGGCCCTACACAATGATATCTTTAAAAATATTCCATCAATCTAAATACAAATCCAGGGTATAAAACTATAACTCATTGCCCACATCTTACAGAAAACCCCATTCGATTTGCTTCAGTGGTCAGAGAGAAATGAGGAATTTTGTAGAGGATGTCGGGAATCTCTTTTGGCCAAGTTCTGTTTATTGTTCACACACAAAATCATCGAAGTGCTAAACTTGGAAGAATCAGACTCATGACATGCTTTACTACAATCCCCATTTCTCTGTGACCGCTTAACCAAATCGAATGGGGATTTCTGCAAAATAGAGCTAAGATGTTACATTTTAAGATCCTGAAGTAGCATTGAAAAAAGAAAATCATATTGGATGTTATCAATGCGAAAATCTGATTGTAATTTTTGTGGGACATACTGCAGTCCCTCAAAAATTACAATCAAATTTTCGAATTGATAACATCCAAAATGATCGACCTGTCTAAATGCTATACTTCGGGGCCTTAAAATATAACATCTTAGCTGTATTTTGCAGAAAACCTCATTCAATTTTGTTGAACGGTCACAGAGAAATGTAGATATGTGTAAAGCATGTCATGAGTCTATTTTTTCCAATTTTAGCAATTCAATGCTCTAGTGCGTGAATAATAGACAGAACTTGGACAAAAGAGATTACCGACATCCTCTACAAAATTCCTCTTTTCTCTTTGACCACTGAAGCAAATTGAATGGAGTTTTCTGTAAGATGTGGGCAATGAGTTCTAGTTTCATACCCTGAATTTGTATTTAGATTGATTCACTATTTTCAAAGATATCATTGCGGGGGGTCCCGTTGTAATTTTTTTTTTGGGACATACTGTATATTATCACATTGGTTTTGAATTGTAATGGTGATGGTGATAGAAAGAGTAAGGGGGGGGGGGTCGGGCAGAATAAATGTGGTTGTTGTGTTTTTTATTTCAACGTTAAGGTTCTTTGGTGCAGTGATTTTGATTTTTTTTTTATATAAGACGGATTTTCTTTTAGAATTGTGGTGTGGCGTGTATGTCGAGTGGATTCGATACTGCAGACATGGCAGATATAGAGGTCGCTGTGTGTATGGTCGTGTGGGTTGAAAGGAACGTGATAGTTTGTATTTGCTTATTTCTGAGCGGGTGTTTGCAAGAGCAGTGAACCTCAGGGTACAGTGTCTTTTTTGTTTTGCATTTGTAATGTTTATGGTATTTTTAATCCTGAGCGTCCTGCTGAGCTGGCCTTGAAAAGTCGGTGCCTGGAGCCCACCAAAAGGTTTCGTATCGTGACACTTCTTTCATAGGATGGTGTTGGATATTCACTGCATATACAGCTTTTATTTTTGTTGTGTATCGAGGAATTGAAACGTGTGTTAAGAATAGAATGTATTGTTTCATTTGAGTGCGAGGTTTAGAGAGGGATGCAGTTGAGTGGTTATCTATACTTTAAAACAAACTGAGTCTTGATCATCTTTTGAACACAGAATTCGCACAGGTGAACTCGTCATATATTCTGTACGAGAGGTGGGTGGGGACGTGAGTTGAATGCATTTTTTTTTTTCCAAGTGTGCTCATTATGCTGCACAGGCTGGGCTAAGACGTCAGCTGTTTGTTTCATTTGAGCATGTAGTTAGGGGGATGCGGTTGAGTGATTATGTATACTTTGCAACAAACTTCCTCCTGATCATCTTTTGAACCAAAAAGAAAAAAAAAGAAAAAAAGAAAAATCGCATAGTTGAACTCGTCCTATATTCTGGGGGTGAGGTGGCTGAGGTCCCGAGTTGAATGCATTCTCCCCGAAGTGTGTTTATTATATACAGCACATCCATAATGTTGTGCAGCCAGGATGGGTTAAGACGTCAGTTGTAATTGATGTGGTGCTATGCATAAAAGATGATTAAAGGGGATGGCTAGTAACTGATCAGTGGGAATGCTGGGGTATGATTGTTCCAGTCGTTGTGGGATTCATTTAAAAGTGCATTATATCTATTGTTGTGTGAAAATTATTTGCTTCAAAATGGTCTCATATTCAAGTAATGTGCAATTTGATATTTCTACGTTAAAATAGCATGCCTGTACAGCGACGGGACGATCGTTAACGCGCCGATAATGCTAAGAAAGCTAAGAAAGATTAACAACTTTTAGAGAATCATTAACTTATTTCTTTTTCTGTAATGTAATAAATATTTGAAGAATTTGTTTGCAAAAACCGATAAGTCCATATTTGTCAAATGGAGGTATTTGTGATTAAAGGTCAAGAAAAATAAAGAGACTAATAAGAAAATGTGTGCTTCTTTTGACCATAACTTCAAAAATGTATCATTACATGTAGTGACGAATATATCATATAAAAGGTATCATTTTGTACTTTATGACGGAGACAACACGCATTGCTGAATTCCCCAGCCTCACCAAATATTTTACGGAACTCTATTACCCAATGAATAAAGAATTGAATGATTTGAATGAATGAGAATTTCCAACAGTATCCCCAGATTTCGTTTTCTTTTCTGTCTCAAGCACTTGCCACTCTTCGTTGGGAAATTATCTTTCCAAATTTACTGCAATGACTACATAGTGTGAAATCAAGATGTTTGGATTTTTTGTTCCCAAAAATTATTTTATGTTAATTTAAAGAGATTTGAACGCGTTTTATTTTTTTTCTCGCAGACGCAAGTGAGTTTATTGTATAGAACTGCTCTCCAACGTAAATATAACAGATTAGAAAAAATATCCATCCATAGTAGAAATTGCAAGAAAGTGTCTTATTTCGTAGGTCATTAGATGAGATGGTTTACACGGCAATCATCAAATTTGTATTCACTTTTGAAAGATAATAGGTGTTATCAATTATTGTACAACTATATGAAGAGTTTGTTTGCAAACAAAGGGCGGTGAGTTGGCTCAGTCGGTAGCGCGTCTGCCTCACGATCACGCGGCCCGGGTTCGAACCCGAGTCTGGACTGAGCAATGTTGTGTGTAAGCATACCGTCCCCTCTAGCAAGAGGCAAAACACTCTGTCCCTCGGATAGGACATAAAATGGAGGTCCCGTGTATAAGAGAGTAACAACTCATGCACGTAAAAGATCCCGCTTCATTCATTCATCGCAAAGAGCAGGGTCTTCAACCCGGTGAAGTGGTCCCACCTCACATCCAACTGGACCCCATGGAAGACCAGCTTAACGTTAGCTGAATATGGGCTATCCAGTCATCTCTCAGATGGAAATGGACAAACAAACAAAAACCGATAAGTCCATTTTTGAAGATTTGTAAGTACGGTTTCTGTCATAAAGTACAAAATAATACATTTTAAATGATAAATTGGTCACTGCATATAAGGGCACATTTTTGAAGTTATGGTCAAAAGAAGCAAAATTTTCTTATTATTCTATTTATTTTTCTTGACCTTTAATCGCAAATATCTCCATTTGGCAAATATGGACTTATCGGTTTTTGCAAACTAACTCTTCATATATCAGATAACACTGACATTGCTATGAGCAATAGCTGAATATTCTGATAGTGTACAAATATGTTGGAGATAATCAATTTTAATTACCCCCAAAAAAGTTTGAAAGTATAATTCAGTTTCATTAAATTCAAGATTTATTATCAAGTTAGGGTTCAGATTTTGCTCCATTTCCAAATATCTCTGCAAAACTTTGCACAAGGATCAATTATGTGTATGGGAGTGTTTGGTTTAGCAAGACGATGTTCCTGAACAATGGCCACGGTTTATTGATCACATGAAAAGTTCCTCTATTACAGCTGCGCCAACCCTTTTTTTTTTTCATTGTAAAACGTAATTTATGGAAACACATGCAATCACGTGCCCATTTTTTTTTCTTTCATATGCATTCATTTTACCCTTTTAGAATTCAGGCTAGCAATGCCCAGGGCAGTCCATCATGAATTATAAATATAACATGGACCAGCCTTGAGGGCGATCCGACATTCATTGTCTTGCCCAAGTCGAAGACGAGGGCAATGCAATTTTAGTGAGGGCGATAAAAGTAGACAATCCAAATCATTATTATTATTACCCATTTCAGACATCTTGCGTAGTAAAATAAATCACTACAATCAATGTAAACTTTTTACAACTTCCAAGTTCAAGATAGTCCACTCGTGATCGTCGTCAGATCGAGCTCTACACTCACTGCGCGCTACATCCCAATACACAGCTCAGGTACGCGGCGCGCGTACAAGTTTATTTAACAGCCAACTCACACAGGCGCATTGGACGCCCTCTATTTTTACGCGTCAACTGTAATGGAAATTTGCCTTCTGTCGCGAAACTCGCGTACTCGGGTCCTAATATGCTCCTCGCGTAGAAATAACCAGCTCACACAGTACCTGCAATCATCCTTTAGTTACGTGTTAACTTATGGGAATTTGCCCTTCGTCGCGAAACCACTCCGCGCGAGAAACTGTCATTAACAGCAAAGTATGGGCCTCACTGAGAGTCATGTGCCCGGATACTACATTCCCCTCGTTTATAACACGCATATCCCATAGGCGTTTGCCAAAGAGGGGAATGTGAGAAATCTACCCCTCTTCTTCCTGCTGGCGCACAATGCCGCGCGTAATACGAGGGGAATACAATCTCGTAGAACTACAGCTCAGATGCCTGATATACGGGTAATAATAGTATGTGACCCTGCATCACAAAACCAACAACAAGTCGCCAGACATGGCTTTTTAGTTAGGGACAGATTCTGAGAGACCAGACTCTATGATTTTGAATCATGTATAACTCAATTCAAATGGACTCTCCCAAAAATATCTAAACATAGAAATGAAAACACATAATTTGGTAAAGTGTTTACTGAGATAAGAGGCTCTAAAATATAAGGTCTATTCAAGCGCTAAGTCTTACTAAGCCTCGGTAGCTGTGCAATGAATGGGACAAAAATAATAGGCTGTGAATCTCCGCAGCAACAGCAATAAAGGGACTATCAAATTAAGATGAGATTCCTCGACATGCTCTATAAGCACATTGTTTCCATGACTAATGTCAACTTTCAAAGCAGTATCGCTCTATCGTTTCAAAAGTTATTAGTGTGGAAAGGGAAGAATGTGGAAAATGTTTTTAAAGAAATTTTGCCTATAATAGAAAAATATTTACCTGATAAACAACTATATCAAAGAAAAAAACATGTAGAAAACTGCTTAAACCACATTTTCGAATCATTTTATGATCCCAAACTCCTTAATAATGTAGACAAAGAGTAGCTCTTTCAGAAAATACGAAAAACTCGAGATTGGTTTAGCTGACCCGTTTCACCTTTTGTTTTTGTTGTTGTTTTTAAGGCCCCATATTAAATAAAGAGGTGCGATATTTTGTTGGTATTGTGATGCACGGTCACATATGGTCTGAGTCGAATGTAGTAGTTACCCGGATTTGCGCACGCAGGTCCTATTTACCTGCAGCCAAAAAAAATGGCCTGTCACACCTTTCCGGGCAGGCTACGCGGGCTTATTGCATAATACGGGGATGTCCAGGCACGTAGGACAATTTTAGCGGGCGGACAAGGATTTGGTCGAGTTTCTCGTGCGTCCTACATGCTGGACCCGTACTACGTACGTTCTACTTATGTGCATTCCATGCGACCTGCGTGTCAGGCGCATGGGTAACGAGTGAGGGCTGACAACTTGGTGTAGGAATCCCTCTGAAGGAATTTGACATAGCAGAACTCCCAGAAAATGCCACTATCTCGGCCGCAGCCGACTCTCAACTAACCAGCCTAAAGGCAGAAGCTGACCAGCTACACGGATATTGGAAGTTTCGACACCGTTTCTTGCCAGGAAACACCCGTACTATGCTTTTAGGATGGCCGTAGATGATGCGCGCTTCCGGCGCATAGGCATAGATCCACGGGCAACTTGCGTACTTCAAGAGGGTCAGCTGACTGTGACGTGCGGCACCTACGGCCATCCTACTGGACAGGGTTCTGCGTGAACCTCTGCAGGCAATCCCCGTCACTCACCCGGAAAAAAAAAATACGGTCATGCTCAAAACTTTGCTGCTGCTAAATCGGACTTGTGTGCGCACCCACAAAACCCGCAACACCCGCAACCCACAAAACTTCACCGGATACGGTATGACAAGGTCTTGGGCATGTTCAAAACTTATTCCGGGTGAGTCGCCGGGTTTTTCCCGCAGAGGTACACGCAGAACACCAGTAGGGGAACCTTACCGGGAGCACTTCGCAGGCAACTCCAAGGCAAGTACTTTGTAGTACCCATAGTCGCTCGTCACAGAAAACAGATCGGTTTCAAAGCTCTCACGCTGGTCACACGGAATACACGCAAGGAGAGGTAGGTAGCACGCGTGTAGCAGGTATAAAGACATACGTGCGAAAATCGCAAACATTCTTGTCCGCCCGCAGAAAATTCCCCTTGCGTGCTGGAAAATCCCTTCTCGCAACAATCCCGACTAAGCCCGTGTGACACGGCCTTTAGCGCAAAGGAGTAATGTTTAGATGTCTGTCTGTAAAATTTTATTTAAATCAGTCTTGTTACCAGTCTTCAAAATGGGTGTAATTCTGGAATATTTCAGTTTCATTGGCACCTTCCCTGTTCGAATTGACAGACGGAATATTTGAATCAAAGGAAATGCAATATATATTTTGAAATAGGTTTCAACAAAAACAATGGTAAATCATCACTTCCACAAGACTTTTTATCTGGTAATATGCATAATAAGCCGATTACATCATTTTCTGAGATTTGGGGCCTCGTTTCATAAAATTTGTTACCAGTGACATGTTGTCACCGTTGTTACAAGCTACTGAAATCCTTGCAGTTGATTGGCTAAGAGCAAATTTGTCACAGAAATTTGACAGTTGTCACTGATAATAATGTTTATAAAACGAGACCAGGGTGAAATTCAAAGGTATCACCACGTGCTCTTTCGAACTGTCTCTATTTTTCAATGTAGCAAAAAGCTGCTGAAAACTGCTTATCCAATAAAGGCGAGCCAATGGAGTGAAATGGAATCAAAAGGGTCCTGAGCTTTCGATCCTAGCAGAATCTATGTCAGAGGCAAAATGACAAACAAGCAGGGAAAGCAATCACATAATTATAAGGACTTCAAACAACAAGATCAGTCAGGGAGAGGCTGGGTGCACAGAACAAGGAACACAAAGGAGAGGGTGGGAGGTAACGGGCAAGAAGCCCAACTGGTGAATGGAGGCCACTGGGGATTAGAGCAGGAGGGTGGACAGACAATAATAAAGGCAGAGGAGGGCTGCAAGACGAAGGGCAGAAGGGAGTCAGTGATGATCCTGAGGATCATGGGGGCAACCATTGAAGGAAAAGGATGAATAGGGAGGCAACATCAAAGAAGATAAGGAACAGCAGAGGGATAAAGAAAGGGAAAGAGTGAAAAAGTAACAGCAAGGGGAAGGGGGGGGGGGTCTGAACAAACAGTGAGCCCTGAAAGTGTACCAGGAGGAGGCAACAAAATGAGCGTAATCAAACATATCATCAAACATTTCAAAGTACATACACACAGTAATGATAAAAATGATGATTATAATAACAAGAATGGTAAAGATATGGATAAAAAATAAGATAAAGCACATGATTATGAGAAACGGGGGGGGGGCACAACATCCGAGGGAGAGAAAATTGTATAATTGTATGTTGATAATGAGCAAAAAAAAATATAAACCAACAAAACCAAGTGTCTGTATGTGTATGTGGAAAAAGGCTGTATAAAAATGACGCGGACTAGAGGAAGGAATCAATTGGGAAGAAAAAGGCATGCAATAATGGAAAAAGCGCAAAGAAAGAACAAAATTAAATTAAAAATGGATAAGAGAATAAGAATAGTAATAGTAAACTTTTAATGTAAAGGTGGTTAATCATTTCCCTCCTGGATGTTGAGGATATGGGGTTGGATGGTGTGAAGTTGTTTCATCCAGAGCTTCTCTCTGCTGATTCTGACTGTGTCTGGACGAGTGCTTAAATATTCAATGGCCTGTAGAGTCATATTGTAGCGAATTTTGGCCTTACGGGGTCGATTGTAGGCTCGTTTTCACAAAAATATATTGTGATCTTGCACATTACCAGCGCACCCTCACTCTCCACTCCGCACATCACTAACCATAAACACCCATCACAAACATCGCACAGCAGACAATCAGCGACAGTGCTTACAACTACAAAGTTGACATCAAAAACTGAGTCATGGAGAATAACATACCGTTACTGTGTGTTTATTAAGCAGAGCCTGTGCAGTCGTCCTCCGAGAAGGCGGTATTACAAGCAAAGATACAAGCAATGTGTGCGATAGCAAGCCAAGCCACCAGAACGTTTGGAAAACATATCTCCCAAACAGCTCTATCTACACCCCAGGGCAGAGCCCTTCTCCATACAGCTCGCTGGCTATCTACTTTCACTATCTACTACTCTAACTCTAACTCTCGCCCAACTATCTATCTCTCTCTTCCCTCTCCGAGCAGGGTCCTTTTATACCTCTTGCACTTAGACCTTTGTACCCGCTGCGTGTGTCCCTTGACATCGTCTATACCCCGTACACACTTTCGTGTGCACACACACTGCACACCCTGGGTTGGTCCATTATCTTGAAAGGGGTGTCTCTATACCAATTTTGTCACATTACCCCCAACCAAGTTTGAAACGTCCCTGTTTCAAAGAAATACAAAAATTATTAAAGACAAAATTGAGAACGTTATACGCAACAAAACGGAAGAAAACAAAAGGCTATTTACGTCTCCTTTCTTCCGCACTTCTTATCTGTAAAATGATAAGTAGAAAGTTATATAATCCTATACCATCTTCAAAATCGATGAATATAATGGCAAGTACTCCGAGGCTTAAAATGTCTTTGGCAAAAGCTTCTAAACTTATATCATCGTGCACAAAAAGTTACACTTATAAGGCACCAAATAATACAAAAGCATTGGCAGTTTTGAAAAACAAATACAGGTGTCGTGCAGCTTATAACCTGTACGTGTAATAGACTATAGCATATATTATAACATACACAAACACAAACATTATCCATTTCTATATTTCTATAGAACGGTACTGACATGCAAATCAAATACGAAGGGCAATTTCCTTCATCTCGTTCCTCTTCGAATATGATTCTTGGTACGTAAGTACGATTGATTACATGAAAAAGAGGTAATATGCACAAGTAGGTTTAACTACTCATGTTACTTAAACAACACAATGACAACAAAAACTCGAACTCATCTATTTACATAATGAAGGCAGCGATTATGAACATCTGAGGTAACATGTCTCTTAACCTTAATACTGTCGCGGTTACAAAGTTTAATGTTTAGTAAACCTTTACGGCAAGTAGCATCTGTTATTGCATTTTTTTTTTTAGATTGCCATAACCACCAAAGGCAAGATCAAGTTCACAGATTACCTAAATGAAAGTATTTCAACTTCAATTTGTTATAAACATAGGCAAAATGCCGTACTTTCCATGGACAGATATACCGCAAGCGGTCTATCAGTCTTACAGCGAAAAAATACAATTAAATCATCATAAGCTGCAAATGAACGTTGGTCAGAGAGTTTTGTGTACTGTACAATGGCATAAATTGAATATCATGGTTTGAATCACACACTGTTTCAGTAAGGTGAATTGCCTGCGTTTACTGTCGAGGAATGCGTCTCAACAGCATAACAACTTAATCATAAATATATCAAAACACAATATAATATCATATTTGTTCTCTTTCATGGAAAACAGCATCAAGGTTCAAAGCGAAATAACATATAAATTGAATCATATCAAAACAAGCAAAATGCCGAAGTATACATTAACATACTTCATTCATTAACCTAAAATTTGTACAAAGTAAGTGATAATGTCTATTTCCTTGTCACTATAGCCTCCTTTGGCAAAAGACATTCGTATAGTACCTATCACACTTGGACAGTCGTACCAATATATTGATATAACATATACGCATGAATACAACTTTATTTGTTTCTTCTTCTTCTTTTTTTCATGAGTGTATGTAATGAAAATGAAACAAAAGCACTCTTGATTAATTTACCTACCTCATCAAGCATTGTTTGTGCTTATCTTCCTTGAAATATTAAAAAATGCATTACCAACTGATTGCTGACCTTATCATTATATGCAACCAAAAAAAAAAAATCAACCAAAACAAAATATTCCCTTAATCTTTCATTTCATAATTGCATGGGACTGACTTATCCCAGTCGGCTCGTACATATACTGGATATGTATGAGTTGTTTCAAATCGCTTAATACAAATATTGCCAGAAAAATACTCGATTGTTTTGTGTTCGACAGTGGATACTAAAATTTTATTCTCACATGCCTTTTCATCGGTTTTCCCGTTGTCATGGCGATCATCTAGTTCTGGCGAGGAATCTGTACCTGGTATTTGGTTACTGGTTGAGTCGTCGACGGTGGGCTTGGGTAGGGCTGGTGGTGGGGAGCCATCCTCGTCGGAAGAGCTGCCTGGGTCTGGTTCCACACTACTTAATTCGTGAAGCATCATTGCTAGGGGTTTTCCCGTCAGTGGTGGCGACGTCGAAATGGGGGAGCAGTCCACAGAGATTGATACCGGGCTGCTCTGTTTCTCACTTGGCAATCTGATGGTGGTTGGTCGTGGCGTCCGCCGTGGTGATTGGGGGGACCTGCTCCTGCCTCGACTGTGGAGATCTTCATGCACATGGTGGATGTGCCTCCTGAGATTACTGGACTTAGTTGATGAATAATTACATTGACGGCAGTCATAGCCACCCTTATTGTGGTGGCATTGCCGCAAATGACGATACAAATCCTCCCTGTTCCGGCACACTTTATCGCATTTGCGACAGGTAATCACCCTCCCGATGTGGCGGCGATCATTATAGTCAGCCATCTGACAGGGATAAACAAATAGTAATTCCTTCCAGTCACTAGCAAGTCACTGCAAAGGCTTTAACCTACTATTTTACAAAATCTATTTGCGCATAGCTCACATTACCGGTCTACGTTCGTATCAAAATATTCCGGCCTTCTTCTGAGGCGTTTTGGATAGCGACGATTTTCATCAATATTGCCACTATTACATTGGGAAGGAGTATGAGAGGGAATGTCCACTGTATTTGATTGCAACTGTTCTGGAATCTCATTGACCTCCGGAATCTCAGTGGCAGTGTCCAGCTCATGTTGGGGTGATGACGCTGACCTGTCTTCGTCTCTTTCAGTGGCGGATTGAGGCCTTTCCCAAGTCCATGCAGTCAGTTTCTCACCTTCATATGGTTTGAGTCGGTCGCTGTGAACCACTGTAGGTTTTGCTCGTGGGGAGGATTGTATACGAAAAACTACATCAGATAACTGAGTAATTATCAGAAACGGACCTTTCCAGCGCAGTTATAGCTTAGGTGAAACACCTTTTCTTTTGGAAGGATCATACAGCCAAACAAATTCGCCTTCCTTTAGTCCGGGGGAATTGGTTCTTCGGTCATAGTTTCTTTTCTGGCGCACTGCACTTTTGCCCGTGCATGCTTCTGCACGGTCATGAGCTCTCTTCAGTCGTCTGCGCAGTGCAGCTGCATAATCCTCTGGTTCCTCTTCATCCTCATCTCCCACTGTGATGGCGGTGAGGTCGATGGGAAGTCTTGCTTCCCTTCCCAACATCATCATGTTGGGGCTCTCACCTGTTGTTTCATGAGGCCTAGAACGGTACGCAGATGTTGCATAAGGCAGTTGCACATCCCACGTTCTCTGAGAGTAGTCCTGCTCAATTGAGATGGCTAGCATGTTGACCAGAGTGCGATTAAAGCGTTCAATCATGCCATCAGATTTGGGGTTATACGCCGTTGTGCGGGTTTTCTTTACCCCAAGGAGTTGGCACACTTCCTTGAATAACTGCGATTCAAAGTTTGAACCTTTGTCCGAATGGATCTCAAGTGGAATCCCAAAACGGCAGACAAATTCCTCTACCAACTTATTGGCAACCGTTTCTGCCCTAGCATCTGGTAGAGCGTAAGCTTCTACCCATTTAGTGTGGTAATCGCCCACAACAAGGATCCACTGATTCCCTGCCTCTGTCTTTGGCAATGGTCCCATCAGATCAAGTGCAATTCTCTCCATAGGCGCACCCACCCTACTCTGTTGCAGGGGCACTCGGCGTTGCTTCGTAGGGGATTTCCTTCTTGCGCACAGATTGCACATTCTAATGAACGAGCGTACATCAGCAGCCATACCGCTCCAGTAAAATCTACTCTTCAAATTTGCAAGCGTTTTCCTCTGCCCGAGGTGTGCACCCAACGGGCCGTTATGCACATCCCTAATAGCATCCATCCGGAGCTTCTCTGGCAGAACAAGTTTCCTCTTGATGGTTCTCCCGTCGTCTGATTCCCATCGACGACATAGTACCCCATCTTTAACTTCTAGCTGGCTCCACTGGGCCCAGTATGTTTTCACTGCTGCTGATTTCTGTGCAATCTCTCCCCACTCTGGCCTGGCCTGATCCTTTTCTTTCAGTTCTATTATCCAGTGCATGGAATCATCAGCAAGCTGAGCTTCTCGCAAGTTGGCTGTGCTCATAGACGGTTGAGTAGCGATACCTCTGACACTTGATCCTGTCTGCTCCTGCAAGGGAGTTGCAAGTTGAGTGTTCAGGATTCCAATATCGTCTTCCTCTTCCACACTGCTTACATCTCATGCGAGACAATCCATCCGCATTGGAGTGGTTCCTGCCTGGTCTGTGTTCGATGTGAATGTCATACTCGGCGATCTGTTCAATCCATCTAGCCAATTGCCCTTCTGGGTTACGAAAGTGAAGGAGCCATTTGAGAGAGGCATGGTCAGTCCGTACCTTCACCTTCCTGCCATACAGATACTGTCTGAATTGTTTCAGACCAGTTATGAGGGCTAGCAGCTCCTGTCTGGTTACGCAGTAGTTCCGTTCAGCTTTATTGAGCTTCCTGCTGAAATACGCTATGACTTTTTCCTGCCCATCCTGTACTTGGGACAACACAGCTCCAAGCGCCTCTGAGCTAGCATCTGTATCTAGTACGAAGTCATCCTCTGGGGTGGGGAAAGTCAATATCGGCGAACTCTGCAGTCGTCGCTTCAAATCCTGAAACGAACTCTCACAAGCTTCATTCCATTCGAACCTGGCTGACTTTGCTGTAAGTTTGTGCAGGGGGGCTGCCACTTCTGCAAATCCCCTTACAAAACGTCGATAGTACGAAGCCAGTCCTATGAAACTCCTCACTTCCTTTTTGCACTGTGGTCGAGGCCAGTCAACTATGGCTTGTACCTTTGCAGGGTCTGTTGAAACTCCATCGGCTGATACCACGTGACCTAAGTATGTCACTGACTTGCAGAACAAATGACACTTGCTGGGCTTTAGTTTCAAATGGGCACCTCTCAGCCTTGAGAATGTCACATTCAGACGCTGAATCTCCTCTTCTACAGTTCGGCCATACACAATGACATCATCCAAGTAGATTAGAAGTATCTCCCACTGGAGTCCTTTCATCACTTTCTCCATGAGGCGCTCGAACGTAGCTGGAGCATTGGTGAGCCCAAACGGCATCACCTTCCACTTATACAGTCCATTTCGTACAATGAATGATGTCTTGTCTTGTGCATCTGGGTCTAGCGCTACCTGCCAGTACCCTGAAGATAGGTCAAGTGTAGAGAACCACTTGGCAGAGCCTAATGCATCCAATGTTTCGTCTATTCGGGGTATAGGATAGGCGTCTTTGATCGTCACCTCGTTCAAACCGCGGTAGTCGACACACAACCTTTTTGAACCATCTTTCTTCTTTACTAGCACGATGTTCGCTGCCCAAGGACTCTCTGATGGCTCAATCACTCCACGGTCTAACAGGTCTTGCACTTGCCTTTCTATTTCCTGCTGGTTGCACAGCGGGAACCTCCTTGTTTTCTGTTTCACTGGTTTTGCGTCCCCCGTTTTGATACTGTGTTGCACAGTGTCCGTGCGACCGATGTCCTGACTGTTCTTTGAGAACACGTCTGCATTCTCCACAAGACACATTTTCACTTGCTGATGGTATTGTGGATCTAGATTGTCGATGCTTCGCTCATAGAGGTCCTGTACATGGGGAGGAAGTTCATTAGAGTCACAGCCTTGGGTTTGCATATGTTCCACATCCGCAGATGTTATCATTCCAACTGTAAGTCCTTCTTGGACTTCACACGTTGAGTCCCCAGGATTGAAAACTCTTACCGGAATGACATCTTTCCCTGCATCCACCAGGGTCCTGCCAATTATCACTCCCTTCGATGCGACTTCTCCACCATTCTCTAATGGTTCAATAACAGCCGTTCCTGCCATACTCAAACCCTTATCAATTATCCGTCCAGGGACAATGGCCTCATGTCCTGCAGGGATGGTTGTGGTGCTTGCCACTTTGACTCGTGCAACAAAGGTTTCGCCTCTCTGCGTGGTGCATTGTATCTCTTCGCCGTGTATTTGAAGGATGCGTCGATTGAAGTCCAAGATACCTTGAGATGGAAGGAGGAAATCCATCCCCAGGATTCCTTCGCTCTTAATGTCTGCAAATAAAACTTTAACTGATTGAATTGTTGTTCCAACTCTGATATCTACCCATGCAGAACCCAAAACATGTAGTGCACTCCCATCCACTTGCTGGATTCTTCCTGTGAATGGAAAAAGTTCAGGCTGGCATTTCTTTTCCATTTGATGGTAAATGCAGGCACTTATGATAGTGTCTGTAGAACCAGTACCAATCAAAAACCTGCATTTTGTTAACCTTATTGTTCCACTGACATACAATCCCTGCTTGGCACTAGATACTATGTTTGGGATGATGTTACTTGGATCTTTGTTTATTGGCTGTTTTCCATTGGTAGGTTTGTTTTCTGCTGGCCCTGAGGGTTTTCTAGCCTGCCATCGAGCCTCCCGGCGGGCTGTTCTCCGTTTCCCTGTGTCTTGTCTTTTCTTTTCTTATGAGGACAGTAGCGAATGAGATGCCCTATCTCTCCACACTTAAAGCATCTCCTCCCTTCTCTCCACTGGAGGTTATCCGAATTTCCGTTACTAGAAGGGGAGGGTGGCTGATTGGTTCCTGCCCTCTTCTGTGGGGCGTTCAAGTTCACATTGGCAAACAATCCCATTATTTGATCTTGCATGCGATTCATTCGCTGCATCATCATCTCCTCCAATTGCTGAAGGCGTACATCTTCCTCATTTCCCAGGCCTCGGGTATATCTTCCAGACCTGAGACGCTCGTTCCTCCTTCGCATTTCAATCCTTTCAAAATTCTCAGTTTCAAGCGCTGCTTGGATGGCTTCATCTAGATTAGATGGTCGCGCTCTGTGGATTCCTTCGCGAATTGTTTGACTCTCCACCGCGTCAATATAATGGTTTCTCTCCAACCTTTCTCGTGAGTTTGCTGGAAGTTCTGGGTATGCTTTTATGGCAAGTTCATGTATTGCCTGTCCCAGTTCTTGCAAGGTTTCTCTTGCGCCTTGCCTTCGATGTCTTAGTTCGGCTAAGAAATTCTCGGCTTGCTGACCTGTGCCAAATCTGCGACCCAGTATTCGCAGCAGCTCATGGTATGAACATCTCACTCTACTGACCACACCACTAACACGTCGGAGAGCCTCGCCCTGCAAACTTGCCATCAAAAATGAGGCTGCCTCGAAGTCATTCCACCCTTTCACTTCCTTGCACGCTTCAAAGTGATGATGGTAATCCATCCATGCCGCTTTTCCATTGTACCTATCTGGTACCAAGAGAGGTCGCTGTGGTTTAACATGTCCTTGCATGCCATGTGGAGCTGCATGTGACATCATGGTCGACATTGGGTGCGGATTGAATTCAGGTAGCATTGATTTGTTCAGGTCCAATTGCGCTGCGTGCAAATCTTGGGGAGTTGATGAAATAGGAAACAACTGCTGTTGCTGTGGTGCAAAAGTAACATTCCTACCCATTGGAACTGTCGACGCATTTGAATCAAGTCCAACAGTTTCTCTTTGAGCATTGGGAGTAGCAGGTACATTGAATCTAACCTCAGAGTCCGTGTCATGACACTGAACCTGTGTCAACGTGTCAGGCCTTCGTGGACTTCCCACGGTTCCTCCTGAACACTCTGGGTTCATTTCAGTAACACCTTTCCTTCCCAACTCCTCCTGAGCTTGCACTTTCTGCCACTCCAGCAGTTCTTTTTCAAGTCGACACTGACTGATCTTTTCTTTTAGTTCAGTCCAATTCCCTCTCAAGCTCCTCCACATGCCCTGTTTTCTTGTCCATGTTTGTTTCAAATCATATGAACTTTACAACATGAATAACTTTGGAACACATCAGACAAGTAGATTATTGGCTATCACGCAATGTCCACTTTTACCAACTTACATTGATAAACACATTTTGGCATCCATCCAATAATCAAAACATAAATCAACACTTCCAAATTCATTGGTGTCCATTAGGGGATTTAGCGCACCACACTTTGCACACTACTCACTAGATAACAAGCTGTCAGTAATATGATCCTGTCAACCAAAATTGAAAATCAAGCTTGCACGATGAGCTAGCAAATCGAGCTCATAATTCCAGCTCCCTATTTCAGCTCGCAAATCGAGCTGACAAATTGAGCTCACAAATTGAGCTCGCAAGTCGAACTCCTTGATAAAGCTCACAAATCGAGCTCACAAATTGAGCTTGTCAAAACGAGCAGACAAATTGAGCTTGCATATTGAGCTTTGTCATCCAGCTCACAAATTGAGCCAGCTCAAATTTTGAGCTATGGGATCCCGCTCACAATTTGAGCTGCGAAATGAGCTCACAATTTGAGCTGCGAAATGAGCTCACAATTTGAGCCGTGAAATGAGCTCACAATTTGAGCTGCAAAATGAGCTCACAATTTGAGCTACGAAATGAGCTCACAATTTGAGCTGCAAAATGAGCTCTCCATTTGAGCTAATCACTCCAGCTCACAAATTGGGCTGCCAAATAAGCTCACAAATAATCACTGTTGCACTTCGAGCTATTCAAACGAGCTAGCTCACAAACTGAGCTCTGACGTTGGGGTAGCTCACTCTTATACACATCGCTTGTGATATTACATCAATTAGAGCCATCTATAGGCATCTTTCAGAGCACTTTGCTTTACTTCTGAGCACTTCCAATTCCATATCATATCCTTGTCATGATGAGCTGAGGTACATTTCAAGCATATCAGTAATGTATAAAGATCCCACCGCTGCCACCATTTGTAGCGAATTTTGGCCTTACGGGGTCGATTGTAGGCTCGTTTTCACAAAAATATATTGTGGTCTTGCACATTACCAGCGCACCCTCACTCTCCACTCCGCACATCACTAACCATAAACACCCATCACAAACATCGCACAGCAGACAATCAGCGACAGTGCTTACAACTACAAAGTTGACATCAAAAACTGAGTCATGGAGAATAACATACCGTTACTGTGTGTTTATTAAGCAGAGCCTGTGCAGTCGTCCTCCGAGAAGGCGGTATTACAAGCAAAGATACAAGCAATGTGTGCGATAGCAAGCCAAGCCACCAGAAAGTTTGGAAAACATATCTCCCAAACAGCTCTATCTACACCCCAGGGCAGAGCCCTTCTCCCTACAGCTCGCTGGCTATCTACTTTCACTATCTACTACTCTAACTCTAACTCTCGTCCAACTATCTATCTCTCTCTTCCCTCTCCGAGCAGGGTCCTTTTATACCTCTTGCACTTAGACCTTTGTACCCGCTGCGTGTGTCCCTTGACATCGTCTATACCCCGTACACACTTTCGTGTGCACACACACTGCACACCCTGGGTTGGTCCATTATCTTGAAAGGGGTGTCTCTATACCAATTTTGTCACAATATCAATGATGAAATGATCGGGAAAATTGAAATGGTGACCCAATGGAGTGTCGAGCTGGGCCGTGTTGACAGTAGATCTATGCCCATAGAAGCGTCTTTTGAGTGTTGTCTTGGTTTCTCCAACATACTGGATTCTACAAACTCTGCAAGTGATGACATACACGACATTAGTGGTAGTGCAAGTGATGTTACCCTTTGTGTGGTGAGAGAGGCCGGTAGAGCTGCTGGAGAAAAAGTCACTCTCATGGATGTGTGTACTACAAATGGCGCACCCACTGGCTGAACATTTGAATGTGCCATGCTGTAAATGGGAAGGATTGTCAGTGAGGGAGGGTATTCCAGCACGATGGGATCCGTCAGGTTGTTGGGTAGTCGGTGTGCCAGGATCAGAGAGGATCAGAGGTGTGAAGGATACACTTTTATGTTGATTATCACGAAGGATGTTGTAGAGAGAGGGTAGAGTGGGATAAAAAGTGGTCATGAGCGGTATTCTGTCACTGGTGTCCTGCTTGTTGGTTTTCGGTTTGAGGACTTTATTTTACATTATTTTATATCATCATCATTCTCCACATTTCTTATTTTCGTATGGACTCACCAATTTCAGTAAAAAAAAAAGAGTTTAAGCAATTTGCTATTTCTCGTTTGTCAATATTATAATTCGATTTATTTTTCTATAGACATTATAATCATATATTGGTTCCGACTTTTGAATGGCATGATATGTTACAACAGATTTCCAAATTGCATTGGAATTGCTAATATTTGACTTAAATGGATCGTATAGTTTTAGTTGAGACCCAATTTCAGGTTTCTAACATTATTTGGTGAGAAAATGAGAAACATCTTATGAAATATGAAAGAGCATGTAATTCTATGAGGAATTCAATGTTTATTTGATGATAATTGGTTTTGAAATGGCTGAGATATCCAAAAAAGGGCGATTCTAATATAAAATGTGGGACCCACACTTTAGTACGATCGCTTTGTTTTACTTTGTTTTTGTATTTTCAGTCATTCCAAACCCGATTTTTATTAAATAAACTTTGAATGAATTCTTCTTAAAATGGTTTGCTCTGATTATCATAAATGTTTTCTAGGTATCTCGCAAAAAGTTAAAAGCCCCATTCTCATCTCCACCAATACTGTACAATCCCTTTAACAGTATTACTAACAAATTAACATTTAGACTTTCTCACTTCCTTTGTGACGAGATTACTTGATTTCAGATATTCCAACTAATCACTCTCTTGCTTAGATTGTGTTTTTTCTCTTTGTACCAATATTTTATCAATCATCCATTGCGATTTTCTTTCTTTACAGGGACCAGGGACCTATCTACATAATACACCAAAAAATATATATATATACATTGTTTGCGGCATGGGGAAATACTACAAAATATAATACACTGTAAGTGCATTATGTTTTTATGTTCTAGTACATAGATACGAATAACAGTAAAGTGAAATATAATGATGATGGTGATGATGATCATAATGATGATGACAGGGTAGTGATGAGGAAAAAGGTGATAATGAAGATGAAAGTGATGGTGGTGATGTTGAAGATAATAGGAATGAAATGAAATGAGAGTCACAGAAACATTGCGTATATTTGTTGTAGTTTTAAATGATATTTAGAGGAAAAGAAATGTGATCAAACAAAGCAAAATCTATTATTCAGATGCTATGTTCATAGATTGTAACCTGACAGTAATGTAGTTTTCAATCTAGCCTTGAAAGAATATAAAGTTTTACATTAGTTACATAATCTGGGAGTGTGTTCCAAAGATTTGGTCTATTATCTTATATATTTTTGTGCAAATGATAATTTTGGATTTACTAAATGGAAATTTTGCGAATTACGTGTGGGATATGAATGAACAGTATAATTCAATTTGAAGAAATCGTATAAAATGTTCGGAAGTAAGTTATTCAAATACTTAAACATAGAAAGCAAAGAATGAAAGGTATTTATATCAAGTATATTCAGTGTTTTAACTGATAAAAAAGCGGACTGGTGTGGGCTTAGTATGCTGATGTAGTACATATGCCAATGGCTTTATTTTGTAATAAACAAATAGAGTTCACGTTGATCAGATTAGATAGAGAGATAGACTAGATTACAATACATAATATACGGTAGGATTAAAGAATTGTAAAGCATAACAAGAGTATGTGCAGGAAGATAACTTTTCATCTTTGAAAGAACTCCTATATTTCTAGAAATACTGGTTATAACATGACGTATATGTTCATTCCAGGTTAGGTTTTTTTATCAATATTAAATGCCTAAAAACTTAGTAGAACTTTTTCGTTCAAGAAGTACATTATCAATCCTGATATTATTTACGAAATCATCTGTGTGGGTTTTCATATGCTTAGAATAAATATTATTTGATTTATCAATATTAAGTGATAATTCATTATTCTTAAACCAGTTTGATACATTTGGTAACTCTGCATTAAGGGTGGATACTAACGTTTCTATATTATTGTGGGAATGAAAAATGTTCGTGTCATCGACATATAATATGAATGATAATATAGACGACGAATTAACAATATCACAGATATATAACAAAAATAAAAGGGGACCTAATATTGAGTCCTAGGGCACACCACATTTTATCTGTAAAAAAAATGACGACATGTCATTATTTACAACATATTGCTGTCTACATTATAAACAATCTCTAAACCACGAGAGTGCAACACCGCGAACACCATAAAACTGTAACTTTTTAAGTAAAATATCATGTTGTAACGTATCAAACGCCTTAGATAAATTCATAAAAACTCCTATAATATATTTTCTATTATCATTGTCATAAATTACATTGGAATACTTCTTGGCGACGAAACGCTCTCTAACTGCAATTTTTGTTATGCTATTTTATTATAACTGTACGTATAACTAGTAGCAGACAAAGAACTTATACAAGAAGAGTTAATCTTACAAAAGAAAATGCAACAATTTCAAATATTATTTAGACTTAAAATCCCTCTTTCAAGTATTGAAATGAAAGTCATATTTTGAATTTTTGTCCATTTGCTTCATATTTTCGTGTGGGTAGGTGATTCATAAACTTGATTTATATTGAATTATGTTTTACCTCCAGACATCTCGTCAAGTAAAGTTGCTTTGAATTCCAGAGCAGTAATTTTCTCTAAAATGAGTGGATAAAAAAAGAGAATGTCGCAGATCCGGTCCACGAAAATGAATTTATTAGTCAAGATGCTGCATCTAAGAATGCCCTGCTTAACAAACTACAATTTGATACAGTGTACAGTCTTGACGTTAGTTTGAGCGAGGCCGCGGCTGTCATTGGGCAAGCAGGGGACTGTTAATGAACCGTGGTGGGACCATAGTGATGAAAACGATGATTTCTAAGGCAACGAGTAGCCAGAATGATTCGTGGTAGGATCCAAACGTTTTGATGATCGTACCTGCAAACAGTCGGTTGGGGGGAAATAATGCAATAGTCAATGTTTTACTTTTTTTATTATGCCATAAGTCATTACAGTATTATTCTGCAATTAATACTGGGAAGTACGGAGCTCCTTCCGGTTGAAAGAAGGATCAGAAACCAAACTACAAATGACGTTATTTTGCGTTATCTATGCTATTATAATTGCTAGACTATTATGGGGACAATGCTGATTAAGACTTTGAACAAAAATAATTATTCAACCTTCCAACTTTTCTAATTTTTACGACTATGTCCATGGAGTAAGCATTCGTACTTATTTTCATTTATTGGTTTTTTATCTCTTCTTTGTTTACTTTAATCTTCGTCGTTGCAAACTCTGCTGCGTCGACAAAATGTTTAGGGTGACCCGTATCCGAATATTCATTATCATTTTCTAATGATGAATGGAATACCGGTAATTGATTCATATGTTTGAGAAAGTTCGTTGATGCAGTTTAGCGAGATGAGTAGCCTGTAATATATTAAGTAAAGAGCGTTGAAATTCGTGGCAAGTTCGACATTCGTTGTCAAACAACCAGCAATTATTGTTGTCATCATTCCGTGTATTCAAAAGTTTGTCTCAAACATACAAATAATGTGCCAGGTATGAGACACAGGATGACATTTTATACACCTTTCCTGTTACAATCATCAACTGCTAGCTACAGAAAAGACATACACACAAACAAACAATAAAAAGACCCTCTGGAATAATACGTGTTTCCAACGGGCTTAGAAACAAACAAACACAAACAGCTTACCTACGAGGAAAGATCCAAGAAACATGCCAATGCCACTAGCGGTGTTTGTCAGGGCCATTAGAAGAGGAAAATCCGAAGTTGAAGCACGTTCTTTGCCTATGAATACGATCAAATTTGCCCTTAATCCCATGAAAAAGGAAGTGGCAAATGCTGATATCAACATTACCCAATAACTGCCTATGACTAAGTCAGTTGTCAGAGATACGATATTCAAAATAGTCCCTGCGAGAAACATGTGGATGGGGCTAAATATCCTTGTAAGAACTCCACTTAGACCACGGGAAAGGAAAGCGGTAGCTGCAGTCGAGAAGGCGATGTACACTGCATGTGAAGATGATACTCCCGAGGCGATTGCACGGGGAATGACGAAGGCGAACCAAGATCCGTCTATCATTGTTAGGAAAAGGTCACACAGGAGCACAATGATCAGGCAGGGATCTCTGTAATACACACTGTTCCTCCAACCGAGGACGATGTTAGACCAACAGGAGTAGTTATTTCCATCTTCATCATTAGTATGCCTACGGCTGCACTGGGATGACAATAGAGGCATCTTCAGAGACCGGTCTTCGTGACATTGAGCCCCTTGGATGTTGCAATCGTTCGAGATTTCATCGTGGCCCCGTGGTTGACTTGTACTCCCAAAGTCATCCTCAGCCTCATTGGGTTTTCGACGAAGATCGAGTAGTAAGACGATTGGAAAAACATTTGCGAGAAGTGCGCCAATTATACGAAGGGCACTTCTCCATCCGTATAGTTTCAGCAGGATGTCACCAAGCAGTGGCACTATTATCATTCCAAAGGCATAGCCAGATTTGCCAATACCATAAAATGCGTTAAAATGCATCGTTTCTGCTTCATTGAGTCCGATGATAACACAAGTGGCCAGGATGCTGTTCCCTAATCCTGCAATGACACCATGAATGAGGAGAATAATAGTTATAGTAGAAATATGTACACATTGGGTCAGAGTCTAAAAATGAAGTATGCATGCTAGGTGAAAACATATTTTTTTTAGGTTTCATTTTAAGAGAGTAGCTGTTGAAGTCATGGGCAGAGGGTATACCTCTGCATGTTTTTTCTTTAATATTCCCTTTTGATCATACCCTGAAAAGTTATTGTCACTTTACGATAGAAATGTGTTTTGCGGAGACAAAATTTAACTTTCTCAATCGTTTGTTTATCCCCAACATGTAACAATCGCTGAGAAAGTATTTATAACAACGGTATACCTTTTCAGATAAAGTGAAAGATCCATTTTTTTTTTTTTTGTGCGTGTACGATTATACAGAGCTCAAGACTGTGTACTGTCCACAGGCGTAAGTCTTGCTGACATATAGTTTGTTTTAAACAGTAATATCCACAGGAAGAAATACTTATTTACCTGATAGAGCCATCATAGTGACCAGGAAGGCACTATTCATCGACAGAGAGGCGAGGATAACACCCGCAGAAATGAGGACCGCACCGGTAAGCACAAGAGCTCGTCTGCCTATGTCTAGCTTGTACAGGTAGGCGATGAAGGGAGCTGGGTGTAAGAGAATTTATAGACACACTTTCAAGTCTAATATTTGACGGACGAACGATGAAACAACTTCTGATTCAAGATCAATGCCAGTAGCATTGAATAAACTTGAATGAAATTTAAAGTATACCGCACACACACATATACACACAAACGCGCGCACACACACACACACAGACATTCATGCACTTAACAACACACACAAAAGTCTTGTGTAAAAGAGAGAGAAAACGATTGATCTATAGTGATTAAATCAAATCACACAACATAACAGTACTGCACTTCCCCATAATCATTCTTAACCCGTTCTATTTCAGAAATAGACTTTCTACATTAGTCTAAAAAATTAGACTGATTTTGCTAAAAATAGGTGCTCAAAAAATGGGAAAATCAGTCTACAAATGATCAAAATTTTAAATCTTAATCTGAAATTGTGGTGCAAGGTTCGGCATAAACAAAATGGAATTAACAAATCTATCCTTCATTTCTTTCAGAATTGCATCAGTCATAGCTGGATATGTCAATGTTGGTCTTCTGCCAAAAATGCTGAGCTGTCAGGGTTCGGCTTTTCACGAACCTGCCAAGCTGGCAAGGTTCGGCTCTAGACGAACCTGCCAAGCTGCTAAGGTTCGGCTTTTGACGAACCTGCCGAGCTGCCAGGGTTCGGTTTTTGACGAACCTGCCGAGCTGCCCAGGTTCGGCTTTTGACAAACCTGCCGAGCTGCCAGGGTTCGGCTTTAGACGAACCTGCCGAGCTGCCCAGGTTCGGCTTTTGACGAACCTACCGAGCTGCCAAGGTTCGGCTTTTGACGAACCTGCCAATCTGTACAGGTTCGGCTTTTGACGAACCTGCCGAGCTGCCAGGGTTCGGCTTTTGACAAACCTGCCGAGCTGCCAGGGTTCGGCTTTTGTCGAACCTGCCGAGCTGCCAAGGTTCGGCTTTTGACGAACCTGCCGAGCTGCCAAGGTTCGGCTTTTGACGAACCTGCCAATCTGTACAGGTTCGGCTTTTGACAAACCTGCCGAGCTGCCAAGGTTCGGCTTTTGACGAACCTGCCAATCTGTACAGGTTCGGCTTTTGACGAACCTGCCGAGCTGGCAAGGTTCGGCTTTTGACGAACCTGCCGAGCTGCCAGGGTTCGGCTTTTGACGAACCTGCCGAGCTGCCCAGGTTCGGCTTTTGACAAACCTGCCGAGCTGCCAGGGTTCGGCATTTGACGAACCTGCCGAGCTGCCAAGGTTCGGCTTTTGACGAACCTGCCGAGCTGCCAAGGTTCGGCTTTTGACGAACCTGCCAATCTGTACAGGTTCGGCTTTTGACGAACCTGGCGAGCTGGCAAGGTTCGGCTTTTGACGAACCTGCTGAGCTGTCAGGGTTCGGCTTTTGACAAACCTGCCGAGCTGCCGAGGTTCGGCTTTTGACGAACCTGCCGAGCTGGCAAGGTTCGGCTTTTGATGAACCTGCCAATCTGTACAGGTTCGGCTTTTGACGAACCTGGCGAGCTGGCAAGGTTCGGCTTTTGACGAACCTGCTGAGCTGTCAGGGTTCGGCTTTTGACAAACCTGCCGAGCTGCCGAGGTTCGGCTTTTGACGAACCTGCCGAGCTGGCAAGGTTCGGCTTTTGACAAACCTGCCGAGCTGCCAAGGTTCGGCTTTTGACGAACCTGCCGAGCTGGCAAGATTCGGCTTTTGACGAACCTGCCGAGCTGCCAGGGTTCGGCTTTCGACGAACCTGCCGAGCTGCCCAGGTTCGACTTTTGACGAACCTGCCGAGCTGCCCAGGTTCGGCTTTTGACGAACCTGCCAAGCTCCCATGGTTCGTCTTTTGATGAACCTGCCCAGCTGCCCCGGGTTTAGCTTTTGATGAATGTGCTGAGCTGCTCAGGTTTGGCTTTTTACAAACTTGCATAGATGCACAGGTTTGGATTTTGCTGAACCTTCCCAGCTTTGTGTGAGAGGTGTCGTCAGCAAAGAAAATGAAACAAAAATTATTGCGAAGAATTGTAATGTATAGTTTGCGTAAAAATAGTAATAGGTGTTCAGACATATTAACGTGGGATATGCTACACTTTTAACTGTTTGAAAGGAATCCTATACCAATATAGAAAAATATATGAAATTGCATGTTATTTAATAGTTTTCAAATCAGAAGACAGCCATGCCTGTGATACATATACTATACTCACTTCATTTGTATGAATCAATTTGTATGATCAATTGTATAAAAGACTACTCAATTCAGCAAGAAATAGGCCAACTACATGCTCTATATTTCGATGTCTTTCAGAAATGGTCTTAATTAATTGCTGAAAAAATGTTATTGATGGAGACATAAGGGCTCATAATATTGTCTTTCACACACAGACGCAGTCTACATGGCTGTATTAAGCATGCAGTGTAACTGAAGCTTCTAATATGTGGAGCAACATACACTAAATAAATAGACTTTTCAAATTTACCGTGTCAAGCGATAGGCACACTTCAATTGATTTCCAGTACAAAAAGAATACTGAGAAAATTGAATCCATGATTGTTAAGAAAAGAAGAGTCTTGAACTGTATTTTTTTTTTAGTTTGTTTAAAGTGGCCTCAGAAAGTGGTGAAGTTATTCTCTGTGGATAACATTACTCAACACTGAAATAGAAAAAGGTACTCAAAAGTTTTTAACCAAGTTAGGATAATTAACTCTTGCTTGCAGGTCCATATGCAGTATGCAGGGTCAAAAATTAACTGTGGCCCATTAGCCTGGTTTTAGGTTGATTAATTGTGGACCATCAATTTAAAAGAAAAAAGTTATCTGTTGTCCCCAAAGCAAGCAACTATCATAGAAAATAGATTGTTTTGTTGGTCTTATTTTGGGCCAGTACTCATTTCCTTTTTTGGCCACCAAAATTTCAGGCTAAACCATCTTAGACACCTGTTACACACAAACACACACACACACAGTCACACACACACAAACAAAAACACAAACAACAACAAAGAACACACAAAACAATGCGATATTAATTTTGGGCTGCCCCCCCCCCAAAAAAAAAAAAAAACAAACACAAACAAACAAACAAACAAAAACAAAACAAAACAAATATTATTGGATACATACATCTAGTTCAAATGTATTTAGAGCACCATTTCAACCCCCCCCCCCCCCCCCCAAAAAAAAAAAAGGGGGGCAGAAGAAATATACAAAAGGATACTTCTCTCCCTGGTACAGCTTGGCAGGCCAGTAAAATGTATTTATACACATATGAAAATATGGGGCTGAGTGCAGTAATTTAGGCAAGCCTTGAGCTGATGTGATTCTACTTACAGAGTATCTAGCTTCCAAAACATATCATGTGACAAACAGTTTATTTACAAGGCAAGGAAATTTGAATCCCACACTGTTAACTTAAGTCTGTTAGCACTTTTTGTCCATACTTCATGTATAGCTTCCATGATCATTTGACACAAATGATGTCCACATCACATTGAGCCATTTCTACTAATGTTCCTGGGGAGCAGTGGTACTGCTGCTGCTAGCTGTAAGCACATTCATCTATGGCAATAGCAGAAGCATTCTCATCCAGTGCACACAGCAGTACATTACTAATTGTAATAGTATGTATCCATATGCCTATTTATGTTGAATTTCACGGAGATGAATGCCATTCTGAATCCTGCAGAGTGCTGTCGAAGTCTTAGTGCTGTTGTTACTTCTGTCTGGTGACATGACCCTATAAGGAAGAATATAAACAAAAATATGCGATTTAAAAACTTAAACACAAACTCGTGAGAAAGTATAACACACAGATAGTAAGGTGTTTCCTGTTTAGCTGCAGCACAGAGGTGTTTGTTTTCTTGAGCTTTGTTTGACTTTTCAAATCTCCTGTTTGGTGACCACACATGTACTTCTTAAACTGCCTACATTGTCCACACCTCTTTAGAGGGCCAAGTTTATGCAGAATTAGGATTAAATGCCTCTTGACTATTATATGGGGAGTATACGTGCTGTGATTGCATAGGAAGCACACCAGTAGTGTGAACTGTCTGACCTCACACTGGATTGTAAAAGGCTCATTATTACAGTCATGTAGTATAGCACTTATTTCATCCGATTGTATTGTCGATAGGGTACTTGAGCTAGCGATGATAGTATAAAATGCCAAGTATATTTTCAAATAATTGAGGATGAACCATTCCTGTCATCCCTAGCATGTACATTGTATGAACTATTCAGACAAATTTTCATAATAAATCTGTACTCTCATTTTCGAGGATGTAAAGATAGATTTTCACATACTTCAACACCTTTATCTTTCTCCTCTCTTGAGTTATCTTCTTTGTTGCTCATATGAGGCCTCTTCGAATTTTACCTTCTTTCTGGAATCTTTATCAATGTACATTGTACTCGGTCATGTATCATTTTTCTATCTCTAAACTGCAGTGTGATTACTACATGATGATCAGGGCCTATCTGTAAACGTTACCCTTCAAAGTACATTTAAAGACCCGTCAAGTCTTCTACTACATTTTTTTTCTTTAAATGTTGTGTAAGTTTCAATGTACCTACAACTGTATATATCTTTTTACTTTATACTGTATAACAATGAATTGGGATATTTCATTTTCACACACCAGTCCATTGCTCTTTCTTATTGCCTTATTGAATTTAACATTGTTACATTTTGGAAGAAACGATACACATATTTTTCAGTATCAATATTGTCATTGTCTGCCTAAATTTTGCTCGACAACAATTTTGGTTCCTTTCATCTCAACAGAATAGAATTGCATCACATTTTTTGAATGGGAGGCAGGAAGTGCACATACATAAAGGTTTGCATATGACAAAGGGATGTCAAATGAGCTGACTGATTATTATTCCTTCCAAAATTGAACAGTATTATAATATTTTGAAATTGCTTTGTGTTTATTGCCAGATATTATAACCATGACAGTAATTGGTTATCTGTTGTTAAAAGGAATCTATACATTGTGATGTAGGCAATCAGCCATCGTATGGAGACAGGGATTAAATGCATTTCCTTTCAACGTAGACTTATTTTTTAAAATAGTTGAAAGTACTGGCTGAATGTGATTACTACTAAAAACTACAAAGAATGGAACTGTCCGAGTGCCAGACCTCTTTTAAGACCAGTATGCATCATGCGGAATAGCAGTAATTACTTTACTAATGCCTACTTTTTGCTTTGATGCAAATGAAAAACTTACCTTTAACACCTAGGAATACTTTCAGCAGGATATTGATGGTAAGATTTGAATCATAGCTGTGTTGTCCAATATCTAAAAGTCAAATTCTTTTGTTGTTCATGAAGGATAACACCAGTCACATGTGTCTTGAGGAGTTCTGTATCATTGATACCCTGTAAAAAAAAAGAAGACACATAGAAGGGAAAATATTCATTTCGTTTTTCATGCAAGAAACATTTTCTCAATTTGTGAACTAATTCTTGATATACCATGTATATGTCAGCAAATTTGGTTAACTAATTATTATAATAAAGTTGTTTGACACTTATAACAATCATGCATGTCATGAATATCAAGAAATGAACTTGGTTTCAAAAGTTTGTATGAATCAAAAGTTTGTATGAAGCAAAAGTCTATAGAGTTTGTTGACAAGGCTGGTGACAGACTTTCTCAAAATGCTTCTTGTAGCTGCATGTATTTTACATAGATGTGACTGCTGAGTACTGTTTTTTAGGGCATTTAATCCTTATCATCATATATCTGTTGGGTGATCAGCTTGCAGATTTTATTTACAGAAGTGTTGTCGGCCCACTTTTATCAGCATAAATGGGTGTCTTTCCATCCTAAATGTGTGTCATGCAGTCACAATCCATGTTTAGCTGTATGAACATTCAAAACTTGTTTTAAGTCTGGTTGAAATATATCACATTAGGACCTTTATCAATAACATTGTTATAAAGAACAATGACTTGTCCAGCTCTAGCTAGCTGATAGTCAAGTTCAGTGTCCTGTTATCAACAACTGGCTAAGCAGTCCAATATACACTGAGAAGTATAAAAGCCCCAACCTGTTAAAGAACAAGTTCGGATCACCTTCATAGACATGTGGGTTGAGTGAATGCAGCAATATTAGTAGAAATTGAACAGTTCAATGAGAGTTTGAGGAAAGTCTAACAATCCGTTCAAAAGTTATCAATTTTTGAAGTTACTGCTTAGTCATAGCTGGATGAAAAGACTACTTTAGCTTGTGATGTCACATGTGTACGATATAAAGAAAGTATAAAGAAAATTCAACATATTTTTACTTTTCTTGCATAACAAAAGAACACTTCACTTTTCTCTTTCAGAAGGCAGGGGGAATAATATTACCCTTATATCGGTGACAAGTCAAAGAAATGTGCACTTTATTCAAAAAGTAAAGTTTTGTGAAATTCTCTATTCATTTTGCTTATAGTATCATTCTACACATATGACATTATACACTATAGTAGTCTTCTCATCCAGCAGTGATTTTGAACGGAGTGTTGGATTTTCCCCAAACTTTCACTTAATGTGTTCTACTAATATTGTTGCAATCACTCAATCCACATGTATTAAAGGTTGACTTGTCTGTTAGGATCAAAGACACAAGCTGCAAGCTGCCTATCTGGTGTGATACCAACTCTTCTGGCCACTAGCTTCCCAGAAAATGCAGTGGTTGGAGTTACCTGCTCAATCTTGTTTATGTACACACTGATCAGGGAGGTGGAAAATGCTCTCATGCCCTTCACTGGTGGTCAATGGAATGTGGCACAGGGAGGCAAGCAAACAAACAACAACCACCACAGGGCTGTGAACTCACTGGCTCCCTGGCCACAATCATACTTTCATGATATCCCCACTGTATGGTCTTCCAATACACTGAATATCAACTGCATGCAAAGATGCCAGCGTTTCTTACTGCATGGCTCTGAGTGAATTCTCCTACCAAGGTGGAACTGCAGTAGGAGGGGTGAGGAAGGGCCATAAGGCAGGAGTTTGCTCCCCCACGATACAGGTTAGGGAGCTTTTTACTTTAGGATTACAAATTGACAAATTGTGCCGTTAAAAGTAAAGGAGCTGGCTGATATGGTGTTTGAATTCGCATTTGGTGTTTTATTTTGCAACGCGCGATGCTCTCGCCGCGACATTTTATGACTTTTTTCTTTCAAATATCGCGCAACTTTTGAGACCAAATTTGTCACTCCCGGCCATACCGTTTTGAAGCCATGCCCCTTTTGAAAAAAATTTGTCGACCCAAAAATTGCTCAAAAACATGATTTTATGTACAAATCCAATGTAAATTGTGTTTTTGCAATTAATTCATTATATATAAAATAGATATTTTTACTTTCAGTGGCTGATAATGATTCATTTTAGCTTGATTATGCTTTAAAAAGTTTCTGCGACAAATTTTGACGACAAAAAACAACTAAAACAAAAAGTAAAAAAACAAAGAAATACATAAGAAATTCTATGAACAATAAAATACATAAGAAAAATTACGAAGCTGAATTTTTTCTTCAATATTATTGTTGAGGATAATGAAAAAATATGTTTACCAAAAATTAGAAGTTTTGGAGCTTTACTTTTGGATTTATAGGCAAAAAATTATTTTTGCTTAAATAAGCATTAAGTTAATATAAAATACATAAATTAAAATTTGAAAAATCTAACTATACAATCTTTTAGATTATTGGCCTCTACCTTAGTGCAAATTTTCGCGAGGATCGCGCGATCCACGACCGAGATCTGAAGGGGGGGGGGGGGAGGCCAAAAAAGTTTGTCCCTCAAATAACCCAGTGGGATTAGGGTTAAACCCTAATCCTAGACACCAAGTGCATACTTTGAATGTACTTGTATATGCAATCACCCACTGACACAAAGCACTGCATCCTTTAATTGCACAAACTGCTTCTTAGAAAGTTAGTAGGTAGATAAACTATTAAAGATGATTGAAGGCTTCTTCAACTCAAAGAGATATACAATTACCTCCTTGTTCTGCTACAAAGACCACATAAAACACAGAAAGGTGATTGGCCTTGACCACTGTCTTATCCCCAGTAGATAACCAGCCAGTAGGTATATTCATCACATCAGCTCAGTATCTTTTCTCTGTAACTGCCATTTCATCTACTTTTTCCCCTTATCATTCTGAGATACTTAGTTATTCTAAAGTCAAAGACAATCATTTGCAGGAAGATGTTAGACCCCAAATTGTGTACTGAATTCTCCCCACTCCTCACTTCCCTCCTATACTTAATGTCCTTGCACTACCCTATGACCCACTGGTTTATTTGGAAAGCACTCAGTCCCCACTGACCTGTTCTGCCCACTTCTATGTGCCCCTTTGTTTCAGGCTACTGACCAGCACATTCCATTGTGTTGACAACCACTACAGCAGAGCAGAGAGTTCATTGATAAAATCTCATGACCATATCAATTTAATTCCATTTCAATTTTTCTTATTGAAAATCACACATAGTCAAAGTACAATTTGTAATGAATGACATAAAGCAAATGAATATGAGCCCCCATGAAACAGAGCTTATGACCATGGTGCTGTAAGGATATTGTAGGAAGGGAGTGAGGAGTGGGGGAAAAATACACAAGTTTTAATGCGTAGATGTAATTTAATTAACTTAATTAGAATTGCTCTGTTATGGATATCTCAGCCATTTCAAAACCAATTTTCATCAAATAAATGTTGAATTCCTCATGGCATTACATGCTCTTTCATATTTCATAAGAGGTTTCTTATTATCTCACCAAAACATGTTACACCCTGAAATTAGGTCTCAACTAAAATTATACGATCCCTTTAATATGCATGTGAATTGAGAGAAAGTAGCAATATTATAAGTACAATACATCAATGCACGTTTGATGAAAGTCTGACTACTGTATCTGTTCAAAAGTTATGAGTTTGTGAAGTTTCAATGTTTCCATGGCAGGATAAGAAGACTAAAACATCTTGTGATGTCACATATGTGTACAACAAAATAAAGAAAATATAAAGAAAAATCAACATACAATATTTTTCACTTTGCAGCATTATGTATATGACAAGAACAATTGACTTGTCTCATTCAGAAGATCAGGGAATAATATTACTCTAAACATACATCAGTACCAGTTAAGGGAATCCTTTGTACTTTCTTCTCAAAATGAAATTTTGTGGAATTCTCTTAATAGAAATGTTTTCTCTTTACATATCATTCTATACATGTGACATCACAGACTGTAGTAATTTTCATCAGGCAGTGACTGTACAGAAATTTTAAAAAAATGCTAACAAATTGAACAGATTGTATGATTTTCCTCAAAACTATTATTGATTTTCCTCAAACTGTCAATGTGCTCTTCTGATAGCGCTCTATTTTCTCACATACTCCACTTGTCACATGAAGATGGACTTGTTCTTTTATCTGATTTCAGACGTTTCACTCTAAACAAAACACTGTTCTTCAGATTTTGAATGCATTGATATTTTTGCGGTACTAACATTATTTTTCTGCATTTTGGATTATTTGAATTTGTCCCACAAATGCTTTCACACCCCTTTTGGTACACATTATGCAGACTGTGCTACAAAAAGGGAAACCCAAACTGCGAGTTAATTCTCTGTGGAAAGAAAAAAAAATCATGAAATATGATGTTGCACATCAATATAAATTTCATATTATATTTGGGAAATAACATGGCATGGTATAAAAAGATGTAAACACCATGATGATGGAAGATGATGGACATAGACCTTGAGGGATTGTGATTATGTGACAGTTTTACCATCAAGCAGTAGATCGAGTTACCATTTACTGGTACACAGATGAAATGTATAATAGTTTCCTGAAATTCACTTACATTTGGCTTTCATTGTGCATCATCATTGCATTCTCAAGCTCTTTCCTTTTTGGTCTGGTTCATTTCCTTGTCTAGTGTCTTCTCCAGGACAATACATTTCTGGCATTTTGAAGAAATCTCCAGTCTGCATGAAATGAAAACTGATGAAGTTAGAATATCAATTACACCAAACTCTAAATCTGAAATTTTTTATGCATGATCAAATCACCACTCCCCATCAAAGTACTGCAGTGCACAAAATTACATGCATTAGAATATAGGGATATTAAAAAGCAAGTGTGCATAGGTTAACCAGAACACACATTCAAATCCCACCAGTAATTGAATGACAGCTACATGTACACTGTAGATGTTTCCAAATGTACCCCTTGATTAAGAAATTGAAAATTATATGTTTGAAAGACAAAACAAAATGACTTCAAAGGTCTACAAAAACTTTCTGAAGCACTCTCAATTTATTTTATTATATTTTCAAGTGTCACTTAGAACATACAACCGAAATGCCTCACAACAGTCACAATTGTGTGGATGCCTGAATCATCAATTGTGATGTCATTAATTCATATAGCACCATATCTGAAAATAAGAAAGAATCCAATTGAACATTACATTTTCAATGATTTTATAGAGCTGCGATTAGCTAATACAAGGTAATGAGATATATCTGCATTTTTAATTGTGACACTATAAAGAATATGGATAGGTTTTCTATGTATCATGTATTCCCAAATAATTCATTAGCACTTGTTGAAAAATAAACATGTTGAGCCTTCTCTGTTGGTGCAAAAACTCCCCATGATTGGCAAGTATGTTTGCATAAAACTTACCTTTTTCACTCTCACTTGCCAGAAGAACTTTGACGATGATTTGTAGAATTCAGCTCGGCCAAGAGTAGGATCCAGTATTTCTGCCTTGCCACGAAGATACTGACTGTTATGTCTCTCTTGGTGCATTTTCCATGAGGCAAGCGAATTTCATCTTTATGCGGCATGCAATCTCCTCTGTAGGAGTTGATCTTTCAGCATCATGTCTATGAGCTCATCAAAGCTCAGGTGAGATAAATCCATCATGTCAGAAGCTCCATTGGTATTTGTTCTTGTTGATAATTTTTAGGACAAAATGTTAGCACCATCTCCATCATCATCAATACTGAGCTGAGATATCAAGTTCATTGATATTTCCATCATTCGTCTCCATTGTAAGAAAATTAGAACGAGAGTTGTCCAGAGGAACATCTGCAGCTGACGAATGTGCTATCTAACCAGAGTACACAGCTGGTATGGATGGAGCATCAGTTCACTTTCTCAATGAAGGCTGAGAGGAATGCCAAGGATCTTTGAGTTTCAACCACAGACTGCCCAAACATTGTTCGCTGACTGTGGTTAATTGGCAGACCACAAAGCACTTCTGTGAGAAACAAACCATAGGGCTTGGCACTTCCCCAAACCAGCAGAGCATTAGGGCTATACATTGTATCTCTTCCCCCTCCCTGGCTATATCAACAGTCTGATCTTGGAGGCGCACAAGAGAGTTTTCATTGTCTCTGATAAGGAGATAATTTATTAGGATTGCCTGCTCAGTGTAGCTTATTGGCAAGGGCCTGTTTTATAAAAGTATACAGGTATAACCTCATTGCATTGACTAGCCAGCCAAAGCCTTATACGAATTGCCCACCCTGACTCATATTATCTTGCACAAGGAGAAAATGAGGTTAGTGTAGTGCACATGTTCCTATACCACAAGTGGAGGATACCATACATCAAGAATCATCAGTCATCTTCTCCATCAAACAGGTATAATGCATCTTAACTCTCTGTGATTCAATGGCATACTACTTTATGATCTTGTATTACTTTTACGTGGGCTGTGTTTATGCTCAATTTGCTATGTAATAGAATCAGTGTTTTGAAATACACTGTACTGATTTAGAATGCCATTCACAGGATTGAGTACCGATGTGCTCAGTCTTTTTGAGCTCCAGAAAGAGACGATATGCTATGCTTATTGTTGAAATACTTTGAACTGTACTCTACTGAACTATTCAGCTTGCATACCGTATGTGTTTTTCACATGTTTCATATGTTATAGTGCTGGAGCATAACATTCCTGAAGCTGAATATTAACTCTTTATGTGCCATGGTGGAAACCCCCTGTATGCCACGTTATTCTGGGACACGAAGGTAGACATGCTTAGAGAAAGAATTCTGTTTTTCCAATTTGTGTAACTTCTACAAATTTCAGCTGTTGAGCTTTGACATAATAGTGAGCAAAGTTTAGAGGAATGCCTAACTTTGCTTCGATATAAATTGTATGACAAATCTATTTTCAATTTTCTTTTGAATGACCAGTTTGCTACATTACTGTGAAGGCATGACTTTTGCACATGAAACCGTGACAAAAACTTAGAATGTACACACAAATCTATAGTTGGGAACACCGCTTGACAGTCAATCACCACATAGAATGCAAGCCGTATGTGAGAGGAACAAAAGCGCTAGAAACGCTTTCATTGTACCGCGGGACTAGCGATTTATCGATCGGTTTTGGCGGCTTTGTGTGTTGAGCAGAATATGCGAAGTTGGCACGCCGTCGACTGAGTCGGACGTGCGAACGTGGCACATAAAGAGTTAATAATGAAAACATTGTTTAGTCAAATGAGCAATTAATGTTCCTCAAATTTTTATCTTACCCTTTGTGGAATATTCTCCTTTTTTTCTGCAGATATTTTGTGACTCTAGCAATTGAAAATGTCACAATTAAGCTAGTGAATAAAAATTGTTTCATTTTCATGTTTGAATATCACGTTTTCACTGCAGTTTGGTCCCCAAATTGGTATGCATGAACCATGTAGCTTCTTGTGGTTATCAGCGTACTGGATAATCAAAACAACACAAGAATGAACCTTTCAATGTGGCATGATAGAAGTGCATGTTTTTGCATTTCAACAATGAAAAAGCATTTCGCTGAAAACTGATTAAACTGAACTGCATTTAAGATGATTGTATTTCTGCGTATTATTCACTGCAACTAACTGTTTCTAATCCCTATTTTTGTGATCTTCGCAAAGGGACATTGCAACAGATGAAAAATTTGGAGCCTGACAGGATCATTAACCCTAACTAGGCCGGGGGGGGGGGGGGGGGGGGGGGCTCCGAGGCCCCCCCCCCTCGACGTTTCGCGCGATGTAAAAAACAATAAAATACTTAAGAATTTTTTTTCTCTTATATTTGCTCAGGACACTAAAAAGAATATTTACACAAAAAATGTGCCCATTTTGAGCTTTGTTTAGTGATTTATACCAAATTGTCTGATTTCATGCATCATTATGCATAAATTAGCATAATTAAGCATAAATGATAATTTTTTAAAAATTTGACTTCATGGTACTTTAGATTACATCATAAGCAACGTGTGTGCGAATTTTCGTTGCGATCGTGCAGTCAACGGCCGAGGTCTGGAGGGGGGGCCTGGGAGGCCCCCCCCCCCCCGGCTCTATGATCTACCTAAATAGCCCGGCCTAGTTAGGGTTAAGGGGTGATATGCAGCTTAGAAGATTTTGCCAAAGATGAACATTGACATCATGACAGGTTCATCAAAGAACATTGGCAGCCTGGCAGGTTTGTCCCAGTCTGAACCTGAGCAGCTCAGCACATTCATCAAAAGCTGAACCCGGGGCAGCTCGACAGGTTCGTCAAAGGCCGAACCTTGCCAGCTGGGCAGGTTCGTCAAAAGCCGAACCTTGCCAGCTCGGCAGGTTCGTCAAAAGCCGAACCTGGGCAGCTGGGCAGCTTCGTCAAAAGCCGAACCTTGGGAGCTCGGTAGGTTCGTCAAAAGCCGAACCTTGGCAGCCCAGCAGGTTCGTCAAAAGCCGAACCTGGGCAGCTCGGCAGGTTCGTCAAAAGCCGAACCTTGCCAGCTCGACAGGTTCGTCAAAAGCCGAACCCTGGCAGCTCGGTAGGTTCGTCAAAAGCCGAACCTTGCCACCTCCGCAAGTACGTCAAAAGTCTAACCTGGGCAGCTCGGCAGGTTTGTCAAAAGCCGAATCTGGGCAGCTCAACAGGTTCGTCAAAAGCCGAACCTTGCCAGCTCGGCAGGTTCGTCAAAAGCCGAACCTTGCCAGCTCGGCAGGTTTGTCAAAAGCCGAACCTGGGCAGCTGGGCAGGTTCGTCAAGAGCCGAACCTTGGCAGCTCGGCAGGTTCGTCAAGAGCCGAACCTTGGCAGCTCGGCAGGTTTGTCAAAAGCCAAACCTTTGGAGCTCGGTAGGTTCGTCAAAAGCCGAACCTTGGCAGCCCAGCAGGTTCGTCAAAAGCCGAACCTGGGCAGCTGGGCAAGTTCGTCAAAAGCCGAACATGGGCAGCCTGGCAGGTTCGTCAAAAACCGAACCTTGGCAGCTCGGCAGGTTCGTCAAAAGCCGAACCTTGGCAGCTCGGCAGGTTCGTCAAAAGCCGAACCTTGGCAGCTCGGCAGGTTCGTCAAAAGCCGAACCTGGGCAGCTTGGCAGGTTCGTCAAAAGCCGAACCTGGGCAGCTGGGCAGGTTCGTCAAAAGCCGAACCTGGGCAGCTGGGCACTTTCGTCAAGAGCCGAACCTTGGCAGCTCGGTAGGTTCGTCAAGAGCCGAACCTTGGCAGCTCGCCAGGTTCGTCAAGAGCCGTACCTGGGCAGCTGGGCAGGTTTGTCAAAAGCCAAATCTTGCCAACTCGGCAGGTTCGTCAAAAGCCGAACCTTGGCAGCCCAGCAGGTTCGTCAAAAGCCGAACCTTGGCAGCCCGGCAGGTTCGTCAAAAGCCGAACCTGGGCAGCTGGGCAGGTTCGTCAAAAGCCGAACCTGGGCAGCCCGGCAGGTTCGTCAAAAGCCGAACCTTGTCAGTTCGGCAGGTTTGTCAAAAGCCGAACCTGGGCGGCAGGTTCGTCAAAAGCCGAACCTTGCCAGCTTGGCAGGTTCGTCAAAAGCCGAACCTGGACAGCTCGGCAGGTTCGTCAAAAGCCGAACCTTGCCAGCTCGACAGGTTCGTCAAAAGCCGAACCTGGGCAGCTGGGCAGGTTCGTCAAAAGCCGAACCTTGCCAGCTCAGCAAGTTTGGCAGAAGACCAACATTGACATATCCAGCTATGACTGATGCAATTCTGAAAAGAATGAAGGACAGGTTTGTTAATTCCATTTTGTTTATGCCAAACCTTGCACCACAATTTCAGATTAACATTTAAAATTTTGATCATTTGTAGACTGTTTTTCCTATTTTTGAGCACCTGTTTTTAGCAAAATCAGACTAATTTTTTAGACTAATGTAGAAAGTCTATTTCTTGAATAGAACGGGTTCCTTGTGATTGAGATAAAACAAACAAACAAACGATTAAAGACATGTCTTAGAAACATTATACAGATATGATAAAGGTGACCGTGCATCACAAATGAACAAAACGTCGCCACACTGATTTTGCGTGAGGACTGAAAATCAGTGAAATGGGTCAACCTAACTGATCTTGACTTTTTCATAATCATTTTCTGAAAGAGCAAGTCTTCTTTTACATTATGCTAAAATGTGTGGTCATACAACGGGCGAGAAAGTTTGTGGTGTGTGTGTGTGTTGTTTTTTTTTTGCAGTTTATCTCGAACATTTTTGGTAGAATAGAGTGATTAGATGCGTCTTTAGAGTCTCTTTTTTATTTCTCAAAAACCTTGTACACACTATTCACTTTCAACTCTAATAAATTTTGAAAGGATAGTGTTACTGCTTTGAAAATTGCCGTTGATTATGGACAGAATGTGTTAATGACGCATGCTTTTCAGTTTAATCTGATAATCCCTTCATTCTTGTTACTCAGGTGGCTTACTGCCTGTCATGTTGATTATCACGAAGGATATTGTGGAGAGAGGGTAGATTGGGATAGAAAGTGGTCATGAGGGGTATTCTGTCAGTGGTGTCCTGCTTGTTGGTTTTCGGTTTGAGGACTTTATCTTACATTATTTTACATTATCATCATTCTCCGCAATTTTTTTAACGTATGGACTTACCAATTTAAAAAAAAAAGAATTAAAGCAATTTGCTATATCTTGTTTGTCACTTATAATTCGATATTTTTTCCCACAGACATTATAATTATATTCGTTCCGACTTTTGAATGGCATGGGATGTTACAACCGATTTTCTAATTGCATTGGAATTGCTAATATTTGACTTAAATAGATCGTATAGTTTCAGTTGAGACTAAATTTCAGGTTTCTAACATTATTTGGTGAGATAATGAAAAACATCTTATGAAATGCATGTAATTCTATGAGGAATGCAATGTTTATTCTGTTTATAGGCCTACTAACAAATTCTTTCTATATATGAACTTTAAAGGACAAGTTCACCTTCATAAACACAAGGATTGAGAGAATGTAGCAATATTAGTAGAACACATCATTGAAAGTTTGAGGAAAATCGGACAATCCGTTCAAAAGTTATGAATTTTTGAAGTTTTTGTGCAGTAACCGCTGGATGAGAAGACTACTGCAGTGTGTAATGTCACGGTACAACAATATAAGGACAATATAAAGAGAATTTCACAAAATATCATCTTTTGAAAAAAAAGTGCACATTCCCTTGACTCGTTACCGACATATGTTATGGATAATATTATTCCCCCTGCCTTTAGAAAGCGGCAAGTCAAGTGCTCTTTTATTATGCGAAAAAAGTGAAAATATGTTGAATTTTCTTTACATTTTCTTTATACGGTTGTACGCATATGACATTACAAGCTGTAGTAGTCTCCTCACCCAGCGGCTCCAACACAAAAATTTTAAAAATTCATAACTTTTGCATCGATTGTCCAATTTTCCTCGAACTTTCACTGATGTGTTCTACTAATATTGCTGCATTCTCTCAATCCTTATGTTTATGAAGGTGAACTTGTCCTTTAATTCAAAATGCAACAGCTCCAGACTGTTATCGACTTAATCTGTACGTATTTCATACCACATTTTTGATTTGACATATGTGGCGACACTTCCTCCATAACGGTCCCTATCCATGTATGATATCATATCCTTCAATACTTAATTAAGAGTCAGAAATTAAATCATTTACCTTTGTTTCACCGAAAAGGAAAAAAAAATCAGCTGAAAGTTTATGTTAAAGTGATCATAATTCATCTATGCTCTTCTGTAAAGACGTGCAGTTTAAATGTGCCAATTTTAACCCTTTACATTGGCGAATTATGTAAACATTTACTTCAGTCTCCATTGTTGGATTCAGATCTGCCTGTACCTATACACTCATCGAATGGCCCACTTGAATCGGTGTTGAGTGCATATGGGTAGAATGACAATTCTGTGGGTAAACAAACACCACATATATCAAATCATCTGATTCAAATGTTTTTCTGTCGGCCGACGTACATTTGAGATGACATAAAATTGAACTTTTAATATACATCAAGCATTTTGATTTTTTTTTGACAGCCTTACGGTATTTGATACATAGATACAGTGTTGACCTATTGCTAAATCATCGTTGTGTTACATTATCACTATCCCCATTAAAACACACACACACACACAACACACACACACACACACACACACATACACTCACACAAAACGATTCGAAGGCATGTCAACCTTTTTTTATATGATCTGCACAAGGGACATTTACCACATACTGTAACGCAATATTATGAGCCAATGAATCATGCATACAGGACTAGAGGCAAAGATCATTCCATGCTTAGACTCCCGAAATGTAAAACGACACATGGTACATTTTCTATATCTTTTGTCGGATCAAAGTTTTGGAATAGTTTGCCCAAAAATGTTCAAGAGGAAAGAACAAGATCTTCATTTCGAAGAAACCTAAAAAATCACTTGTTAAAAGAAGTTTAGTGAAGAAAAGAAATTTCAGTGTTCAGTTTAATGTACTTCTATGGATAGTACAGTTACTTTAAAAGAGTAGACTTTGCAATAAGCAGCTTAAATATACATGTAGCTATAATGGGAGAACCATTCTCGACTAGCACTTGTGCTAACTTTTGGTCCCCCCTTTAACAACATCTTCTGTTTTTGTATTATTTTTTTCGATTATTTTTTTTCAGAACCTCTGTCTATGCATATATGTCTACATTACATACTTATTCATTCTCTTTGCCTTTTCAGTGATAAATGTATTCAACGAAACTAAATCTGTTATAACACATGTATTCTTATGTAAGGTAGATATAAGTATGTAAAATATATGCTTGCAAAGCTGTAAGAACCTTGTACAAAATCATTGTATTCTCATAAAAATTTCATGTTATTGTATCTTACACTGTGGAATTTCATGTTATCATGTTGTCATATTCATATGTATGTTGTTAATAAACTCAACTCAACTCAACTCAACTCAAAGTGTTTCAAGGCTTTGAGGGAAGTAAATAGGGGCATTTTACATCGTGTTTGAACGGCTATAGGCTTTTTATGAATGCCATTGACAATTTGTGTGTGAGTCTGTGTGTGTTTTGTTATATGGTTATTTCTTTTTTGTATTCCTAATAGAACGTGAGACATTACACCTTTTCAAGTCATTTAGGATATTGAAAAAAACAAATATACATTGCAGCATGAAATTTCCGTGAATAATATTTGATTTTTTTTTAAACAGCAGCATTCACCTTGAACCACCACAATTTTTATATCATGTACTTACGATTTTCTGTTTGTATTTTATGTCAGTTTGTATTGTACATTGAATTGCCGAATAAATAATAATAATGATAATTTTGGCGAATCTCGGCTCTCGCGAAAGTCAAGAAAGTAAAATTCACGCGAACGCTCTTCGCTTTACAACAATAATCTATGCTGGTATGTCGCAACTTAAGAGGCAAAAACAATACAAATCAAAACCAAGTCTAAACTTTGTCTTCATTTCTCCTCATTCTTGAAATGGGAATGAATTCCTTTTTTTTTTTTTTTTTTTTTTTTTTTTGGGGGGGGGGGGGGGGGGGGGACAGCCACCCCAATTACACTAGTAGTAAAAGGAGGTACTAGTACTAGGCGAGCACACCTACATTTGTAGTACCTCCTTGGTACTACAGTGGGTCAGTGCGGATCTAACCGTTACGCCTATGCAACTCTACCTAGCCTAACCTTGCCTGCGATACGCACGGATGCACGCACTCACTTTCTATTTGATTAATATTGTGGGATTTACATCTGCATGTAGAAAATCTTGAACCTTCAGATGAAGCATCTCCCTTAATTCGATTCAAGGCATGCAGTCAGTTTTCAGACTTAAGTCAATATTGACAAAATTCATATTAACAGATAAAAAGGAGAACAGACTGTTGGCAATATATAAAAAAACACCGTAAAATATCAATCGTCCATTTAAAGATGTTATTAACTGCCAGACCATTACACGTTCAGCAACAGTTTGAAACCTTTAAGCCAATCGGCATGATGTACATTCTCTATGGAAATGTTGTAGATTATGCCTACCTGGGCAAAAGGCTGCAGCCGAGTAGACACCAAACATTATCCCGTTGTCTTTGGCGGTCAGATCCAAGGCGACATTGATGTCAGCGAGGAAAAGGCCGAGGCATTTGACGACCCCGAGCCTGAAACAAGTTTGCCAAAAGAGCGCCAGGACGAACTTCATGCTATGAAGGTTTTCACAACATAGTCCCATCAGAGCCATAGCAATTAGTGTTTATCCTTTCAGCAGAAAATGGTTGTTATGTTCAAGAACGCAAAGCTGTGGAACATGTCAAAGATTAAAAGAAATAAAGGTAATCCCCTGTCTCACTAAGAGAGGTGCACATGCAAAATGATGATGTAAGGGAAGATGTTTTTGCTGGTGTAATTCACTTGTAGGAGATAAGTAAGATTACGTAATGGTTCGCCCGTGTAGTGCTCTTTGAAACATACTTAGTTCTAAACATGTATAGAGAATGAGTGGTGGGGCGACAATGGGGTCTAAGAAGCTGCTAGTCCTTTTGGTCTCTTTTTCTTTCATCGGTTGGCATGCACTAGTAGTGCGACCTGGTAATTAGGCTGGGTTCACATAGGAGTATTCTATTCGGGTTTATGGTGCAAGTTTTTGAGGGCATGCGAATAGCTTGAATCGAGCTGTAGGATTTCCTAATACTGGGTCACATAAGAAGGCATTATTAGAAAATGACGCATAGCTGCGTATAGTGTAGTATAGTGCGAATCGGGTTTGGTCGATTTTCCTGCAGCGCATGCCATCCTGTTCGGGTGTGGCAGCTGGTGTTCTGAAAGTGTGCTTTGGTTAAATAAGGTTTTAGTTTAAAGTGATTGTATTATTCTTATAACAAGTTGAAAAAAATTGGTTTAGTTGAAGAAAGTATTGTTTATAAAATGATTTCTTTATTATTTCAATTTTGCTGTGAGTTAACAGAGCTGGGAGGGAGAAGGTGAATAAAGACCCCCCCCCCCCTTTGATACATCCATCTATGAAGTGTTAAGATAAATATTTAGAAACATAACTACAGTATTACCAGTCACATTCCCCTGGCCTCCCCCACCCCATCCCCCCCCCCCAAAAAAAAAAAAAGAAAAAAATGAGTGTAAACTCACATGGCTCAAATAACCCCATTTCGATCGACTGGCTGAAGGTACCCCATTAAAGAAAAAAAAAAAGAAATAAAAGTTGTATTTAGAATTGTAGACATTTGCAGAGGTGATTTTTCTGCCCTAAGTTAGTCCAAAACAAGTTTATCTTCGAATATAAATAAGTTATGTAGAAAAAAAAATGCTTTCTTTTCTTTCTTTTTTTCTTTTACAAAAAAATCTAATTAACTTAAGGTATGCACCAAAAGAACATCCTTGGAGTAGGACACGCGTGTTACCTTATGTGACCCGCCATGCCCGTATAGTGTATAGCGAATATAAAGCAAGGAGCGAATACTGTCTACCGTATACCTTTATTAGAATCCAGCCTTAGGAAAAAGACAGGACTTGTGATGTAGTAGTTTTAGGCTATAGAGTGAATTGTTTGTCTTGTGTTGTCAGGTGTGAATGAGTATGGTTACGCCCAAGAGTAATCAAAGACCATATGTGACCCTGCACCTCAAAACAAACAAAAAGTCGCCAGAAATGAATTTTTAGTTAAGACCATATTCTGAAAGAGCAGACTTTAAGCTTTAAAATGATATATAACTCAAATCAAATGGACTCTCCTAACCTATCTAAATATTGGAAAGAAAGCACAAACTCAGGAAAAGTGTGAACTGAGAAAAGAGGCTATGAAGTACAGTGTCTATTCAAGCGCTTAACCTTTACCAAACCGTGCTGGCTGTGCGATGAATGGGACAAAAAACAGGAAGTAAACCACCAGAGTAACAACAATGATGAGATTATCAGATTAAAGTGGAATTAGACATGCCTCATTAACACATTCTGTACATAATTAATGCCAACTTTCAAAGCAGTAGCACTATCCTTTCAAAAGTTATTAGAGTTGAAAGTGAAGAGTGTGGACAAGGTTTTTCAGAAATGAAAAAGGTATTTTAAAGACACACATAATCACACTATTGTACCAAAAATGTTCGAGATAAATTGCTGAAAAAACACACTTTCCTGCCCGTTTTATGATACCAAATTTTAGCATAATGTAAAAGAAGACCCGCTCTTTCAGAAAATATGAAAATGTCAAGTTTTGCTAGGTTGACCCATTTCACTTATTTTCAGTCCTCACGCAAAATCGGTGTGTGCGACTTTATGTTTGTTTTGAGGTGCACGGTCACATAATAAAGGGAAAGAAATGTTATAAAGGGTAGAAAGATTGCTTGGGCAGTCTGCACTAAACTGTGACCTGGTGAAGTTGCGCTGGTCGGGAAAAATGTCCTGTCAGGCCAGGAATGATGTGTGGCAGCCATCGGGTGTGTCAAATGACTTCTTTTTTTTTTTTTTTTTTTTTTTTGGGGGGGGGGAGGAATTTTAGATAGATATTGCAGTAATTCCTGCAGTTCTCTGTCAAAATTGGTTTATGGTTAGTGCATGACACTAGATTATGAGTGTAACGTATCAGCTGTCAGCATATTGTATGAGAATATAGTTTATATACATTGTATGTGGTATTTTGTTGAGCTTAGGGCAAGTGAGCTGACTAATTTGAGATATAGTCAGCAAGTTTTCGGTTTTTGTTACATCAGTCAGACATCGTTTGCTGTCTTTGAAAATTAATGGAATATTAAATGATTATGACCAGAAGCGGAGATAAATGAGTGAATTTATAATGTGAACTTTTGAATATAGAATTGGATATGAGTATACTTTGTTAAACTACTGTTACTGTCATTAAGACCGTTAGAGATGACTATTGTATGCCACATTCAGTTGGTTTGCAATTTTTATTCACAGTTACGTTTTCTCAGCAAATGAAACCCCGGAGAGTTAGGTTTATATCTGTATAATTCAGAAGTCTGTTCCCATTGAATGATAGGCAGAAGAAAGCGTTGTAGTACTGTGTTGTTATATTGACCTTCATTTCATATTTTCAGCCTGCGCCCGCCAATAGGCGCTTGCATGTTCCCATGAGACCATGATTTGGTATGTTTATTCGTAAAGGACGTCGGTTGAGTCCGGGTAATACATGCAGAGATATACTTACCTTTACATTATATGATTACAGTTTGAATTTGTAATATCATATCTGTTGTTACATTTATATCCTTGTTTTGGGGTATCTACTCAAATCATACTTTTGGCGTATATGAAATCCACAGTATCGAATGTTTATTTATGTTTTCATGACTAGTTTATCAGAGGATAACGAGGAGAAGCTACGGAGAAACAAATTGGAGAATTTGCAGATCTTTCGAGGTGACGATGTTCTCATAATATACAGTTGATTCATCATCCTCTCTGTGGATTTAGGATGAAATTCAAAATTAGAACGGTATTGAACAACTTGTAGGTAGGTGGCTGAGGAATGTATTATTTTACAAGGCACTGGAAGCAAAGGGAATACATGTATCAGTGAAGTTGATTTCCTTGATATAAAATCAGATATAGCAGGTGTCATGCAGACTCCACGAGATGTAACCGGCACGTATAATGATGCATTGTGTGGTTGTTGCTTCCTGTTTTACAGGGTTCTTTTCTGTGCTTCAGTATTCAATACATGAGCAGCAATTACAATTCATCATTGCCTGAATAAAGACTGTGATTGTATCCACACGACAATGGGATGATCGGATTTCAGGCAATCAGCCCCGGGTTCAACGAAGTCAGCGGAGAGACGACGTTGTTGCTGCGGTTATTATACGCCTTCTCCAGGTCAATGAACACTGTTTAGGGACTTCACACCAGTTTCCATATTATTCATTATATCATTTTACAAATGTACAATATTATCAAGTGTGCAAATGCCTTTTGTAAAGCCATGCTGAAAAGTTTTTTTACTATAGAATATTGTAATCTGTGTGTTTTTTTAAACAAAATTTCCATAATTTTCATGAAACATGATGTCAACGCTATTAGGCGGTAGGAGCACAAAATGGTGGGGTCCCTACCTTGCACAGCTTCAGTAGAGGAATTGAAATCGAGAGTTTGCATGATTCTGGAATATCTCCAGCATTCTATATTTGGTCGTACAATTTCAGTAATTTCTCCTTTTTTTAACTCTAGTAAAGCTTAATACACTTCATATCCTATCTTATCTTCTCCCGGTGTTAAAGCCTTAAAAAAAAGAAAATCTTTCGGTTGTCGGGCTTTGGCACACACTCATTTAATTGTGTTGATACACAAGGAGGCTTCCAGATCCAGAATGGCATGTTAGGAGGGTTTTACACACAAATCAACTTGTGGATCTAGAAGGTCGAATGGATTTTGAGTTCTTTATCCGAAAGGTTCTTTTGAAGCAGTGTTTCTTACGAACTTCATATTGCCAACAATTCTTAAGCCCTTCTTTCAAAGGGTGATTGGGTATATTGTTAATACGTGCTTTCAGTCTAGCTGAGAGCATCTCTCGACGTAACTCTAGGGGCGTTTCTCCGAAGTCCACTGGGAGGGTCTTCATGGATGTCGTTTTTGTTTTGTTTTGTTTTTTTTTTTTTTGCATTTGCACATATAGTTAAAGCCTGTGATATTGTATAGAGTTTAAAACGTTCTTAACACTCGTAGTAGCAGAATCATAAAACTCACAAGCATAGTCTATTATGGATCGTATTAAAGATTTGTATAAGCTCAACAATTATATGTTTTGACATAAATCTGTATGAGCTAAAACGTTCAATATATTTAACCTTTTCTTACAACGCAGAACTACGTTTTCCAAGTGTGGTCTCCAAACCATCCTCCTACCAAATATCACTCCTAAATATCTATAATGAGAGGCAAGTTTCAGCTCATTTTTCTCCAAGAATAGACCAACACGCTCATCTTTGTTTCCACGAGAGAAAAGTACTGGAGTGGTCATTAACGGTGATATGCTGAGTCCCCGTGAGGCGATCCATTTATTCAAAACGTGTATGCATATTTGAGTTTTGACAGTCATTTAAGTATATGAATATAAGAACGACCCCAAAAAACTAAAAAAAAACTTCATATCTTTTTTGTTTGTCCAATAATATTATATTTAACTGTGATGGGATGGCAACATTGTATATACAAATTAGAACATATATTATTATGACAATTAACATTAACATTAATTGTGGAGAGGCCATTTTGTGTGATGGACTTGGGTCGTTCTTTGATTCATATGGACTTGGGTCGTTCTTTGATTCATATACATGATATTCTGCTATAGAGATGAGAGAAGGACGAGAGAGGGCGCTATAATATGAATGTAAGAATGACCCAAGTCCTTCATTCTTACATTAATATAAGATTTAACTCATTCATTTCAGGCACTTCCGGGGGTAATTAGGATTTATCATTTATACACAAGATGAGTGCATGCATAAGCTACAATTTCCCATGTCAAACTGAATTTGGCCAAAAATTGGACTTGGGTCGTTCTTATATTCATATACTCATTTCTCTAATATCATGTGCTGATATCAAGATAACGCAATAATCTGCATATACCAAATTATGAACATTGTTCGTCCTACTTACAGGTACATCGGAATTCAAAATTCAGAAATATTGGGCTCGATCGTGTTTATATTTTGCTAAGAAAGTAGTGGCTCACATGAACGTATACACGTACGTATAGTCCTTGGATACTGCTATACAATGTGGCATGCTTTATTACGCATTGGCACAATTTTTCTTTATTTCATTAACAGATTGACAACAACTAATACGAAGAATCTCACCTGCATAGGTGAGTAATATCATATTTTATCTTTATTCTAACATTTGCAAATGCTGAAAAAAAAAAACTCAGCACTTATGGGCCAAAAAGTAGGCCTGATGGTATCTGTGGATGCACACAGTATACAAAAAAAAAAACAAAAAACAAAAACAAGATTCCATTTCTCTACTACACTTTCCATAGAAATATGGGGATGCATTTGATATACACAAAAAAACACGGAAATTTCATTTGTCTTTAACACTCTCCACCAAAATAAAAAAATGAGGGCCATTTACACTCAAAATCAGCAAAAGTATCAGGTATATATTTAAAAAGTTTAGTTTTATTTTCTTTAGTTTAATTTTATTTTCTTTAGTTTAGTTTTTTTTTTCTTTCTGTTTCATCCCTGCTTTTGTTCTTGTCCTTGTCATAGTCTTTTTTTCTATTTTCTGATTATTTCGCCTGACATCAGGATATCAACATTTTATACATGGAATCCTTGACGGATCTTGAATTGCCCTCACCTTCTAGAGTAATTCACACATTTTACAAGCTATGCTTTTCTTGTGAATTCCTCTTTTCCTTGTAAAGTTATAAATTAAGATTGTATTCCTTACTTGTTTATTTACCCAAACCAGAGTTGATATCATTATGATAATTGTATTCATGTTTTGTTGAAAATTACATGATTGAAAGTTCATTTTAATGTTTTGTACTCATGTAAGCGTTATGTATATTACTTAATATGAAAAAAAAAATCATTTGAATTGAATTGAAAAGGAATATTAGTGGAGGGATTGCGTACCTGGACAAAATGCTGCAGCAGAGTAGACACCGAACATCACCCCGTTGTCCCTGGATGTCAGTCCCAATGCAACATTGACGTCAACGAGGAAAAGGCCGAGGCATTTCACGACCCCGAGCCTGAAACAAATTTTCCCAAAGAGCGCCAGAACGTACTTCAGACTGCGGATCTTTGCGCGCGATGGACTCATAACACCCACTTTATTCTTTGTGTTTGTGTTTTTTTTTTCTGTCAGTAGATAGGTTAAGGTACTCGACAATTTGGTGTGTAGTATTACAGAAAACTCTTTAACGGAATGGAGACAGATATGAACCTCTTGCGTTTTGTGTTACAGATGATACTGACTTGAAAGCCCATGTTCTTGACTGTCTACATTGGCACCAACACCCACACAAGAGTATCACGAGTGTCATAGAATTTATTTAATCACACATGGACAAAACATCGGCAAAGGAAGGGCAGAATCTTAGATATTCCAAGAATATGGCACTGCAGCATTTTGTTTTCGAGTTGTCCAAGTTCTCCCATGGGTTCATCATTTAAAAGCAGTGGCGTATCTAGGGGAAACGGCGCCCGGGGCAAGCGCGAAAATTGCGCCCCTAATTTCTGAAAAAGTGTTCAACCCCAACCCCATCCCGGTAGGGACTTAAAACAAAGTCTACATGATATGCTTTTTTCAAGCACTTAAAATGGGTCTTTTGAGGGTGATTTAAATGTAGCGAATTTTGATAAATTTTGGCGAGCGAGCGCAGCGAGCGAGCCGAAGCTTACAAAACATGGAATTCTTGCCATTTTTTACTTATCAAATCTTACAATTCTAATCAAGATATAGTGACGGCCTTACAGATAACGATTTATACCGACAAACTGAGGACTTTAAAAAAATACTCTAAATTAGTGCGCGCGAGTGAGCCGAAATTTGTATATTTCTTCGTCATCATCACGTTTTGTTCTTATCTCTCTTTTTTTATATATATATATAAACTTTGGCGAGCGAGCGCAGCGAGCGAGCCGAAATTTTTTGTATTTCAGCTTACAAAACATAGAATTCTTGCCATTTTTTACTTATCAAATCTTACAATTCTAATCAAGATATAGTGACGGCCTTATAGATAACGATTTATACCAACAAACTGAGGACTTTTAAAAAATACTCTAAATTAGTGCGCGCGAGTGAGCCGAAATTTGTATATTTCTTCGTCATGATCACGTTTTGTTCTTATCTCTCTTATATATATATATATATATATATATATATATATAAACTTTGGCGAGCGAGCGCAGCGAGCGAGCCGAAATTTTTTGTATTTCAGCTTACAAAACATGGAATTCTTGTCATTTTTTGCTTATTAAATCTTACAATTCTAATCAAGATATAGTGACGGCCTTATAGATAACAATTTATACCAACAACCTGAGGACTTTAAACAAATACTCTAAATTAGTGCGCGCGAGTGAGCCGAAATTTGTATATTTCTGCGTCATCATCACGTTTTGTTCTTATCTCTCTTTTTTTATAATAATATATATAAATTTTGGCGAGCGAGCGCAGCGAGCGAGCCGAAAATTGTTGTATTTCAGCTTACAAAACATGGAATTTTTGTCATTTTTTGCTTATTAAATCTTACAATTCTAATCAAGATATAGTGACGGCCTTATAGATAACAACTTATACCAACAAACTGAGGACTTTAAAAAAATACTCTAAATTAGTGCGCGCGAGTGAGCCGAAATTTGTATATTTCTGCGTCATCATCACGTTTTGTTCTTATCTCTCTTTTTTTATAATAATATATATAAATTTTGGCGAGCGAGCGCAGCGAGCGAGCCGAAAATTGTTGTATTTCAGCTTACAAAACATGGAATTTTTGTCATTTTTTGCTTATTAAATCTTACAATTCTAGTCAAGATATAGTGACGGCCTTATAGATAGCAACTTATACCAACAAACTTAGGACTTTAAAAAAATACTCTAAATTAGTGCGCGCGAGTGAGCCGAAATTTGTATATTTCTGCGTCATCATCACGTTTTGTTCTTATCTCTCTTTTTTTATAATAATATATATAAATTTTCGCGAGCGAGCGCAGCGAGCGAGCCGAAAATTGTTGTATTTCAGCTTACAAAACATGGAATTTTTGTCATTTTTTGCTTATTAAATCTTACAATTCTAATCAAGATATAGTGACGACCTTATAGATAACGATTTATACCACCAAACTGAAGCCGAAATTTGCATATTTCCGCGTCATCATTACGTTTTGTTCTTATCTTTTTTGATTTTTTTTTGCGCCCCCCGTATGTTCGAAACCGTTGGCGTCCTCTTTTGATCCAATCGGCGATCGCCTTCAGAAAGAAAGAAATTGCAGTCGCTGCTCAGTGAAACATTTTGCCTGCTAATATTAATGACAGGTGTGAACACAATAGACATTGTCATTTTGTCCGCGTCGTCACGTTTTGTTCTTATCTTCTTCTTCCTTTTTGATAAATTTGAGTGAGCGCAGCGAGCGAGCTGAAAATTTTTATATTTCAGCTTACTAAACATGGAACTCTTGTCATTTTTTGCTTATTAAATCTTACAATTCTAATCAAGATATAGTGACGGCCTTATAGATAACGATTTATACCACCAAACTGAGGACTTGAAAAAATACTCTAAATTAATACGAGCGAGTGAGCCGAAATTTGTATATTTCCGCGTCATCATTACGTTTTGTTCTTATCTTTTTTGATTTTTTTTTGCGCCCCCCGTATTTTCGAAACCGTTGGCGTCCTCTTTTGATCCAATCGGCGATCGCCTTCAGAAAGAAAGAAATTGCAGTCGCTGCTCAGTGAAACATTTTGCCTGCTAATATTAATGACAGGTGTGAACACAATAGACATTGTCATTTTGTCCGCGTCGTCACGTTTTGTTCTTATCTTCTTCTTCCTTTTTTGATAAATTTGAGTGAGCGCAGCGAGCGAGCTGAAAATTTTTATATTTCAGCTTACTAAACATGGAACTCTTGTCATTTTTTGCTTATTAAATCTTACAATTCTAATCAAGATATAGTGACGGCCTTATAGATAACGATTTATACCACCAAACTGAGGACTTGAAAAAATACTCTAAATTAATACGAGCGAGTGAGCCGAAATTTGTATATTTCCGCGTCATCATTGCGTTTTGTTCTTATCCTGTTTGATTTGGGTTTTTTTTGCGCCCCCCCCCCGTATGTTCGAAACCGTTGGCGCCTTTTGATCCAATTGGCGATCGCTTCAGAACGAAAGAAATTGCAGCCGCTGCTCAGTGAAACATTTTGCCTGCTAAATATTAAATGACATGTGTGAACACAATAGACATTGTCATTTTGTCCGCGTCATCATCAAGTTTTGTTCTTACCTTCTTTTTTATATATATTTGGCGAGCGAGCGCAGCGAGCGTGCCGAAAATTGTTGTATTTCAGCTTACGGAACATGTAATTCTTGTGTGAACACAATAAACATTGTCATTTTGTCCGCGTCATCATCATGTTTTGTTTTTATCTTGTTTGATTTAGTTTTCTGCCCCCCCCCCCTTCCGGGCGAGTTTTTTTTTTTCTTCTTCTTCTTCTTCTTTTTTTCTTTTCTTCTTCTTCTTCTTCTTCGTTTTTTTTTTCTTCTTTTCTTCGCTTTTTTTTTCGTTTTTTGCGCCCCCAAGGAGTGGCGCCCGGGGCACGTGCCCCCCTTGCCCCCCCCCCCCCTAGATACGCCACTGTTTAAAAGGGGTGTGAAAAGTGTGAGAAGAGGGTACGCAACATTGATGGCAGGAAAACAAAGAAAGCGCAAATATACACTATATATATATATATATATATATATATATATACATATATATATATACAATAAACAATATAACATATATACAATATATCTTACATATATATGAAGACCTGAATATAAGAACGACCCAAGTCCAATTTTTGGCCAAATTCAGTTTGACATGGGAAATTGTAGCTTATGCATGTACTCATCTTGCATATGAATTATAAATCCTAATTACCCCCGGAAGTGCCTGAAATGATTGAGTTAGATCTTATATTAATGTAAGAATGAAGGACTTGGGTCATTCTTACATTCATATAATAGCGCCCTCTCTCATCCTTCTCTCATCTCTATAGCAGAATATCGTGTACACTGTATATGAATCAAAGAACAATCAAATTCCATATAATGGCCTCTCCACAATTAATGTAAATGTTAATTGTCATAATAATATATGTGACACTGCACCTCAAAACAAACAAAAAGTCGCCAGACATGAATTTTAAGTTAAGACCATATTGTGAAAGAGCAGACTTTAAGCTTTAAAATGATGTATAACTCAAATAAAATGGACTCTCCTAACCTATCTAAATATTGGAAAGAAAGCACAAACTCAGGAAAAGTGTGAACCGAGAAAAGAGGCTCTGAAGTACAGTGTCTATTCAAGCGCTTAATCTTTACCAAACCGTGCTGGCTGTGCAATGAATGGGACAAAAAACAGGAAGTAAACCACCAGAGTAACAACAATGAAGAGATTATCAGATTAAACTGAAATTAAGCATGCCTAATTAACACATTCTGTCCATAATTATTGCCAACTTTCAAAGCAGTAGCACTATACTTTCAAAAGTTATTAGAGTCGAAGGTGAATAGTGTGGACAAGGTTTTTCAGAAATGAAAAAGGGATTCTAAAGACACACCTAATCACACTATTCTACAAAAAAATATTCGAGATAAACTGCTAAAAAAACACTTTCCTGCCCGTTTTATGATCCCAAATTTTAGCATAATGTAAAGGAAGACCCGCTCTTTCAGAAAATATGAAAAAGTCAAGTTCGGCTAGGTTTACCCATTTCACTTATTTTCAGTCCTCACGCAAAATCAGTGTGTGCGACTTTATGTTCGTTTTGAGGTGCACGGTCACATATGCTCTAATTTGTATATACAATGTTGCCTTCCCATCACAGTTAAACAGAATATTATTTGACAAATAAAAAAGGTATGAAGTTTTTTTTTAGTATACTCGAAATGGTCTTCCATGGACTTGGGTCGTTCTTATATTCATATACTCATATACATATATATATATATATATATATATATATATATATATATATATATATATATAATACAGTGAAAAAAGAATCAGAAGATGAAGCATTGAGCGTACAGAAGTACTTATGCTTTACGTTTGTTTTTCTTATTGTTTTAATGGACCTGTCAGGGACGTATTATTCTAATAGGTGTTATATTAGGTACATGTGCATTGTGTTATCATTTCTGGGCAACATTGGAGGCAATGAAAAGATGAGGTCGCATTTTTTTAAAACATTTTTACATTAAACAGAAAAGTGAACCTCCCCAAGATTAAAAAAAATAAGATATACTAATAAAATCAAAAGATGTGTTGAGCCATTTCAAGGAAATTGGATTGCACCAACTGTTTGAGATTCGTCCTGATTCCTCTTTGGATTCATTATTAAAAGGAGTAAGAAATGTTTGTTATTGCAGAATGGAAGGCAAGTGATGATAATGGACGCAATCAACAAAAACACTAATAAAAGAAAAAAAAGTGAAACGTAATTACAAATTCAAACAGCTAGTACACGCTTGATGAGTGCATGGAAACTAGCTCTGCCTACTTTTTTTTTTTTTTTTTGGTGGGGGGCGGGGGTTCTGTCCCCATTTCATAAAGGAAACTTGAGGAATATAGTTATATCTCCAGGAGAAATGATCGGCGATTGCTTTTTCCAAAGAAGTCGGGAAAATTGAATTATTTATTTGTGGTTTCCAGCTAGTGCACTCTTGGGTCGAATACTTTTTGTGTGTATTTTTTTTTCTCCTGCAGTTTGATAGTTTCTCAATCCTTGAAATCGGTTTCATCAACCTGTACAAAACGACAAAAAAATCTAACACCCCTCACAAACCTAAATCACATGTTAATTCTCCATGTTATGCATTTGTATTTAAATTACGTCTGCATGAAATACACTAATTCTGCATTCAAAGATAACAATCACTTCATAGCACCTCCCTGAAAAAGCACCACCACACCACCAGCAACAACAACAGCTGGAATCTGTTTACCATTTACGACGGTGAAAAATAATTGATGATATTTTAGCGTTTGGTTCATTCCACTGACCTAAACTTGACACTGAATTTACAAGGTATTTCTTTGATAGCTTGATTGATTGATTGATTGATTTTATTTCCACAAAATGAAATGTGTACAGTACATCATTTCTTATTGAATAATACAAAGTACAATAATAATCACAAAACTACATGAAACTGCGGCTCGATGGCCGTACTCAGCTCCACCCTCATAGTGGACTTGTTCTACCTAGGGGTCAAGAAGAAAACACATGCGGTATATCCAAGATTGATATACACACTTGTAGCAACAACAACTACACTGCACAAAATAAGAATAACATCACCTACTACACGTCAGTTATATAAACACTATTACCATGATGGTAATAAGCCAAATTGATGAATTCAACAAATACATCTACACTTCAAAGAAAAACAGAAAAACAAGAAGAAGAGGAAAAATACATGCACAAATAAAGAGTTTGTTCGCAAAAACCGACAAGTCCATTTTTCAAGATTTTGAAGTATGGTTTCTGTCATAAAGTGCAAAATAATACCCTTTTAATGATATTTAATTATATTGGTCACTACATATACAAGTACATTTTTGAAGTTATGGTCAAAAGAAGCAGAACGTTTCTTATTATTCTTTTTATTTGTCTTGACCTTTAATCGCAAGTATCTCCATTTGGCCAATATGGGTTTATCGGTTTTTGCGAACAAACTCTTCAAATACACTTAAGTTGGAAATGTGATACTATTATATAAACACGATCGTCTATAACTACTTAGAGTATACGATTTGCGGCAGTATAGATTTTTGGGGTTTGGGGAGAATAAGAGTGCCAACAGAACGAAGATTATGTGGCGTATCCGAAAATCTAATTCGCTCTTTTAAATACGGAGGAGAAAATGTATTTATGGCCTTAAATGTCATGGAGTAACAAACGCTCTTTGTGCCAGGATTCCAATGTTTGGAAGTCCATCCAAGTATGGATTTTTTTTTTTTTATTTGGAACATATTCTTAATGGTATATTCGAAGAATTATTCTCAGTGCCCTATTTTTTTAGTTTTTGTAATATGTCTGTGTGTCTTGCCGATGATGAGACATAATGTGCATAATCAAATAACAGGAGAGTATATTTTTTATATATCAATTTCGAAGTTGAAGAATTTACATAACTACGTAAACGGCCTTGAAATTTCACCAGCTTTACAATATTTTTTTTACACATCGTATCTATATGTATATCCCATTTCAGCTGACCAATCATAACACCAAGGTATTTTACAACATCCTTCTGTTCTATTCTATTTCCAGAAATAAATGATTTTAAATTACTATATTTACCTAAATTACAACGAGAATAAACAAAAACACAAAAACTTTTTTTTTTATTCTTATCACATAGAGTATAAGTTACCAGATTACAATGTACATGATTCAAAGACGGAAAATCGATGTGGAAGTTAATTTCATTAACAAAATAAAGCTCGTATTACCCAATTTCCAAATAATTATTTGAGAAATTATGCGGAAGAAGGACTGCCACTATAAGCAAAAGCTTGAACACGTGGCAGCCCAGGGACCTATCTACATAATGCGCAAAACATTATATTGTTTGCGGAATTGGGAAATACTACAAAATATAATACACTGTAAATGCATTATGTTTTTATATTCTAATACATAGAAATGAATAATTGAGTAAAGTGAAATAAAATGATGATGGTGATGATGATGATGATGATGACAGGGTAACGATGAGGAAAAATGCGATAATGAAGATGAAAGTGATGGCAGTGATGCTGAAGATAATGGGAATGAAATGAAATGATAGACACAGAAACACTGCGTATATTTGTTGTAGTTTTAAAAGGAAAAGAAATGTGATCAAACAAAACAAAATCTACATTCAGATGCTATGCTCATAGATTGTAATCTGACAATAATGAAGTTTCCAATCTAGCCTTGAAAGAATATAAAGTTTTACATGATTTAACATAATCTGGGAGTGTGTTCCAATGATTTGGTCCATTATGTCTTATATATATATATTTTTTTTTTTGGCAATTGATAATTTGGGATTTACTAAATGAAAATTTTGCGAATTACGAGTGGGATATGAATGAACAGTATGATTCAGTTTAAAGAAATCGTGAAAAATGTTCGGAAGTTAGTTGTTCAAATACTTAAACATAAAAAGCAAAGAATGAAAGATATTTACATCAAATATATTCAGTGTTTTAACTGATAAAAATGGACTGGTGTGGGCTAAGTATTGTGATCCAGTACAGATGCAAATGGCTTTCTTTTGTAATAAGTAAATAGAGTTGAGTTTAGTTTTTGAACTTGTAGCCCACACTAGATTACAATACATAATATACGGTAGGATTAAAGAATTGCAAAGCATAAAAAGAGTACGTTCAGGAAGATAACTTTTCATCTTTGAAAGAACACCTATATTTCTAGAAATACAGGTTGTAATATGACGTATATGATCATTTCAGGTTAGGTTTTCGTCAATAAAAATACCTAAAAACTTAGTAGAACTTTTACGTTCAGGAAGTATATTATCAATTTTGATATCATTTACGAAATCATCGGTGTGAGTTTTTGTATGCTTAAAATAAATATAATTTGTTTGATTAATATTAAGTGATAATTTATTATTCTTAAACCAGTTTGATACATTTGGTAACTCTGTATTAAGTGTGGATACTAACGTTTCTATATTATCGTGGGAATGAAAAATATTCATGTCATCGGCATGTAATATGAAATATAATATAGACGACGATCAATGATATATAACAAAAAGAGAAGGGGACCTAATTTTGAGCCCTAGGGCACACCACATTTTATCTATAAAAAATGGACGACATGTCATTATGTATAACATATTGCTGTCTACATGATAAATAATCCCTAAACTACGAGGGTGGAACACCGCGAACACCATAAAACTGTAACTTTTTAAGTAAAATATCATGTTGTAACGTATCAAACGCCTTAGATAAATCCATAAAAACTCTTATAAAATGTTTTCTATGATGATTGTCATAGATTAGATTGGAAACTTTTTTGGCGACGAAACGCTCTCTAACTGCTATTTTTGTCATGTTATTTCATTATAACTGTATGTAACTAGTAATAGACTAAGAACCCAGACAAGAAGGTAAGAGTTAATCTTACAAAAGAAAATGCGACAATTTGAAATTTTATTTAGACGTACAATCCCTCTTTCAAGTATCGGAATGAAAGTCATATTTTGAATTTTGTCCATTTGCTTCATATTTCGTGGGGGAAGGTGATTCATAAACTTGATTTACATAGAATTATGCTTTACCTCCAGACATCTCGTAAAGCAAATTTGCTTTCAATTCTTGAACATTAATTTTCTCTCCAATCAGTGGAAAAAAAAGAATGTCGCAGACCCGGTACACGAAAGTGAATTTACTAGTCAAGATGCAACTAAGAATACCCTGCTTAACAATCTACAATTTGATACAGTGTACAGTCTTGACGTTAGTTTGAGCGAGGCCGCGGCTGTCATTGGGCAAGCAGGGGACTTTGAATGAACCGTGGTGGGACCATAGTGATGAAAACGATGATTTCTAAGGCAACGAGTAGCCAGAATGAATCGTGGTAGGATCCAAACGTTTTGATGATCGTACCTGTAAACAAACGGTTGGGGAAAAAATAATGCAACAACCAATATTTTATTTCTTTTTTTTTTATAAAACCATAAGTCATTACAGTATTATTCTGCAATCAATACTGGGAAGTACGGAGCTCATTCCGGTTGAAAGAATTAAGAGAAACCAAACTACAAATGACGTTATTTTGCGTTATCTATGCCATTATAATTGCTACACTCTTATGGACAGAATGCTGATTAAGACATGAAACAAAAATTATTCAACCCTCCAACTTTCCTTAATTTACGACTATGTCTCTGGAGTAAGCATTCGTACTTCCATTTCATTAATTGGTTTTTTATCTCTCCTTTGTTAACTTTAATCTCTGTCATCGTAAACTCTGCTGCGTCGACAAAATGTATAGGGTGACCCATATCCGAATATCTATTATCATTTTCTAATGATGAATGGAATAATTGATTCATATGTTTGAAAAAGTTCCTTGATGCAGTTTAGGGAGGTGATTGGCCTGTAATATATTATGTAAAGAGCGTTGAAATTAATGACAAGTTCGACATTCGTTGTATATATAAAACAACCAACAATTATTATTGTCATCATTCCTTGTATTCAAAAGTTTCCTGTTAGTATCATCAACTGCTAGCTAGAGAAAAGACACACACACACACACACACACACACACACAAACAAACAACACAAACACACACAAACAAACAAACAATAAAAAAGACCCTCTAGAATAATACGTGCTTCCAACAGGCTTAGAAACAAATAAACATAAACAGCTTACCTACGAGGAACGATCCAAGAAACATGCCAATGCCACTAGCGGTGTTTGTCAGGGCCATTAGAAGAGGAAAATCCGAAGTCGAAGCACGTTCTTTGCCTATGAATACGATCAAATTTGCCCTTAATCCCATGAAAAAGGAAGTGGCAAATGCTGATATCAACATTACCCAATAACTGCCTATGACTAAGTCAGTTGTCAGAGATATGATATTCAAAATAGTCCCTGCGAGAAACATGTGGATGGGGCTAAATATCCGTGTAAGAACTCCACTTAGACCACGGGAAAGGAAAGCGGTAGCTGCAGTCGAGAAGGCGATGTACACTGCATGTGAAGATGATACTCCCGAGGCGATTGCACGGGGAATGACGAAGGCGAACCAAGATCCGTCTATCATTGTTAGGAAAAGGTCACACAGGAGCACAATGATCAGGCAGGGATCTCGGTAATACACACTGTTCCTCCAACCGAGGACGATGTTAGACCAACAGGAGTAGTTATTTCCATCTTCATCATTAGTATGCCTACGGCTGCACTGGGATGACAATAGAGGCATCTTCAGAGACCGGTCTTCGTGACATTGAGCCCCTTGGATGTTGCAATCGTTCGAGATTTCATCATCAAGGCTTTGACCCCGTGGTTGACTCGTGCTCCCAAAGTCATCCTCAGCCTCATTGGGTATTCGACGAAGATCAAGTAGCAAGACGATTGGAAAAACGTTTGCGAGAAGTGCGCCAATTATACGTAGGGCACTTCTCCATCCGTATAGTTTTAGCAGGATGTCACCAAGCAGTGGCACTATTATCATTCCAAAGGCATAGCCAGATTTGCCAATACCATAGAATGCGTTAAAATGCATCGTTTCTGCTTCACTGAGTCCGATGATAACACAAGTGGCCAGGATGCTGTTCCCTAATCCTGCAATGACACCATGAACGAGGAGAATAATACACGTGTAGTTATAGTAGAAATATGTACACATTGGGTCAGAGTGTAAAAACGAAGTATGCATGCAAGGTGAAAACATATTTTTTAGGTTTCATTTTAAGAGAGTAGCTGTCGAAGTCATGGGCAGAGGGCATACCTCTGCATGTTTTTGTATATTCCCCTTTTGACCATGCCCTGAAAAATTATTGTCACTTTACGATGGAAATGTGTTTTGCAGAGACAAGAGGTTACTTTCTCAATCTTATGTCTATCCCTAACGTGTAGGAATTACTGAGAAAGTATTTATAACAACGGTATACCTTTTCAGATAAAGTGACAAATCCACTTTTTTTTTTTGGTGCGTAAACGATTATACAGAGCTCAAGACTGTGTACCGTTCACAGGCGTAAGTTTTGCCGACATATTATTTCTGAAATTGAATAGTGGCGCCTTTCGGGTTTTAAACAGTAATATCCACAGTAAGAAATAATCAGTTACCTGAAAGAGCCATCATAGTGACCAGGAAGGCATTATTCATCGACAAAGAGGCGAGGATAACACCCGCAGGAATGAGGACCGCACCGGTAAGCACAAGAGCTCGTCTGCCAGTGCCAAGCTTGTACAGGTACGCGATGAAGGGAGCTGGTTGTTGGAGAATGTATAGAAACACTTTCAAGTCTCATATTTGTCGGAAAAACGAATGGAACCACTTCAGATTCAAGAGCAATGCCAGTCTCATTGAATGAACTTGAATGGAATTTGAAATGATTATAGCTTAAACACACACACACACACACACACACACACACACACACACTCATGCACATAACAACACACACAAAAGTTTTGTGTAAAGAGAGAGAAAAAGATTGATCTACAGAGCGTATAAAAAAAAAAACGTTACACTTTTGAATTTTTTTTTCATGATTACATCTCAAAATGTTTCGGAGATTTTTTCATGTTTATGGACGCCCAATAGTCTCATCTATCAAGTGCAATCAACAAAACAAATGTCTGCTCACGCTTGGCTGAACACTGACGCTCTTTGTCCAGAGTCTGAAAACTGACTTGCGCCAAATTGAAAGAATATGGAAAATTCAGCCAGCAGTCCAAATAAGTGTTCACATGCAAACAAATTGCTCTTTTGCTCATAGTTTTCATTATGTTATGATAGTTTAGGAATTTTCTGGCGATTTTCTGTCACATTTTAAATTATTTCATTGTGTTATGAAAGGTTTATTAACAACATCAAGATCTTTAGAGCCAGATATCATAAATCTTGCACAGACATATCGAACCCACATGCCAGTCACTCATTCAAGAAGAAAAGTACACATTTCATGCAGCCTCAGATCATTCAATCAACCCAATCAATCAATCAATCAATCAATCAATCAATCAATCAATCAATCAATCAATCGATCAATCAATTAATCAATCAATCAATCAATCAATCAATCAATCAATCAATCAATCAAGCAATGAAATATCATTCATTTTAATTAATCTATCAATCAATCAGTCAATCACAATTGTCATGCAGTCACACCCCCGTTTGAGGCAAGACCCCATCGACAAACGAAGCTGATTGGGTGCTATACCCCCCTAACGATTCCTTGTTTGAGAAGTGGTAGTAGATGTCTTTGCCCACTGCAAAATAACTTGCTACTGAGGCGTGGCAAACCTGGAGGCCAATCCAGGGTTTAATGACTGCAACAGCTGTCATATTACGTAAGAGCATAAGGATATCTGACTGTGGCAGACCATTCAAAGTGCACTCAATTTTCTGTATTCTTTCTCAAGTTTTAGATTTTACATTTTGTTGAGAAATTCCATAGTCATCCGTTTTGAATTTCGAACGAAACAATTTGACCCATAAATAACGAAAATACAGGAATAGGAAGGAGAGCATTGTAGAAGTTTGTCGACACACACACGCACCATGGAGCTACATAGCCCATGCCAAAACCAAAACAATCTCCTCCTCTCGTGGGTGCCCCCCCCCCCCCCCCCCCCCCCTGTGGCGGTGACTGATGCTTAGATTAGGACAGGGTCAAGAAACAGGTGTTTTATATCTTTGGTTTTTAAAGGGGATGGCTAGTAACTGATCAGTGGGAATCAGTCAGTCAGTCCGCAGCGTGAGCGAAAACGCACGTATTTGTTCAAGTCGTATGCACGGCTGAGCGGTGCTTGCATACGTAATGAGCAGATACATGGTCATGAACAAATCCGTGTAGAACGAGTATTTCTCTTCAGTTTTCGACACTTTTAGTATCGACTTAAAGAGAAAACATAAGCAAATATGCTCATGATCAAAATAAACGGAAAAGAAGAATAAAGAATATCAAAATCCCTCTCGAAGTTCGGTATTGTATTCAAAAATATTCCTTCACGTTTGACGCCAAAAAAATTAACCTGAAATCTTTCATGCCCCTCTAAAATATGGTGAAGACTATGTCCGCTAAGGTATATAGTATCACAATAAGGGCACGTTTTCCCATCTTCATTTCAATACGGGTCAGGAACTAGCAAAATTCAGAGACATGTCTAGCGTCGAGTTTAAAAAGATTATCCTCGCATTCGCACCGGAATTCCGGGTCTGTGATTGGTCGAAATCTGTCGCAAGACGCGGCGTGTCGCATTGCGTAGTATCCATTGGCTGCTGACCCAATGCTGTGAGTTTTAAATGTTAGGTTCCAGATTGTGATCGAATTTTCACTCTCTGTACAAAACTTGAACTTTACACAGGAACCAATGATGTGTATGTGAGTGTGCACTTACAATGACCCTGAACAATGGACCTGGCTGCCACCTGTCCCGAGCTCTGCTGCCAGGCACATGAATGCTTAATCAGTTATTCACGTGGATTGCCCCGAGCACTGCTAGTCTGAATTCTTGACACAGGGTGAAATGCATGCTCATGAAAGAAGTAAGCACATGTTTCCATGTGCTTGCACACACCACATTTCAGAATGAACAAAGACTAGCTGCGATAGTGGAATTCCTCATGAAACATTCCAATCCTGGCCATTGTCCACGACCATTGTCTGGGTATCAACAACACATTCCACGCGTGTTCATTCACTACCCCACTTCCAGTAAGAAAACATAATTTGCCTTGTTTTCAACAGGAAAATTCACAACCTTAAAAATGGTGCCCCTCTTCGTTTTTTAATTGATCATACTCGCTCAAGTTTCACGATTGTGAAATCGAAGAAATTACGGAGATCTATTTTCAATACCAGTCAGGAACTAGCAAAACATCAAACTATGATCTAAAAGCTTCTTGAACATTGGCAAAATAATCGTTTACTTTGATGCTAAAATTGACTACTATATTGACATCAAAAATAGGGAAATTAGGTATCAAATTAATGAGCATAATCAGCTCTATAACATACCTAATCATCCTGGGTAAAACAATGCACTGCGAAAGCTATGAAAGCTGTAAAACTTTGTTGCGACCTCTGCAAAAACTCTCGCAAAGTATCGCGAAATCTCGTCAGTCTCAAGGGCACAAACTGCGTAAAAGTGATTCTGAATAAAATTGTCGTTCGTGCCTCATTATCGCACACGCTGCGGACTGACTGCAGTAGGAATGCTGAGGGACGATTGTTCCAATCCTTGTGGGATTCATTTAAAGGACAAGTTCACCTTCATAAACAAAAGGATTGAGAGAATGTAGCAATATCAGTAGAACACATCATTGAAATTTTGAGGAAAATCAGACAATCCGTTCAAAAGTTATGAATTTTTGAAGTTTTTGTGCAGTAACCGCTGGATGAGAAGACTACTACAGTGTATGAATAACTAAGATGTCACATGCGTACAACAAAACAAGGAAAATATAAAGAGAATTTCACAAAATTCCATCCTTTGAAAAAAAGTACACATTCCCCTGACTCGCTACCGACAAATGTTATGGGTAATAGTATTCCCCCTGCCTTTAGAAAAAGGCAAGTCAAGTGCTCTTTTATTATGCGAAAAAATGAAAATATGTTGAATTTTCTTTTACATTTTCTTTATACTGTTGTACGCATATGACTCACAAGCTGTAGTAGTCTCCTCATCCAGCGGTTCCAACACAAAAAATTTAAAAATTCATAACTTTTGCATCGATTGTCCAATTTTCCTCAAACTTTCACTGATGTGTTCTACTAATATTGTTGCATTCTCTCAATCCTTATGTTTATGAAGGTGAACTTGTCCTTTAAGAGTACATTATATATCTATTCTTGTGTGAAAAAATATTTGCTTCAGAATGGTCTCATATTCAAGTAATGTGCAGTTTAATGTTTCCAGGTAAGCGTCCCTGGTCAGTAACGGGGCATTAATCTGCACATTACTTGTATATGAGACCGTTCTGAAGCAAATAATTTTCACACAACAGTAGATATGTAATGTACTCTTAAATGAATCCCACAAGGACTGGAACAATCATCCCTCAGCATTCCCACTGATTCCCACTGATCGGTTACTAGCCATCCCCTTTAAGTCCTTGATTGCCAAGATATACACTGGCATTGTCTACAGGGGTGTAGCTTCTTCAAACGAGAGATTTGCCTCATGTGCATGTTTAAAGTGGCAGATCGACATAGGCAAAATCACCTCCCCCTCCCCCCCCCCCCCCTAAAAAAAAAAAAAAAAAAAAAATGGTCACTGCTCTCTTCCCTTGTTGTTTCCACCACCTGCCCCTTTACTCCTCTCTTCTTCAGGTAATTTACTCTAAAAATGCATTTAAAACGCTCACACATACGTATTTGGAATTTATGAACTTTTATTTATAAATCTTTAGAATTGACACAATCGGTGTACAACAGGATGCTTCGTTTTTTTTTACATATCTGAGCAAGGTGAAAACAAAATTAAATGAGAAAATTACAATGCTAAAAAATGTTCTTCTCTATCTTCTGCTTAAAGGGACACAGTCCTCACGAAATTTAAAAAAAATATGTTGTTGTTGGTACCTCCAATGAACTACTTTCACCAAAAACAAACTTTAAAATCACCAAATAAGCTCGTACATTTTGGTTGAAAAAGTGTGACTCTGGATGGTGAATATGCTAATGAGCAAGTCTTGGCGGAGAGTCATACGTCGTCGATGCACAACTCTTCCCAGCCGTGTTCTGCTCGTTATCTGTACGCTCCCTAGTTTACCCGGATGCATGAAGACGTCGGTGGCTACTCCGACTCACAGAACTCTTACACATAGAAGAATCACTCGCCACCCGTTTTGTCGCCGTCGCTCGACTCATTGTCACGTGACGTCCGCCATTTTGCTTAGCGGAACTTTTTTGCGTGCAAATCCCAGCAGACGCTATCCACATACAGTGACTGCATGTTGTATCGTGTTTTTCTGACGTTCCGAGACCCTGAGCGAGGCATTAAAATGCCATATTGTGCGGCTGTAAACTGCACAAATCACTTGACAAAAGGATTTGGAAACAGGTAAGTTTGACACCAAGCCATGATGAGAATAAGAAGTAAATTAATTCCCCAAGTAACGTTACAATTAGGCGGATCGGTCGTATGTTGGCTTTCTTGTGAGCGCAGTAGCAAAGGTAGTCCCAGACACTGGATTTTGTGTTTGCCGTCGACATATCTGTTTACCACCAACTACTATGCAAAATAAAAAAGATCAAGTAGGCCTAATTTAGGCCCAGGGGCTATATTACACTCTGTACGTTGTGTGTTGGGGCAAACAGCTTTGTACATGTAAAAAGTGTAAATTTATGTAAATTTGAGCTTAGGTGTAAACTTTACACGTAGATTTATTCTTGTCTAGCTAGTTAGAGTCACAGTACCACTAGTGGTGGGCCAGTGTCGGTGTTAGTGACAACACTACAGTCGTTTAGATACTAGATTGTCTAGACTGACTGTGTACTCTAGTATTAAAGTAACCCCGGGACATTGCTTTCGCAATATGCAATATTTGTCATACATGTATTTGCGAGACTTGTCTTGCCTACATATTGTTGCCACGTTAACATTTTGTACTATACCATATGTTTTCACACTCATAAGGATTTCATTTTGAATTGTGCTTGAAGTGAACAAGTGCAAATGAAATCTTGAATAATACAGTATTGCCTTTGATATATTTTTTTAATATTCTTGCCAGTGTCCATTATTCACGGTTTTATTTTGCTGCCATATTGTATGCTAAGTGATTGTACATGCATTTGCTTTCATGATATACAATACATGTAGTTGTCTTATTTGTGACACTTGTTTTGCCTACATGTACATACTTTGAGATGCAGTGTAGTATGTTTTCACACTCTTTAGATTTCACTTTGAATTTCGTTTGAAGCAAATGGGTGCGTGTGAAATATTGCATTATACAGATGTTCATGTATTGCCTTTAGTTGATATTGTTATGCCAAGAATGCATTTGATATTCTTGCCCGACAGTGTTCATTCTTTATGGATTTTATGTTGTTGCTATATTGCATGATAGTTGATTATACAGGCATTTGCTTTCGTGATATACATTTGTTGTATATCTGTGATCCTTGTTTTGCTTACATGTTGTTACCAAATTATGTTTTCATACTACAGAGTGTATGGGATAGTGTTTGTTAAACTCATTACTAAGGATTTAATTTTGAATCATGCTGAGCTAAGTACAAGTGAAATCTTACATTTACAAATGTATTGCCTTTAATACTGTTGCCAGGAATGCCTTTGGTGTTCTTTTCAGTGTTCATAATTCGTAGATTTATATTGCCATAGTGCATGCGGATCAACACAATATGTTTTCATACTATACCATATTGCGTTTTTACACTCATTAGGATTTTCTTTTTGAATCACGCTTGAAGCTATCAAGGGCAAGTGAAATTGTGCACTATATTGATGTATTTCCTTAGATAATCTTGCCAGACAGTGTTCATTATTCATGAATTTTATGTTGTTGCCCTATTGCATGTCCATTATAGATGTATATGCATTCGATTTTGTGATTACAATAGTTGTCACAAATTTGCGACACTGGTGGTCTTGCCTATCATTTGCATAATATGTTCCTGACGCATGTACTGCCTGTGATTATAGCCGCCGTATTAGGTATGATAATGGTACGTGTACTTCAAGCAAATGGTATATCACTGTACTGTGGTTGATTCTAAGCAATCAACTTTGACCTTGATGAATGTCAAATAAATTGTAAAAAATCAGGAAAATCAATTCTGTCCAACTTAACTTTCTGTTTTTTGTGGAAGACAATCTTGAAAGGAGTTCGTGCTTGTAATGTGTGTGTGTGTGTGAGTGTGTGAATACATACATATATATATATATATATATATATATATATATGACAGTGCACCTCAAAACAAACAAAAAGTCGCCAGACATGAATTTTTAGTGAAGACCATATTCTAAAAGAGCAGACTTTAAGCTTTAAAATGATGTATAACTCAAATCAAATGGACTCTCCTAACCTATCTAAACATTGGAAAGAAAGCACAACCTCAGAAAAAGTGTAAACTGAGAAAAGAGGCTCTGAAGTACAGTGTCTATTCAAGCGCTTAATCTTTACCAAACCGTGCTGGCTGTGCGATGAATGGGACAGAAAACAGGAAGTAAACCACTGGAGTAACAACAATGAAGGAATTATCAGATTAAACTGAAATTAAGCATGCCTCATTAACACATTCTGTCCATAATTGATGCCAACTTTCAAAGCAGTAGCACTATCCTTTCAAAAGTCATTAGAGTTGAAAGTGAAGAGTGTGGACAAGGTTTTTCAGAAATGAAAAAGGGATTCTAAAGACACACCTAATCACACTATTCTATCAAAAATGTTCGAGATAAACTGCTAAAAAACACACTTTCCTGCCCGTTTTATGACACCAAATTTTAGCATAATGTAAACGACGACCTGCTCTTTTAGAAAATATGAAAAAGTCAAGTTCGGCTAGGTTGACCCATTTCACTTGTTTTCAGTCCTCACGCAAAATCAGTGTGTGCGACTTTATGTTCGTTTTGAGGTGCACGGTCACATATATATATATATATATATATACATAGATAAATAAATAAATAAATATATATATATATATATATATATATATATATATATATATTGATTGAGTACCAGGTAGTCTACATGTTGGTGAAGCAATATCATGATATCGAAAGTAAAACAGAAACCAATTTCATGTTGATCACCAACAATTTATTTACAGCACACAAATATTTGAGCGATTCGCTCTTTCTCAAGTGTTGTTGCAAATCGCTCAAAAATTGGTGTGGTGAAGTAAATTGTCGGTGATTAGCATGAACTCGATTTCTGTTTTATTTCATGTATACAGATATACAGTGTATACATGCCTATAGGCATATTGCTTCCTATACCAATATGTGCAATAGTGGTAACTACTACACACTACTAATGATAATGATAACAGCAGGAATATAGATAATTAAGGTGATGTTGTTTTCCAAATTTATGTTGAACGAGTGTCAGATGGGGAAGATGTATTACATGATCATATCCACAAATCATTGATTTTTACATCTGGACTGACTGGAAATTTAATTTGACCTGTTTAATGGGAGAAAAATCAAAAGCACGAACACACATCTTCTTACAATATCATTGCAGGGGGAAAAATGCAAGACATAGGGGTGAGAGGGGTATCAGAAAAATGGCAGGACACAGACAAGGACAGGCGCGCGTCTTAGATTATTTTATACCAAAGCAGATCACGTCTCCGAAGTCAAATAGATCTATCCGAAAGGGGAAAAAAAACACCTGTTTCAATACAGACAACTTTCAGGGAAGAGTGTGAAATAAATAACATAAATGAGTACATGAATATGTGGTCAACGCTGGATTGAGAAGTACCAGTTTGACAGTTTACAAGTTCAAGTAAATATCAAGGGCTATAGCGGCTGTCATACTGTCCGATCAGTGAGTTGACCGTACCGTACTCGCGAGGAGCTGCGGAGGTACCGCTAAGCAACATGGCGGCATGTGCACTGAGGCGTCACATCCGGGGTGCGCGGTGGCGACACCGAGCTCAGCGGGTTGTGAATGGGTATGATTCTTCTATGTGTAAGAGTTCTGTGCTCCGACTCGTATTTGACATTGTTTCTACGTTGTGTGTGTGTGTGTGTGTGTGTGTGTGTGTGTGTGTGTGCGTTTGTGTGTGTGTATGTATTGTGTATTATATTCGCACGTGTGGACGGTACAACTAGATGATAGATCTACGGTAGATACGCGTACGCACCCCGTACGCGGTTTGCCCTTCGCACTTTTCCAGTCTCAAGCGCAGCTGCAGCCCTACCTGTCGCCGCTCATGCATGTTCTATAGTACGTACACAGTGTACATATTTGTAGGTAGAAACGATTCTACACAGGCCTGCTAGCGCTAGTACACTACAGGGGCGACCGCATTCAGCGTCGTCTGGTCAGGCTATCTTACATCAGTAGTTTTGCTCGAATCGTGCAGAAAATTTCCCAGGAAAATCCTTTTTTCCGTCCCAGACCAACAAAAGTATCGTGAAAGGTGAGCTGTATGGCTGGGAAATATCGGTACAACGATGCCGAACATAAGAAGCTTAGGGCCTACAAAATCTCGAAATCGTGTTGTGACCTACCTGTGCGTGGACAATTTGTGAAGCGATGTTTTTACGTGGACCGGCAGGCTGTGGCCCTCGGTTATAAACCGAGAAAACTCCTGAAACCAGATGCAATCCTGTCCATTTGCTCACATGAGTTATAAAACAGAGACACCTCGAGCATCGACTTCGAAGAGAACCGAGGGAAAAAAGCGTAGAGAGGTAAGGAAAGTGGCTAGCTATGTTTAATTTACCGTGGGCCTGCAGCCGGGGTTGGACTGCAGTACAGTGCCACTGAGCTAGCTGCTGCCAGTGCCGACTGGACATGCACGGCAAAGTGGAGCGAAATCATATCCCTACGACCCCCTGTGTTTACCCTTCCCGGCTCACGTCATATTTTTTTTTTCGAGGAAAGGCGATTATCTGACTACTTACAGAAATATTGAGATACAAACAATATTTTTTTTTTGAAGAATTCGACTCTCTCATGCACAGGTTATCTTCGGTTTGAATGCCAAAATCGACTGGACGGAGTCGAGTGTACTGTGTATGTATACATGGTATGGTAAGGATTTGCGCGCGAGAGTGGTTTCTACGCTAAGAAGTATGCAACACGGACGGAAGCTAGAAAACGACCGTGCCTATTTGATGTCAAGTTCATGGTATATTTGGTTTAGAAATACATATAAATTTATGTTTACAATATTAATTTTTCGTAAATTATATATATCTAAGCTTGAAATATTTTGTTTGAAATTATAAAACCACAAACTTTCACATTATACGATAAAATTGCAACTAATCATTTGAACACTTAAATTGGTTTTTAGAGGCACGGCTGTCAACTTGGTGAGTAGGGCATGCACTACGTAGCATCTTTTTGCCGGCTCTTTCACGATCGCTTGCAGGAATTATTTTTCAAAAATCGCGTACGGAGACAATTTTTGATGTCCAAGCGTATAAATTGGTGAAAGTGTATATTTTTTACTCTTCTTAATTATCAGTACAGTGAAAATCTCAGGACTGCTTCCCTTTAAGACCTTTCGTTAGTACCTTGACTTCCATTTCAATCCTCGACGTATCCTCCTTCCCTTCGACACACTTCGTTGCTCTTGCTGAATTTTCCATCTTCTTTCAATTTAGCGCAAGTCATTTTTCACACTCTGGACAAAGAGCGTCAGTGCTCAGCCAAGTGTGAACAAAAAATTGTTTTGTTGATTGCACTTGATAGATGAGACTATTAGGCATGCATAAATAAAAAAAAAAATCTTCCAAATATTTTGAAATGTAATTTAGACATTTTTTTCTTTGAAGTACAACTTATTTTTTGATACGCCCTGTATAGTCATTATTAAACAAAATCACACGAAGCTACAGTACTGCACACCGCCTAAATCATTCTTGTGATTGAGATGAAACAAACAAACAAACAAACAAAGACATGTCGTAGAAACATACAGAAACGATACATATAAAATCAATAAACGGAGCAAAATAATCACCATCGCTGTTGTAGAAAATACATCATGGCTTCATGATCTAACCTCTCAAGGTCAGGAGTATATATTGTAATGTTGTTGTCTTCAGTTAATGACATTTGTGTGTCACAGTAAGGCCGGCTTAACCGCCCCCTCCCCCCCCCCCACTTTTTTTTTGGGCACCCGTATATAGGAATACATAAACGTGTCACCATTTTGGGCCTCCAACTTTTGTGCCCCGGAACCGCCCCATCCCCCCCCCCCCCCATTTTTTTTTTTTCTATTGCACCCGGAAATAGGAATACATTAGGTGTCACCACATTGGGCATCCAACTTTTTACACAGGAAATGGCCAAACAAACAAAAATGAATCAAACCTTTGAGCGCGGTAAGGCATAATGTATGCTTCTGCGTTAAGATTTTGTTTTGCTTTATTTTGTTTTGTTTGTTTGTTTGTTTGTTTGTTTGTTTGTTTTGCTTGTCAGCTGAAGAAACCCGGGAGTGGTATAAGAGTAATGAGAAAGATAGGCCGAAGAAGGCTTTTTCTTTTCTGTTCTTATTTCTTTGCTTGTTATTTCATGAAACACGGAAGTGCCCCCCCCCCCCTTCCCCAATTTTGGAAACGTTCCGCCGGCCATGAACACTACGTGTTTTCCCGAGTAGCCTTTAGCAAAGGCGGCTCGCAATGGACTCCAATACGACGGGCGGTGGACTTGCGCGCACACAGCGATCGGATGGGACCTTTCGCAGCTCGACGGTCGCGTGCTGTGTGTGCGCGTCCATTGCTCTCTGTGTGCGTGTGCTGAAATTTTAGCGAACTGCCTTTGCAAATGGCTATATCCGGAACAGCTTAATGATCCTCAATCTTTACAGAATACAGGTATTGCGCCATCATTACCTCCACCAAAGGGAGGAGGTTATGTTTTCGTTACCGTTTGTTTGTTTGTTTGTTTGTCCTTGTGCAAAATAAATCTAAAAGTAGTTACGGATTTGGATGAAACTTACAGATAAGGTTGAGAATGACACAAGTAACAAATGTTAAAATTTTCTAGTGATCCGAAGTTTTTTTCTTTTTTTTGGGGGGGGGGGGATTTATGAAGGATTTCTGATATTTTGACAGGTATAGGGTCAATGAACTTGGGAGTTCAAGCTGCGCATTTTTGAGGTTTTCAAACGCGCACTAAAGTGCGTGCTCTAGTTTCTGCTAGGGCGAGGCGCGTCGCGCAGGTGAGGGTTTGTGACGTAACACAAACTTCTATTTTGGAAAGTCGGGCGATTTTTCAGCATGACCTTGTATACCTATGGGTAGAAATCACTGATCTCTATAATGGAAGAGCCCAAAGACTTTTAAAATTTCTTTTAGAAGAGCAAGATCAACCACTCCAAAATTACTGCTGAATGCAAACCTCTCACTGTTGTTGTAAAATGTACGAAATATTCACTGTGATTGTCGGTTTTGATAGTGTAATCTATGAATTTTTCCCATTGCTATTTTTTCACTATGAAATCCTCTATATTTTCACATTAAATATATCAAGATATTTGCTAAATATCAATAAAATCTGCCGTCAAGATAACAATGTCTATTGCATAACACAATTAACATTAAACAGTCATTTCGTGGGTGATCACACTGTCATAGGAAAACCCGTCCGTGGTATATTTCCTGTGAAGGGGGAAAGAGAGGATCTGCGACACAAAAGTGCCAGGAGAATATGGTGCATTTTTTCAATCATGAAATTACGAGACGCCAGTTTCAGAGAAGGATCAATTATATAGGGTTTGGTATGATTACACTTTTCAACTCAAATGTAAATAAGGAAAATAACTTCTGGCCATTCAAAATGCATACCTATGTAGAAAATGTGAAGCTGAATTAAACAAAAACATTAACCTATGTGGATGGTGCGCACACACACACAATGAACAAAAACACGACATGCTACGCAACTAGAGCACAACGCACAAAATCTATGACCACGTCAAAAGCGCCAGAAAAGACCCATGTGGCTCAAATGAAGCATCTGGTACCTTTTACACCAGAAATATCTCGTTTCGAGGAAAGTCAAGAATTGTTGATTACGAATATACACACTTGTTTAAATCTGTCAGAGATAAACACTGTCTACCTTTTATGACAAGGTTGCATATGAATTGTATTCCTTCATGTCCTTTCCGAAGTTGCTCGAAGGATCGTTAATCCAAAGGCGAAATAGGGTTCGTAATTCCGAAGATGAAGTAAACTTAACTGTCTTTAGTGACAAAATATGGTGATGTAACAAAGAAGTAGGATATTACGCAGTGGAAACTAAAAAAAAAAAAAGCCACACGCTCAAGTCCCCCACCCCCCCCCCACACACACACATACACGAGAACACGTATTCAAAAACACACAAACACTACGATACACACACTCACTGGCGAACCGGAATACAATCGTAGTTCGTAATTGTATCATATATTAAAAATCGGTACTTTTTTACCCTCTCCTCCGTATATCCCAATTATCGTCTGCTACATAATCAGAATGAGCCAATATTGACGTAGAACTAAGCGGGTACCTAAACAACCAACAACAACAACAAACACACACACACACACGCACACACACACACACACACACACACACACAGAAATGCCCCTATGGCGACTGGTATGTCTCCACCATAATGCATGGTTCTCCTTATAGGTTTATAGCACAATGCCGTGACGTGTGATATCAGTTTCACATAATACCTATCGAAAAAATATCAAAATGACAGGTTGTCACAAATGTGATGAATGTTCACTTTCGATGAACTAGGTTTAATTGGATGAATACCTATATTATCTAAGAGTACGGGTATTTGAGGAGTCGAAGATTTCTACTTACTTTGACCTGTTCATAAGTTTAAGGAAGAAATGTAGCACTTTCACTTGACCTTTGACGTTTTGACCTCTGACCCTATACGGCAAGGTACTTCCAAGAGAATCTCATTAGTAATACTTGTAAACACTGAGTTTCAAGAAAAATCCTGAAAGCATCCCATAGATAAGAGGAAAATAGTGAAATTTGGAGGAGTTAACCTTGACCTTCGACCTTTCACAAATGACCCCTACATTCATTACATAATCACTGCCTGTCAGTGCATGCGTACGTTCTCAGTTCCATGAAGATATCTTAAACCATTTGCGAGATATGGAAAAAAAAGTGAACATTTAATATTTTCACCTGAACTTGGACCTTTGACCTCGCGATACAAAACTCTCTCTGGTGAATCTTCATTTGTGACCGTGCACCACAAAACGCACAAAAGTCGCATGCAGTGAATTTGTGTGAGGACTGAAAATAGGTGAAATGGGTCAACCTAACCAATCTTGAGTTGTTTATATTTTCTGAAAGAGCAAGTCTTCTACTACATTATGTTAACGTTTGTTATCACCAAACAAACAGGAAACTGTATTTTTAGCAGTTTTTCTCAAACACTTGTAGAACAGTGTGAATAGATGTTTCTAAGAGAGTCCACATATCATTTCTTAAAAATCCTGTACACACTCTTCACATTCAACTCTCATAACTTTTTACAGATAATCCTACTGCTTTGAAAGCTGTCATAAATCATGAACAAAATGTGTATATAAAGCATGCATAATCTATGCTTAATCTCTATAATCCCGTCATTGTTATCATTCCGGTGGTTAACACCCTGTAGTTGTTGTTTTGTCCCATTGATGGCACAGCTAGCATGGCTTGGGAAAAAATATGAAAAAATATATATACTATATAATAGACTCTTTCCCTCAGAGCCTCTTTTCTCAGCTCACAGTTTTGCAGAGTGTGTGCTTTCTTTCCAACATTTAGATAGGTTAGGAGAGTCTGTTTAAATTGAGTTATACATCATTTTTATATAACACATCTTTTTTCTTGTGAGGAGGAGACCTTAGGTGGCTTCTTGTAAGAATTGTTTCTATTTATACGTAATGTATGGCTCATCATAATGATGTCATTGATGACTATGGGAGCATACGGCGGAGAGGGACATTATGCTTAGAGTTAGAGTTAATTTTTCTATTAACAATGCAATTTGCGAATTGTACGATTGTAGTCCAGTTCACCAGTGAGTGTATCGGGGTGTTTGTATATTTTCCACATCTCTGGTGTATATGCATATTCTCGTTCAATTTCAACCGCGTAATATCATACCTTTTGTCATATTCGATTTACCTCAAATTTTATCTCATTTTTTTTTTCGAAAAGAACATAAACATTTCACTTTCTTTGTTAAAAGAGAATAAGGTTGCAGAATCAAAACAAAGTAAATTGAGAAGAATATAATTGTGGAACCTTGGAGTAACAATAACAAAATATTTCAGTCTTCGGTTTCTAAAGGAAGTTCATTTCATTTTCGGAATTTGAACTTTATTTCGTTTTCAGATGAACGATTCTTCGAATACCTTCGACAAAGAAAATGAAAGAAGACAGTATTAACTCTTAACGTGCCATGGTCGCCGATCGGCGACCATAGTCCTGACGTGCCATGGTCGCCGATCGGCGACTAAGAAGAGCAAGAAAACTCCTGCTCATTAAAATGTTTGTGGTATCATAATTACTTGCACTATGAAACTGCCATTGATATATAATGATAGCAGATAAGTGTATCTATCGTTTGAACTAAATATTTGTGTATGCTTACATAGGATTTTTTAGAGTAAATTCATGATTTTTCGACAAGGTATGTTTTCTTCGCGCCGGGAAAATTCGGCGTGAGCGCACCCTCTGTGAGCTGTGTATAAATCAAAAGTCTCATTGGTAAACCACGCGTGTGTACGCTATTGAGTCTGCGTGTCTTTTCTATGAGGTTCCAGTCGTCTTGTTCCGCTTGGATGCTGTCCTGCGGGACGGCTGAAAGCATGCTTTCATTTTGTCCCTCAGAGAAGGTCAGCTTTTATTTTGACGGTCAAGCCTTTCATCCTTTTGTCTGTTTGATGTACTGTAATCGTCCCGACGCTTACATACAATCAGATACAAAAGAAGAAAACGCCTTTGTCCTTGTGTATGCACGCGTACCAGCAAGCGAAAACTTGACTCGTGAACTAAGCCGCACGGCACATCCATATAATTTGCGTTGACGTGATCGTCATTGTTTTTAGCCTGTCATTGCCGGTCTCCTTGTCCAAATGAAAGTGAATACCAGGAGAAATTTAGGTTGGCGTACTTTAGGACTAAAGACAGAATGGTAGAAAAAGAGGGGGAGGTGAAAAGGGTATAAAAATACCCAGGTATAGTCCCCTTTTGTGTATGAATGTGTCATTACATAATATCATTAGCGCTAGAAAGAGTTCGATATACACACCTTGAGAAAGGGAAGTACTGAATACATAATGCAGCTGGTATGGTAGTGCCCGACATCATAGTAATTTCGTACGCATATTTCTGCGTACTTACGATCTTCAATACTCGCGGGACCTCGTAGACTGGCCTCACAAATCGTTTATAAGGACCGAAACCGCAAAAATAGAATGCAACACAAAAATGCAAAAACGTTAAGAAATTCACATTTTACCTCAGATTTAGAAGAAGATGTCGATTTATCGCAAGATTTTATCATGGGAACTATTCAAAATGTTCGTATTAGACATTTTGCGGTGAGAAAAAAAAAATGAGCCTCATTAGCCGATTCTTTTTCTCTTTGTCCTCCCCTCGGTAAGAATACTAGTAGGTACATGTAGTGAACCTTGGGTAAGAATTGTGGTTCTGGTGCAAGAACAAGATGTGAAAGCATTGACTATGCCATTACGAAAATCATGTACCTAATTATAATGCGATTTTTTTTTTTTTTGCGGTTGTAAAAGACAACTTTTGATTTTTTTTTAATTTTTTGGAGAGAAAGATATACTTGAAGCCTATTCTCCAAAAACCTGAGTGAATAATTTGCGTACTTTTGCTGAATTCGTATTTTCAGGACTTTGTGAATAACCGGTGTTATTTTTTGCCGACATTTCATCCACTTTGTGCTGAATTCAAAGCCACAAAAAAAAAGGCGTTCGGTGATACGATCCGCTCTCCTACTGTATACATAGTAAACGATTCATAGACATTCACAAAGCACACATCGCGATAGCTAATGTCCTATCTTTTTGGCCCTTTGTATGCGTTTATTGTGTACTTTCTTCTGACGATAAGTGTCCCATGTTTTGCAAAATGGTAAAGTGCTCAACAAAACTAGTCAACAAAAGGAATTCCAATGTTGACATTGATCAAATCCAAAAACGTACGTGAAGGACTTTCCAAGATAGCGGAAGTCATTCAAACTGACTAAACTCTCACTAAAACCCTGTGGACTTACGAACCTTGCGATATGTCTTTATTTCTTCTTATTGTTGTTGTGTATCAATGAGCTCCTCATATACTTGGCGAGCAACTCTCTTGCACTTCCTCTTCTACAAAATTTCGTGAATAAATTTGGCAAATACAACAGATCACAGTACTGTAGGCTGTCTTACTTGACACCTGACGCTGTTTTACGTAATTTGTGCAAAGTGCAACGTGATTTTAACCTTTTTTTAGCTTAGCTTTTTTGTTCTAATCTAAGATAGAACTAAGTGTACCCGTATAATCAAACCTTTTGTTGTGGAACTTGCCTTGATTCTTGTTTGTGTGTTGTTTGATATGTGTGTGTGTGTGTGTGTTCTTTTTTTTGGGGGGGGGGGTACTATCCATACAAACGATCAAGACGCAGCCTTTTTCAATATTCAATAATTGGTGCAATTTGGTCATACAAGAATGTCGTTAACTCAAATCTTTACTTCACAAAATAAGTGAAGAAGTCGAGGTAAAATTATTATATCTCTCTATGATATATGAATAACTTCAAATTATTGTTGTAACGTTAACCTCAATATCCATCTGTCCCTTCTCTCTCTCTCTCTCTCTCTCTCTCTCTTTCTGACAGAATCGCTTTGTCTCTCAAACTCTTGTTGTTACTAATACCCTATTGGCGAATTTCATTTCTTCTTTTTTTTCTCTCTCTCTCTCTTTTTTTTTTTGGGGGGGGGGAGAACTATATACTCTAAAGAGGAATTGCTGTACAAGGCTTCGTGCATTGTTTCTTCGTACCTTGCGTCTCGTATGATTTGATGCGGATATAAAAACTGTTAGCTTACATGTTGACGTTGTTGTACAGTACGTTTGCATGGAGTGTATGATTTGATGAATTCCTTTGTTGTGCATGTTTTCAGCTTCGCTTATTATACTTTTCCAACCTTACATGCAACTAAGTGTGCTAATAATCATACTCTTGCTTTGTTTGTATGTGTGCTTTTGAGTCTTGTTTGTCGGTTGTTTATTTGATTTTGTGTTTTTAGGCGAAGAAGAAACTGACGACCTCGATCTATGTATGTATACAATATATATATATATATATATATATATATATAGAGAGAGAGAGAGAGAGAGAGAGAGTAAGAAATATACGCATATAATATACTTATATATTTATATATATATATGTATGTATATATACATATATATATATGTATATATATATTATATGCACACATGTTTATTATTATTATTATTATCGTTATACTGTATGTCATAGATAACTATTTTTGGAACGTCGAGTTCCATTTCCATTCGTCACTTTCTCTCTCTCTCTCTCTCTCTCTCTCTCTGTCTTTCTGGCAATAGTATTCTCTCTTCAAACTGATCTCACTCCACATATACAACCTGTTACTGAATATACATTGCACCTTCTCTCGTCAATATCTCTAGATACTACTAGTATCCTTCAGTAGTTACATACACTTCAGTTTTGCAATCTCACTATAATTGATCAGCTTTGATCTGACATTACACACTCAGCAACGCTGATTAAATTACAAATAAGAAACAGATGAGTATAGTTTATCTCTTTCACTCGTCACTGTGAATAATGCTTTATTTTCAATTCCTCATTCACACGATGACTAGTGATATCCGGAAAAGAATTCACTGCTCTTACATTGACAACTTACATGCATGTAATATGTGGTGATATGACAATTACTTATTCAAATGCGATCGTGGAACTCGCTGTAAAATCATGACAGCGGCTACTTATTGTTGAAGAGCCAAGGAATAATTACACAATGACATAAATAACCCCACATAATCTAAAGTTTGATAAGATACACCATTGAATTCATAAACACAATATACCATCGAGATTCAGAATTGCCACTGACAAGTATACATTGTAAGTGTAATGAGCACTACACAAATCCATAATTCCATAATTTGTCGGACATATGTATGTATACAAAATAAATTACTAGTACAAGTTGATAATAAACTAGTGCTAGTGGCACAATCACTGGCATATCACTGGTTACTCATGGGGATCGATTTGACCCATAATATCAACCTTTTCTGATAATACAAGAACTTGTGAGCTACATCTCAATAAATTATCACATTGTCATTGATATTTTGTGTATAACCATATCATCAATATGAACGTTTATCTCTTTGTACAGTATTTGATTTTTTTAATGCTATTAATTACTATTTCGAAGACTTACGGATAATAAATAACCAATCCTTACAATTACGGGAATATCACCATTATTGAAATGTACATACATTGTGTGTACACTGTAAATAGGCAATGTAATATGAGAGATAACTTGGCAGAGAAATTCATGTCTAAAGATTTCACGTTACCCTGGCTAATGACATAATCATTGGTAACTGGGATCGATTTGACAGACAATAACCACCTGGTTTTGTGTACATGCAAATGAGTACAAGTGAGAGTACACGGAACGTTTCTTTTGGGGTGAAGTTCAGACAGATATCGCGATTATACTTCAATACATCTCAGTCTTGGATCGTAAAACCAATAATGTCCATGTAATTACAATGAATCATGCACCTGGAAATGCTTGCCATCTGTGAGCTGTAATTTGAACATGCATATTCTATAAGCAACGGTAGACAGGCCTATACACGACAAGTTCATGACATTGTTTAGAGTTCATGTCATCAGAAGACTCAGTGTTTGTGACCTATGATCGGAAATCTTTTCTGGTGTGGTAGATCTCGAAACACGGGATGCAACACATAGCAAGTCCACATTGTCGGCAGTATGTCCTCGTCTGTCTTCGCCTTCCCCTCCTGCGGTCCGAACACACGTAGCAGTCAGGACGATGTTGTCGATCTTCGAACTCTGCTGGGAAGTGGCGCTCAGTCAGTCTTGCCTCGTTGTCGGCGATGGGAGGTGACGGTGTCCGACGATAGCGAGATGCTCTGTAGCCGTTCAGCAGACCCTCAATCACCCGACATCTGAAGTCGCGCGTGGACATCTTGTGGCCAGCCATGCGAAATGCGATGTAAGCGTTCACGAGAGCTACTTCCATGGTGAAGTGGTAGGTTACGCGGTATCCCTTGATTTTCTTATGAGGGTAGCGGTAGTAGGACATGCGTTGATCCATTTTGTCCACGCCGTTCATGAACCTGTTGTACACGTCAACAGTTGCTGGCTTCTGAATCGTACGGCGACCTCCTTCGGCGTTCTTACTCCGTATCTGCTTCTGTTTGAGATCGTTGCTGCTGACGGTCGACAGCACGTTCACGAGTTTCACGTCATGCCAAGTCACTGCTGACATCTCCCTCCCTTTGGCGAAAAACACGGGATCGTCACCTTTCGCAAGGTGCAGACCACCACGTCGGATCTCTTCTGGAAGTCCTCGTCGGTTGCTCCTCACCGTTCCACAGGCTCCAAGTCCGTTCCGTGACAGATCCTCGTAGAGCTTTACGGAACTATAATAGTTGTCCATCACGATCACGCGATCCGTGTTGTAGAATGGCTCCGTCAGCTGTTTCACCAGGGCTTCAGTGGCGCTGTCCCCATTGTCTTGTCCCTCGGCTCCGACATACTGCCGCCACCGCAGACAAAATCCCGTTTGGGCGTCACAGAGCATCCAGAATTTTATCCCCCATTTCCGTGGTTTGTTTGGGATGTACTGTCTGTAGGAGATTCTTCCTTTGAACGGCGCCAAGCTCTCGTCGATTGACAGGTATCCCCCGGGAAGGAAATGCTCAAGGTACGTCGGCTGGGACATATCGATGAGGGGGCGCGTCTTGTGAAGGGGGTCGAAACCGGGCTGTCCACGGGGCACGAGCTTCTCGTTGTCATTGAAATGAAGGAAGGTGTTCAATAGCTGAAATCGATTCCTGGAAATGACGTCGGCAAACCCAGGAGTCACTAAGATGTCGGAGTTCGTTTCCCAGTACTGAGGCACAGATGGCTTTGACACCAGTCCCATCGCTATTTGAAGTGCGGTGAAAGCGCGTATCTCCTCCTCATCGGTGTCCAGCCATACGCCGAATCGAGAAGCCTCTGGGAGGGGCGCTGGGCAATCGAAGAATTGTTGCGCATACTTGTTCGTTTCATCTGCTATGTGGGCAAAGATGGGAGTCGGATAGAACTTCGTAAAAAAGTCCACTGGCTCCAATCCTTCAGCGTCGAAAAGTAGTCTGGGTTGGTCGTCATACACTCGTCGACTTGACTTGAATCGCTCGTCAGGCTCAAGTCTCCGCCAATCGTGATCGGAGAGTGGTTCAGCATGAGTTGTTGGATGAGGCGGAGGTAGATCATTGAGGTGGTCATCGTCACCTCCATCAGCTTCGTCGCCTGACGAGTCTTCAAACAGTGATTCACCGTGCTCTTCAAACTCCGGGAGAAGACGTGAGGAATCACGTTCTTCTGTGCTTTCACTGCTACGAGATGATTGCGTGTCTTCTTCCCAGTTGTTATCTACAATATCCTCGATTTCGAAGTCAGAGTCCAACATGAAATCACGGACCTCTTCGGCAGTGAACTCACGCCTTCGCCGTTTTCTCGGTGGAGCCATAGAAGCGAGCACACTTTAGCTCATTCAGGAGAGACTGATAGAGTATTTAGAGATTATGAAGCAGTAACGTTGTTGAATCGCAGGAGAGATCGAGATAAATGATGATCACTGGCAATTTCCCCCTTCTTATGTAAGTCAATGTGATCAGTTCGGGTGATAGAATAGCAGGATTAAAACTATCAACGTTCGATACCTTCGCCAATCACGTATAAGCAAAGGTTATTATAGCTCTAGAATAAAACTTTCGTTTGAAAGACCTGAAAAGAAAGAGTACCGCCTATTTCCAAAACCTAGCCTATAATAAAGACGCGGCACGCGTGAATAGATGTTTCATGGCCACCGCCACCTCACCGCGGATACAATAAGAGTGCCTTATTTGCATAGATGAAAGCGCCTACCGAAAGACCGCCACAAACAAAAGAAGGCCTTGACACCCAACCTTGGTCATGGTCTATTACATTCGAAAAACATGTGTCAGTATTTTGTTGGTCAAACTATGGAAATACATGAAAATATCCTGTCGAAACAAGAATATCGGTCTGTAAACACTCGTAAAATAATTGGGAATGAATGTTTTGAACTGGCAGTAATTCAATTGCGAATGTCAACCTTACCTTTTCCCTGTTATATTGTACCTTTTCTCCCAGCAGATTCAAACGCGTTAATAATTGTGACAAACTATAATTATCATGCAGTTGATTTTAGTCAGTAAATCTAAGTTTCATCAAATATGTCAGCGAACTAAACATTGTAATAAAATGAAGTACATTCATTTCAATAAACCATTACCATGTCGATTTAAAAGACACATGTACATATATATATATATATATATACACTCATATATACAGAGTGGGAAAAGATAAAGGCATTCATGGACGTATAGATAACGTACATGTTTCACGTATATACAGTATACACACATTCGTTGAACTACGTTCGTGAATGCCCTTATCTTCTCACCCTGGATGAATAATGAAGTAGCTACATGTACACTTGTTCTGTACAAGGTCGAGGCGCCTTCTCTTTCTCGCTCTGTCTCTCTCATTTTATATATATATATAAGTAACAAAAGATAAGTAACAGAAATACAATGAATAATACAATAATGTAAAATGAATTTTGTTATTGTTCTCTCAGTATCAACACTTGAGAAAGGGCGGCGAGACGCTCGAAAATTTGTGTGAAGAAATAAACCGTTGGTGAATACAGCATGAACTTTGTTACAGCTTTGTTACTTATCTTTTTATCTTGCCAACACGTGGGCTACCTTATCAACATATATATATATATATATATATATATTCATATTTTTAATACACATATGTGTATCTTTATAATATTAATAATTTTGCCTTATTCTGTTCAAATGTATGCAAATTGGTTGCTTTTTTGCGCGCTTTTGTGTTTACGTCCCAAGCCCTTGAAAAAGACTGGTAACTCCGTCGAAAGCTTGGGAGAGTAAAAGGCTATTAGTGAACATTACTGCAACGTCTGCGAGCAGTCTTTCCCGTCACACCTACACATAAATATAATTCAGCACCCACAACGTAGGAGGCCAAGCCCGCTTCACCTTATATGTTGTATATATATGATTATATATAATGAAACGTTTAGTCCGCGTGTTGGTACCAGTAGGTATAGAAAAGATGAAAAAGTAGAGTGGTAATGCATTTTGACAGTCTTCATCTTCATCATCATTTTTTCTGTCTACATGTATATAGAAATATATATATATATATATATATATATATATACCAAAATATATGTATCTTACATACAATTATAAATTCAGCAATGTTATAACAACTGCACTTGATAACCTAGGACGGCGCTTCTTCTCTGTCATAATAGTATAGGACAAAATATGTACCATGTAAAGCAGAACATAAAAATGCTTCTCCTTCATGCTTCAGTCAGATTTTTTTATCCCGTTTTGCAAAGCTTCTTCAGCATACATAATACCGTGTTGTTGTAGCCTATAAGAAAAGCAATCAGCTTTTGTGAGAAAAAGGAAAGAAAGAACACAGACAAGTTTCAAACGTAAAACTTGCCATTCATCTCTCTCATCTTGACCACACAGTGGTATAAACACGAACTAAAGATTTGCCACGCAAACGCTAAGAGGACGCTAATCAGGCAGATCATTATGTTCTGAACATGCGCGACACAGCCAACAGCCATGATCATTGTCCAACACGGGAGGCTGCGCCGTCTTGATGTTAGCGTCGCCGATCTGAAGAACTCGCTGTTACCACAGATCAGAATTGAAGATCTCGGGTAGTAGAATACCCATTTCCATGAATTTTGGATACTAGAGGTATTCACATGTGCATAAAAAAATCACACTATCGATCGAGATAAATGATGATCACTGGCAATTTCCCCCTTCTTATGTAAGTCAATGTGATCAGTTCGGGTGATAGAATAGCAGGATTAAAACTATCAACGTTCGATACCTTCGCCAATCACGTATAAGCAAAGGTTATTATAGCTCTAGAATAAAACTTTCGTTTGAAAGACCTGAAAAGAAAGAGTACCGCCTATTTCCAAAACCTAGCCCATAATAAAGGCGCGGCACGCGTGAATAGATGTTTCATGGCCACGCCACCTCACCGCGAATACAATAAGAGTGCCTTATTTGCATAGATGAAAGCGCCTACCGAAAGACCGCCTCAGACAAAAGAAGGCCATGATATCCAACCTTGGTCATGGTTTGTTACATTCGAAAAACATGTGTCAGTATTTTGTTGGTCAAACTATGGAAATATATGAACTTATCCCGTCGAAACAAGAATATCGGTCTGTAAACACTCGTAAAATAATGGGGAATGAGTGTTTTGAACTGGCAACACCTCAATTGCGAATGTCAACCTTACCTTTTCCCTGTCATATTGTACCTTTTCTGCCAGCAGAATCAAACACGTGAATGATTGTGACAGACTATATTATCGCGCAATTGATTGTGGGCTGTAAATCTAGGTTTCATCAAGTATGTCAACGAACTAAATATTGAAAAGAAATTAAATATTCATTTCAATAAAGCATTGTCATGTCGATTTAAAAGATATACATACATACATAATATGCAGAGTGGGAATAGATAAAGGCATTCATGGACGTATAGATAATTCAACGTACATGTTCCACGTATACACACATTCGTTGAACTACGTTCGTGAATGCCCTTATCTTCTCACCCTGGATGAATAATGAAGTAGCTACATGTACACTTGTTCTGTACAAGGCGCCTTCTCTTCCTCGCTCTCTCTCTCTCTCTTATATGTATAATATATATATATATATAATATATATATGTATATATATATAACAGCAACAAATAGTTTCTTCTCGGAGTCCTAAGAAAGTATAGATTCACTACAGTAGGTCAATATAAACTCCGTTGGAGACGTAAAGTGTCAAATGTATTGACTTGACAAAGCCCTATGGGCGAAAATGCGTCAAATTTATGTCTCCAACGGAGTTTATATTGACCTACTGTTGTGAATATATATATATATATATATATATATATATATATATATATATATATATATATATATATATATATATATATATATATATATACCTTTATATACGATTTTGCCTTATTCTGTTCAAATGTATGCAAATTGGTTGCTTTTCTGCTTTTGTGTTTACGTTCCAAGCCCTTGAAAAAGACTGGTAACTCGGTCGAAAGCTTGGGAGAGTAAAAGGCTATTAGTGAACATTACTGCAACATCTGCGAGCAGTCTTTCCCGTCACACCTACACATGAATATAATGCAGCACCCACAACGTAGGAGGCCAAGCCGCTTCACCTTGTATGCTATATATATATATAGATTATGATTATGTATTATGAAACTCATAGTCCGCGTGTTGGTACCAGTAAAGAAAAGATAAACAAGTAGAGTGGTAATGCATTTTGACAGTCCAACAGTGCTATTTATTAGCACATTCGGACTTTCAAAATTCATTACCATTCTACTTCTTCATCTTTTCTACCGACATGTATATAGAAGTATATATATATATATATATTTTGACAGTAATGTTATAACGACTGCGCTTGATAACCTAAGACGGCGCTTCTTCTCTGTCATAATAGTATAGGACAAAATATGTACCATGTAAAGCAGAACATAAAATGCTTCTCCTTCATGCTGCAGTCAGATTTTTTTGTTTATTCCGCTTTGCAAAGCTTCTTCAGGATACATAATACCGTGTTGTAGCCTATAAGAAAAGCAATCAGCTTTTGCGAGAAAAAGGAAAGAAAGAACACAGACAAGTTTCAATCATAAAACTTGCCATTCATCTCTCTCATCTTGACCACACAGTGGTATAAACACGAACTAAAGATTTGCCTCGCAAACGCTAAGAGGACGCTAATCAGGCAGATCATTATGTTCTGAACATGCGCGACACAGCCAACAGCCATGATCATTGTCCAACACGGGAATCTGCGCCGTCTTGATGTTAGCGTCGCCGATCTGAAGAACTCGCTGTTACCACAGATCAGAATTGAAGATCGCGGGCAGTACAATACCCATTTCCGTGAATTTTGGATACTAGAGGTATTCACATGTTCTTAAAAAAAATCAAACTATCATTTTTTAGCTCTGTATTATTCAATTTTCAAAACAGATTCAAATTCTGTCCATTCCAGTTGCATTACTCCTGTCTCGATACCGGTGGGACGTGGCTGTTGTGATGGGTCCGTACATGTATTTCCATAACCATCCTCCATCATGTCTATAGCAACGTGGATTGACTGTATGCATTGTGCCAACGATTTTCGTGTACATTTTTCAAGAAGTGATTATGTCAGTAATGCATCTAATTGTTATCAAAAAAAGAAAATCAACAAGCTGTATACAGGTACTTGAAATACGTGGGGTACCTTGTATGAAGAATGTGGTAATGACAGGGTGTTGAAGGAAGGCCTCTGATTTCGACGGACTGTGAGAAAAAATAGGAAATGATTATCATTAGCGCAGATAGGGTCTTTACCAAGAAAGAAGAGTCAATCAGAGCAACGTACAGAACAGAAACCAAGAATTCAAGAGACCTCCCCTGATGGTAGCATAAGTTGTGAAGATTTTGCATGTTCAAAGAAAGCTTTAGTTCATGAATAAACGCAGTATAAGCATATACAAACTTCGCCTTTTGTGAGAGTTCTTTCGGTCGACTTTCAAATGCAGTGAGCATCGCGGAGCTGCAAGAAAACGATACATGTTTTATGAAGACTAGAAGAGCCCTATGATAGTTATAGTCGAAGCCTGTGAATGAAACTTATATACTAGCGTGACACCTACGCTTTATTGAACATGGTTTGAGTTTTTAGGTCAGTAAAACACGTTTCCAAATTAATCTTTGACAGGAATTACTTCGACTCCCTTTGCCTATAGCATATTTTGCTTCATTTCTGTGCACAACAAAATATGAGTTTCAGTACCACCTGTGTTCTGCATTCATTCCTTGAAACCCTTCAGTTTGTAGCGAAATGAAGCATCATCCTATATGCATCCTACAGCATACGAGTGATTGCATGGATGTATACGAAACTACAAACGTGAAAAACAGCTCATTCTGTATTTGGCGTGTACATGCATTCATTTATTATGTATAATTATTATCATCATTGAGCGTATCTAATTGAACTCATGAACCAGACGGCGAAAACTTCCCCCTTCCTTTGCAGCGATAGTGATTACTATTGACATTGAGATTATCGTAACTTCACAGTCAATTATGCCTAATGTGAATAACAAGTCAACGATCAGAAATGAAGAAGTTGAGGGGCAAGATATAAAGAGAGAGTGAGGGAGAGAGAAAGAGAGGGTGAGACAGAGCACATACTTTGATTTATGCAAAGGCACGATCAGTGATCGAAATCATAAAAATTGATAAAGAAAAGTATGAATAATGAAGCTAGCATTCTACGCTACACCGGGACGACTGAACTTCGACAGTATAGAGTGTAAATACTGTTTCTGCTAGAGAAAAAGATGACACTCTGAGTTACAAGACGTGTAGTGAACAGAATTAGCAGCAATAAGAAAAGCGCCTCAGATCTTCCGACAGAAGATAGCTGTATTGACTATACTGCTGAATAACGTAAACTAATCAGGAGCGATTAGCGAGTAAGGAGACGTAATTTCAAAAGAGAGATAATGACATCAAAAAAGCCCACATTAGCAGAGTTTCTAAAGGTTGTCTTTATGTTTGTAGTTTCTTTTCGTTGTTTGTTTGTTTGATTGATTGACATCTTGTTTCTTTGCTTGATATTTTGTTGCCCCGGCGGCTCAATCCCACTTACCAGCATTGCCTTCTTCTTTATAGCTGCTACACGGGTACGATGATTTTGAAGTCCTTTGATTCTCTCTTTCTATCATTTTGCATCATGGTAATTTTGTTGGAAAGATTTTAGTTTTTACTGCACCTCAAATGTTTTCCCTTATGTTTTTTTTTTTTTACCTCAAATAACGTGATCATACTAATCATATAATGTTTAACAATTTTATATATATTTTCTTTTTTTTTCAAAACATAAGGATGCGTGCTTGACTTGATCATATTCTTTGATGTGTGGATGCATGACTTTCGCGACGGATGAGTGCTAGACTTTACATTCTGATTTTGCAGTTTTCTCCGATATTACTAAGGTTGTGAGACGTTAGCGGTTAAAATGTCGGGAAATGAATCTGCCGTCATGCGAAGGTCCAGCATCAAAACACTTTTCCGAAGTGAAGTACAATTTCTGGGATACCTCTAATATCGCTGATATTCTGTTTGTAAGTGTTACCCAACACCCAATGTACCGATCACGTCAAAAAGCAAAGTAATAGATTTTTTCACATGGTCATAATATTGGTGCGATACGAAAATGAAACTCACTAAGCTCCAAAATAATTTCAGTAAACAATGATATTGTTACCGATCAAAATCTTTTGAAATATTCAGAAATACGCAAACCAAAAATCACTCTCTCCATTTCTTTACGCCTCCCCCCCCCCCGAATCACCGCACTGCAGTGCACGCAAATGAACTATCAGTAACCTTTGTTTATTTCATATGGATGTGTAGTTCTTGGTCTGTGTGCCATTATGTCCTTCATTTTGAAATAGACTAATTAGTTTGAGAATTTCATATTCCTACAAAACGATGTTCGCATACAGTTCGCGGGAATATTAGACCTAGATGAGGGTCTGATTGCTCTTCAAAATCTGGTGAACGTTTCAGAATGAGGATTATGTAGATATGTGTAGTGCTATATTTTCAAATTCCACTTTGTTCCACGTATCTGGTTTCAGCCAGCGCTAGGCGCAACAAGCACGTGGCTTCAATTGCAGGTTTCAGCGGCTGTCCTCGTGGTGCTGTGAGTAAATCGCTTGTTGTGAGCCAAACACGCGTCGTTGTTATGAAGTTACTAAGGTTACACTTTAGTCATGCCGCGATCGCTTTGGTGGTGGGTAGCTACGCAAAACAAGGAACTGGCCATTGATCGATTACTCGTAGACTTTTGATGAAATAATAAGGAAGGCATGCGCCGCATTGTCAATAAGATATTTTTTGGTCCGACAGTGTAGCACATTGTTCAAGGCATCCTCGGATTATCTCCGCCTGTGACCATGGGCTCGCACGCCAACGAGCCCCTCACCGACAAAGGACTGCCGATTTCAATAGGGCACGCTCGCCCCTCACACTAACAAAAGAGGGATTACTGTTGGCACTTCCTGCTCAAATGGATAAAAGAGTGGAAAGACTCTCCTCCAAGACCCGGGACAATTACCTTTACTCTCAAAGAGGAACCGGGACTTAATAACTAAAGTTTGGGAATGAACTACTCGGTCAAAAAAGTAAATTGCATGGGCAAAACAAACTGCGAATATCTTTGAAAGTATACGACTCTAGTTGACAAATGTGGTATCATTCGAAAGAAAAAATGTATATCTAAAACTTTGTCACAGAGTCAAACACACGTTCTATTGAAGAAAATTCACAATTAATTCTTCCTTTTCATGCTACCCAAAATTTCTTAATAATTTTTTTATGATATGATTTCTTTCAGCAATATTTCAAATTAGGATAAATATTACTGCAAACTGACGACATGGCACGAAAGAATTACCATTTCTCCACATTTTTTGTGCAGACAACATTTCAAAACAAGCAGTAATTACAGAGATATGACAGTTTGAAATTACCCTGTCTATCCAGATTCGGAGCTTCCGAGCACTGGCTAAAAATCTCTGGCACGTTAGGGGTTTTGGGCCTGGCACATTAAGAGTTAATAAAATAAAAAGACAGATGGGAAGTGTTTATTTCTTACAAATCTCAAGAAATAAGTATGTACGTAATCAACAATAGCTTTCCTCTAAACGAGATATTTCTGGTGAAACGGTGCCAGACGCTTCAACTGAGCCACACAGATCTTGACTGGCGCTTTGGACTCAGTCATAGATTTTGCGTATTGCACCCCACTTTCTTAACATGTCGTTGTTGTTGTTGTTTTTTTTGCATCATCCACATGCTTATTGTAGTTTTTTTAATTTCGCTTCACATTTGTCTGCACAGTTATGCATTTCGAATGGACAGAAGAGATAACCTCATCTACATAAATGTTTGTAAAGAAAATGTTAATCAGCATAACATTCCTGTACCTCCATCATTAATCCTTCTGTTAGACTGGCGTCTCGTAATTTTGTGATTGCAGAGACTGCACAATATTTTTCCTGAGCCTTCGGCTTTGCAGGAATCCTTTTGTGTCGCAGATCCTCTCTTTTCCCTTTCACAGGAAATATACCACGTACGAGTTTCCCTATGACAGTGTGAACACCCAAGAAAACGTCAGGAAATGCCTGTTTTAATGGTGCTAGGCAATAGAGATTGTAAACTTGACGGCAGATTCTATTGATATTTACCAAATATCTTAATATATTTAATATGAAAATATAGATGATTTCAAAGACACAAAAAAAATACCTATAGGAAAAATACAGAAATTACACTTTCAAAACCGACAATCACAACGAATGTTTCGTAGACTTTACAACAACAGTGAGAGGTTTACATTCGGCAGTAATTTTGGAGTAGTTTCCACGTGCAAAACCCTCATGAATTTTCAAATGCATGTACAGGCTGTAGTTGCATTGACTGTCATCATTCTCTTATTTGAAGTAGGGTAAGATGTTATACATCTCAAAATAAATGGAAAAGAATGACAAAATACTATGATAATGTGAAAGAGACAGGGAAATCCTATTTTCACTGAAAGACAACATGTATTATACTTAGGAGAGTAGACTAGGATTCCGCTGGGCTCTGCAATGTGTTTTGATTGACATTGGTGCTCAGCCAATGAAACTTCGATATTGAAGACTGGCAATTGTCTTGCCAAGCCCGGTTCCCCGCCTCTATTCGAAGGTTTCTTACTAGACGTATTTTTAGTCGATCGACTACCACAACGTCCCGCCCTCTATTGACTGGCAATCAAAGACTGATTAAAGGGACACAGTCCTCACGAAATTAAAAAAAAAAAATATGTTGTTGTTGGTACCTCCAATGAACTATTTTCACCAAAAACAAACTTTAAAATCACCAAATAAGCTCGTACATTTTGGTTGAAAAAGTGTGACTCTGCATGGTGAATATGCTAATGAGCAAGTCTTGGCGGAGAGTCATACGTCGTCGATGCACAACTCTTCCCAGCCGTGTTCTGCTCGTAAATCCGTACGCTTCCTAGTTTACCCGGATGCATGAAGACGTCGGTGGCTACTCCGACTCGTATTTGACATTGTTTCTACGTTGTGTGTGTGTGTGTGTGTTTGTGTGTGTGTGTATGTATTGTGTATTATATTCGCACGTGTGGACGGTACAACTAGATGATAGATCTACGGTAGATACGCGTACGCACCCCGTACGCGGTTTACCCTTCGCACTTTTCCAGTCTCAAGCGCAGCTGCAGCCCTACCTGTCGCCGCTCATGCATGTTCTATAGTACGTACACAGTGTACATATTTGTAGGTAGAAACGATTCTACACAGGCCTGCTAGCGCTAGTACACTACAGGGGCGACCGCATTCAGCGTCGTCTGGTCAGGCTATCTTACATCAGTAGTTTTGCTCGAATCGTGCAGAAAATTTCCCAGGAAAATCCTTTTTTCCGTCCCAGACCAACAAAAGTATCGTGAAAGGTGAGCTGTATGGCTGGGAAATATCGGTACAACGATGCCGAACATAAGAAACTTAGGGCCTACAAAATCTCGAAATCGTGTTGTGACCTACCTGTGCGTGGACAATTTGTGAAGCGATGTTTTTACGTGGACCGGCAGGCTGTGGCCCTCGGTTATAAACCGAGAAAACTCCTGAAACCAGATGCAATCCTGACCATTTGCTCACATGAGTTATAAAACAGAGACACCTCGAGCATCGACTTCGAAGAGAACCGAGGGAAAAAAGCGTAGAGAGGTAAGGAAAGTGGCTAGCTATGTTTAATTTACCGTGGGCCTGCAGCCGGGGTTGGACTGCAGTACAGTGCCACTGAGCTAGCTGCTGTCAGTGCCGACTGGACATGCACGGCAAAGTGGAGCGAAATCATATCCCTACGACCCCTGTGTTTACCCTTCCCGGCTCACGTCATATTTTTTTTTTTCGAGGAAAGGCGATTATCTGACTACTTACAGAAATATTGAGATACAAACAATATTTTCTTTGAAGAATTCGACTCTCTCATGCACAGGTTATCTTCGGTTTGAATGCCAAAATCGACTGGACGGAGTCGAGTGTATTGTGTATGTATACATTGGTATGGTAAGGATTTGCGCGCGAGAGTGGTTTCTACGCTAAGAAGTATGCAACACGGACGGAAGCTAGAAAACGACCGTGCCTATTTGATGTCAAGTTCATGGTATATTTGGTTTAAAAATACATATAAATTTATGTTTACAATATTAATTTTTCGTAAATTATATATATCTAAGCTTGATATAGTTTGTTTAAAATTATAAAACCACAAACTTTCACATTATATGATAAAATTGCAACTAATCATTTGAACACTTAAATTGGTGTTTAGAGGCACGGCTGTCAACTTGGTGAGTAGGGCATGCACTACGTAGCATCTTTTTGCCGGCTCTTTCACGATCGCTTGCAGGAATTATTTTTCAAAAATCGCGTACGGAGACAATTTTTGATGTCCAAGCGTATAAATTGGTGAAAGTTTATATTTTTTACTCTTCTTAATTATCAGTACCGTGAAAATCTCAGGACTGCTTCCCTTTAAGGGTAAAAATACGTCGCCCGCTTGACGATGCAGGCAGCTACGGATGAGCGAGCCGCCAACTTACATACTTATGCGTATTCATTACATGCGACGGCGTGGTGAGGAATGCTGTCGCTGATTGGCCGCTACCCTTTTGGTAGCAGAATCGGCGAGAAACAATGCTCAAGATAAAAAATTCATGTCAGGTTTCAAAAGGGCTCGCGGCTACGCCACTAGGTCTCGCGTTCACCAGTTCTCTCGCAATTAGTCTCTTTTTCAGCCACGAGGCCTTGCCAAAAGGCTACACCTTTCTGGGCAAGCCTTGCGTGCGACTTGCGAAGAACAATCTTAACTACCCGGAGGTCCCCGCAGATGACACGCACATGACAGTACCTAGCCCGTATCTCACCCGTAGTCGCCCGGAGGTGCGCAAGCAAATCCTTTTTACCCGGCACCATGTTTAGGCCTTGTCACACCTTTCCGAGCAGGCTACGCGGGCTTGTTGCGTGTGGGGCTTTTCCAGCATACCGGAGTTTTGCACGTGTCTTATTTGCTGGACGCGTTCTACTTAAGTTTTACTTGCGGGTATTTTGTGTGTCTTGTACGCCAGGCGCGTGGGGGCTGACAACTCAGTGAAGGATTTCCTCTGAAGGAGTGGCAGAAGTCTCACAGAATATCTTGGCCGCATGCAGGGACTGCGAAGTGTTTGCGTTACAGCTGCGAAGTACCTGATATTGTCCCAGACAATAGCCAAGGTTTTAAAGGGATCGTATAGTTCTGGTTGAGACCTAATTTCAGGTTTCTAACATTTTTGGTGAGATAATGAGAAACATCTTATGGGCAATTCCGCACTTAGATGGACATGACATGGATAAAAGAAATGTGCCTCTTTATCATACTCTTTAATTTAGGTATCACCTAATGCCATGGATGTTCACCAATCACTAAGGTCTTTCAAATTCAGTAGATTTTATTTTTCGTATTTATTGATTTTGCGAGATCTAAAACCATCATTTAAAATGAACATGTGGGACTGGGGATGCTGAAATTCACTTAAATGCAAATTACAGTGGGTTACTTTGAGTTTTTTTCCTCAAATTTTTGCTAAAAGGTAAAAGATGAATACATTTAAATACTCCAGAAGTCATGTTAATTTTTTTTCAATTACAAAAGGGTGAAATGACCTGCGGAATTACTCCGGACAAATGTAACGTTACTAACCGTAACGTTGCTAACCATGCATTTGGGGGTCTAGCTAATGAATTATCGGTCGAACTGCTAAAACTATTTGCGTGAACATTTGTCATGATGCTATAATTGAAATTAGTGCAACACTTTGTTTCAAGTAACTTGAAATTTTGCACACTTTTTGTTACAAGACACTGATTTTTTTGTCATGTCCTTTTTTCGTAACGTTACTAACCAGCCCTTTTAGTTGCCATAGCAATTCTAATATTTATTGGATTGTGCTCATTCTTTTCTATATCATAGACCTGGGAAGGATGAACATGGTTTAACATGATTTTGACTTGAAATGAATAAATGGTGATTTAGTAGTAAAAATAAATATCTAAATTTCTTTAAATGTGACCGTGCATCTCAAAACGAACATAAAGTCGCACACACTGATTTTGCGTGAGGACTGAAAATAAGTGAAATGGGTCAACCTAGCCGAACTTGACTTTTTCATATTTTCTGAAAGAGTGGGTTTTCTTTTACATTATGCTAAAATTTGGTATCATAGAACAGGCAGGAAAGTGTGTTTTTTTAGCAGTTTATCTCGAGCATTTTTGGTAGAATAGTGTGATTAGGTGTGTCTTTAGAATCCCTTTTTCATTTCTTAAAAACCTTGTCCACACTCTTCACTTTCAACTCTAATACTCTTGACAGGATAGTGCTACTGCTTTGAAAGTTGGCATTAATTGTGGACAGAATGTGTTAATGAGGCATGCTTAATTTCAGTTTAATCTGATAATCCTTTCATTGTTGTTACTTTGGTGGTTTATATCCTGTTTTTTGTCCCATTCATCGCACAGCCAGCACAGTTTGGTACAGATTAAGCGCTTGAATAGACACTGTACTTCAGAGCCTCTTTTCTCAGTTCACACTTTTCCTGAGTTTGTGCCTTCTTTCCAATATTTAGATAGGTTAGGAGAGTCCATTTGATTTGAGTTATACATCATTTTAAAGCTTAAAGTCTGCTCTTTCAGAATATGGTCTTAACTAAAAATTCATGTCTGGCGACTTTTTGTTTGTTTTGAGGTGCAGGGTCACAAATGTAACGTTACTAACCGCGGAATTGCCCATATGTGACCCTGCACCTCAAAACAAACAAAAAGTCGCCAGACATGAATTTTTAGTTAAGACCATATTCTGAAAGAGTAGACCTTAAGCTTTAAAATGATGTATAACTCAAATCAAATGGACTCTCCTAACCTATCTAGATATTGGAAAGAAAACACAAACTCAGGAAAAGTGTGAACTGAGAAAAGAGGCTCTGAAGTACAGTGGGTATTCAAGCGCTTAATCTTTACCAAACCGTGCTGGCTGTGCGATGAATGGGACAAAAAACAGGAAGTAAACCACCAGAGTAACAACAATGAAGGGATAATCAGATTAAACTGAAATTAAGCATGCCTCATTAAAACATTCTGTCCATAATTAATGCCAACTTTCAAAGCAGTAGCACTATCCTTTAAAAAGTTATTAGAGTTGAAAGTGAAGAGTGTGGACAAGGTTTTTCAGAAATGAAAAAGGGGTTCTAAAGACACACCTAATCACACTATTCTACCAAAAATGTTCGAGATAAACTGATAAAAAACACACTTTCCTGACCGTTTTATGATACCAAATTTGAGCATAATGTAGAAGAAGACCCGCTCTTTCAGAAAATATGAAAAAGTCAAGATCGGCTAGGTTGACCCATTTCACTTATTTTCAGTCCTCACTCAAAATCAGTGTGTGCGACTTTATGTTCGTTTTGAGGTGCACAGTCACATATGGAATATGAAATAACACGTAATTCCATGAGGAATTCAACGTTTATTCGATAAAAATTCATTTTTAAGTGGCTGAGATATCCAAAACAGAGTAATTCTAATAAGTGTGGGACTCACCTTTTATTACGATTGCTTTGTTTTACTTTGTTTTTGGATGTTTCAGTCATTCCAAACCCGAATTTCATCAAATAAACTTTGATTTCCTCTTAAAATGGTATGGTCTGTACTTCTTTCTTGGTATCTCCACCAATGCTGTACCACCCCTTTAATGCTCTATTGTCATATTCATGGGAAATTCCTCGATCACAGCTAGTCTTTATTCATCCTAAAACGTAATGTATACCAGAAGCCTAATCAGCAGAGCTCTGAAAAAGTGATATGCGTGGTATTCATGTCTATTGTTCGGGGTCATTGTATAATACACACCCACATACACATCATGTTCCTGTGTAAAGTTCAATTTTGCACAGACAAAAGTCTAGAACTTAACTTTAGAAATAATCAAAGATTTGATGAAAATAATCCATGCTTTCATATTATTCAAATTGGCTCCAATCAAAGGGTACATCATTCAGTTCTTGCTCATATCAATGACCGTGTAATCAGATAATAGTTCTTTAACTATTTAAGATCAAAAGTGGGATTTTTTGTTTTGTAACACGTAGTACTTTTGTTCTATCTCACAATTGCATAACACGAAAGTTCAGAATGTCCCATCTTGAAACCTCGTTATTAAAGTCTCGTTAGATCACAAATGGGAACCAAAGGCTTCATAATGACTTTGGTAACAAAATTTCATCATTACATTACCAACTGATCAGTGATGATAGGCTTATATGTAATTACGAACGTTAGACTGATAATCAAATTGCTGATTCCCGACATTTTTAACGACTTTACACGACAATTAGCTTCATTTAAGCTTTAAACTTATTCCTTTCTTCTAAAAATGTCGTAATGAGAATATCAAAAAGAGTCATGTAGGCCTATAGGCTGTCAAAATACGGTAAGCACTATTTGGGCACCCGTCCCGCTTCATCATGAATATTCATCAGGCAGTAAGATACTGTACTAGTAAATGGCAGAACGCTGGATACGTGCAAAATGTATCGCCGGGAAATGTAAAAATCTCGTAAAATTGCATCAACGGGGAACGTTAAAACGTCTCGCCGGGAGATGGAAAAATGTTCAGTTTTGCCGAGAAATGTAAAAACGCTGCCGGGAAATGAAAAAAAGTATGTATTTTCACGGTATTACGGATAAATGTAGATGATGAATATTAATGATGAAGCGGGACGGGTGCCCAGATAGTGCTTACCTCAAAATACCTTCAACCTTTGATGTATGCAAACACCCAAAAACAATACGTAGGCCTGAATGAAAACGTTACTGTTTCAGGGCTATGGAGGAAGTAATTAGGATCATGTTACACTGTGTTTGAACGAATTTACACTTTGTATGAATACCCTTGAAAATTTGTGCGTGGGCGTGTTTATTTTTATATGCATTAATGTTTGTGTTCTACTCACAATAGAACGTGGGAGATTATAGCTTTTATAGTTACTTAACCCGTTGAGGACGAGTCCCGAGTATACTCTATGGGAAATGCTGAAAAACAAAATGATATTCGCAGCACAAAATTTCCGCGAATAGCATTGGAGACGACGACATTCCTGGCGGCATTACAATTTTACAAATTACCGCTGGCATTCAATATGTATAGTGTAGGCAAGAATTTCCGGTTATATTTGAATTATGGCGAATCCGGCTCACGCAAAATCCGAGAAATTAAAATGCACGCGAACGCTCTTCGCTTTAGAACAATAATTTTTGCTCGTATGTCGCAACTTAAGCGTGCAAAAACAACACAAACCAAAAACAAGTTTAAACTTCGTCTTCATTACATCCCATTCTTCAGGTGATCACTGACATATCAATTTTGAGTTCTCCACCTTTTTCAGAAAGTGAAGTTGTCTTTTAATTTGATTAATATTGTGAGATTTACAACTGCATACAGAAAATCTCGAGCCTTCAGATGAAGCATATTCCCTAATTCGGTTCAGGGCAGGCAGTCAATTTTCAGATTTCATTCAATATTGACGAACTTATATGAAGGAACGAAAAGAAAAAAAAAAAAGACTGTTGGCGATGTATTCAAAATTCCTGAAAACTTTCAATTATCCATTTAAAAGATGTTATTAATTGTCAGACCATTAAACGTTCAGCAACAGTATGAAAACCGTTTTGCCAATCGGCATTGATGTACATTCTCTATATGGAAATGTTGTAGATAATGCCTACCTGGGCAAAATGCTGCAGCCGAGTAGACACCGAACATTATCCCGTTGTCTTTGGCTGTCAGTCCCAATGCAACATTGATGTCAGCGAGGAAAAGGCCGAGGCATTTCACCACACCGAGCCGGAAACACGTTTGCCAAAAGAGCGCCAGGACGAACTTCATATTATGAAGGTTTTCACAACATAGTCCCATCAGAGCCATGTTTCCTTTCAGCAGAAAATGATTGTTATGTTCAAGAACTCAAAGCTGTGGAACATGTCAAAGACTGAAAGAGACAAAGCTAATCCTCCATTGTCCTCTGTCTCACGAAGCAAGGTAAGCACGGAAAGTGAATACGACGTTTCGTCCGCAAAATCTACCAGCCTTCGTCTAGCAAAGTACATCGAGTTCTTTCCATCGCACGCTTTGGCTGTCAGCCGTGCAATTTTGCTTGAGCAAAGGGATAGCGCATGGCTGACCTCACCCATTTCCATTGACTCCCGTGTTAAACTCACAATTGCCCTCCAAAGTTTTGTTCCATCCCACGGCTGTGATGTCACAATAAACAAACATTTGCCGCGCGCACTCGACAATTACAAGCGCTTAAGCCCCTGTTCCACTATGCCGTTCTCGCTACGATTTGACAATTTTCTCAGATCGGGAAGGATCGGGTAAAATCTGAGCCGATCTGGACACAGTACGATGTTAGAACGCTCTAAGTACACTGCAGTTACGACTAACACGTGCTTGCTACGCTCTTACTGCGATGATCGGGAATGAGGCATTACGATCTCTGCCGCTGCAGGTACGCTTTAGAACGATGTAGCTACGCTGTCAGTGCGATGTTGCCGATGTTATCCGATCGATGCACGCTGTATCTACGCTTTGAACGATCTATACGATCTTATCACGCTGTCACCCCGTTCAGAGAGCTGAAAAGTGCCCGATGTGCCCCGATGTACCCCGATTCGACTGTCGATCTGCAGTCCGTCAACTTATTAACATGCAGAACCGAAGAAATATACTGTGTACCTCGAAGAGTCTCCTCAACTCCCTGTTCTTTTGCAGCAATACATTGTTATAAACAAAGACGTGCTGATTTTTCCAAGGCTTTTTCTTGATGTCCTTGCTTTTATAGTCCGTCTTCCTCCAGTTGTAGATGATTTCACATTCTTCAAAATTCTGCTATGTCCTCTTCCTCCTCTTTAAGCATCACGTGCAGTCTCTCTTTCTTCGCCTTTTGGGTGGCTGCTTTGCTGCTTTCTTCTCTTCTTTTTCTTCATCTCTTCTTCTTCTTCGAAAATTTGAGCTCCTTCTTCTTCATGTTCTGCCCCGACAGGCGCAGTGGCAATGCCATCCTCCTCCTCAACAATTCTGCCTCTCGATCTCCTTGATCTTCTTCTGGCAGACATTTTTGTGTAAGTTTTCTTCCCGTTCTTGTGCCGATGTTACTACGCTCAGAAAGACCTTGTTACGCTCATCCCGCTGCGTTTACGCTGTCACTACGCTCTCCCCGCTTGCCGTACGATTGAATTTAGGTCAATTTTGATCGGGGAGATCGGGAAGAAATTTTGAACAGGTTCAAAATTTCTTCCCGATCTGAAAAAATGCCCGCTCCAACCCCGACCTCCACACGCTGCTGCTACGATGCTTCCGATCCCCGTACGCTATTGCCGCTCTCTCCCGATCTGCTAGATCGGGAGAGATCGGGGTCCAGATCGTGATAGTGGAACGGGGGCTTTACGGTTGCGAACTTTGTCACTCATTTTTCTACATAACTTCAACCGTTCGGCTTTGCTTACGTACGTACACAGTGTCTACTGTGCGGCTACAAACTCATTCGTCTTTCATGGAAAATGCTTTTAATTTCTGTGTTAGATTCAAGAATCTGTGTGGATCACATTTGTTGACGTTCGAGCTGTTGTATAAATCAAATAGTGCATGGTCTTTACTTGAACAATGGAACAAGATTTAGCATTCGGTGAAAGATGAGGCGTACTTTTCAACTCGACTTCGCTTCGTTGAATAAAGCGTCTCTATCTTACACCTCGTGCAAAATCTTCTACCATCGCACTCGTGACTATTCACTATTTTAATATCATTGGACAATGTGATTTCTTTTTTTTTTCTGTGTCTGTTTATTTCAGTAACTACCACGATGATTATTGTTTTCTGTACTATAGCAAAGATTGCGCCGAAGGCATAAAACAAGCAATTGCTTCAAGCAAAATGTACAAGCTCGTCTAGCAAAAGGTCTAACTCAAGCAGTTACGTAAATCCATATGCATAACCTTTTGCTTGTCCCGCGTTATCGCCAAAAGGGACGTCACGCCTGTGCTAAAACAAGGACAAAGGCGGGTGTGGCAGCATGTATTAATTTTGAAAGAAAGTGTGTGAGCGAAAACATTTCCTGACAAAGCACTAAAAGGGGCTATGAAATGGCACTCATAAATGCACACACAGACGCCCACGCACATACATCTATACACACACGAGTACTGGTTGATTTCCATTAATGCTTATATTAGGCCCTATAATATCCCGGATGTGCCAGGTCTCACGTGGAAAGAGGTCTCCTTGCTCTCCACTGAAGTCAGACATCCTACCTGGGTTTTTTGTGTTTGTCTGTTTGTTTGTTTTAATCACATTTTGCTTGCTAATCACTGGACATTCCCGTTGATAAAACGAAGTAAATCTGACACTTCTTATGAGTAATTTCTTGTATATTTATACCACTTCTGCACAAGTTTGTTCTTTCTTTTATGGATATGAAAATGATACTTAAAAGGAATCGTCTCAGTTAAGCAAAAACTCAAGCTCATTTTACAGAGCTAAGTAAGAAAAAATTCTAAGCAATTGCTACCATAAACAAGTAAAATGTATGCTTTTTATATACGTTTTTAAGCAAATGCTTAGTACTCATTCTTGAAACATCAGTTTTCCTTGACACACTTAAAAATGTATAATTCACAGAAGAGACATTAGTCAGTCCATCACCTTCTACCTTCTGCCTTCCCGATGCTTTGCGCAAGCAAAAGTAATACATAAAATCTATAACAGTTGGCTTGTTTCAGAGAATTAATGTCTGATGCTATTTTCCTACGAGATCTATCTCCTAGGCATGCATTAATCATTTTCGAAATTCTCCGACATGTCTCAAGAATATACTTTCTTCCTGCAGAAATTCTGAGAGAGGATGAGATCTGTGGAAACTTCGAGTTGGTTTAGCACGAGATCACCATTACGATTGTCATTGAGAGTAAGTTAACATTATTGACGTGGGGGGGGGGGGGGTACCAAAATCTCTTTCTATAATTAGAATAAAGAATAAACCCGACATCAAGAATTAAAAGAGAGAGAGAGAGGGGGGGGGGGGTGGAGAGAAAAGAATGACTGTCAGTCGAGATATTCGGATGGAAGCCAAAAAAATATCCTCCACCTTGTTACTTGGCATTACGTATCCTTAATAATGTCAGTCTTCCAGTCTAATGAGAAGAACTTCTTTAGGCTCCAAGAGTGATGCTGCTGCTGTGGATGTTGAAGAAGTGTTCATCACCATCCAGATAAAATAGAAGCACAACTAACGTACAGTCGTATAGATGTTATACCACGATTTTTTTTTTTTTTTTATTAGCATTCATTTCAGTATAGTATTTTGTATAGGGCAATGTGATATACGGCCAGGGTTTCAAATCCATTGTATTCACTGATTAATTGAAATATAATTGACATATTTTCAAAACCTAGTATAGGTTTTCCCGGTCAATTTCATACTTTTGTCACTCATATTCATTAATGTGCATTCAAATTCACGCAGCGCACGCACGAGAAAATATTCGGGCATTCAAATTCAGAATCCGAGCGACCAGTTTCATTTATGGGCGCTCTATTTCGTTTTTGTGAAATCAAATTCACGATTGGGCATTCAATTTCAAAATGCGAGCACCGACTTTCCTACTCGTGCATTCAAATTCATGCGATAGTCACGTGATAGTCCCAATGAGCTTGTTTAGAGCATTCAAATTCATTTTTAGGCGATCAAGTTCCTATTTCGTGCAATCAATTTAACGAGGAAAATGGAGTAGACTTTTAAGAAAGGGAAAAGGGCCAACACAACCAATAAAGGCTTGCTTATAGTGTAATTATGGTTGTTTACAGGTTCTACATTGTTCTCTGTTCATGTATTCTTTGTTTTTCATCTCGATAAATTTCAAATTGCAATGTAAAATCAGCAGGGCATCCAAACAACACAACGACTAGTAGTCCTATTTCTTGGTGATACTGCATGATGACAACGCCCCAACACCAACCACATAATCATGATAATGACAATTAAACAATACATTTAAAGACAAACTGACACACAATGATCTCACAAAGTCCCGCAAAAGTAAATCAATAAGACAGCAATACACAACAAACAACACGTATAAAATGTTAAAGTATCAGTTTCAATATAGTCGAAATTGTTTTTTGTTTTTCCTCGAAAGTGTCAACCAACCCTCCGTATTATGCTCGTCTCCATAGGCCTATACAGTGCCTAATTTTTGTTTGTTTGTTTCATTTCCCATCAAAGAAGATGGCTGAATAACCCATATTCAGCTGCAAAAGCTGGTCTTCCATAATATGGGGTCCAGTTTGATGTTCTGCTCTTTGCGATGAATAAATGAAGTGGGATCTTTTACGTGCATGAGTTGTGACTCTCTTACACGTGGGACCTCCATTTTATATCCAATCCGAGGGACATGTGCCTGTATACTCCTATTTGCTATACTATAAGCGCGAGTTCAAAATTGTCAATGAACAGGTGGACCTCTACTGCAAAATAAATAATCATCATAAACCCCAATATATTCAAAGCCAAATGAGAAACACATGCATACACGACCCCAAAATAACTAAATTCAGGACTTCTTTTAAATTGAATGCAGTTATTTGGAACATGGTTGCCTATTCACGAATTTGAATGACCGACGAGATTCCGTCGCCAGCTTGACATGAATTTGACTGCTCATAGATGAAATGCGTGCTCCTCTCGTAAATTTGAATGCTCCGATTGTGAAATTGAATGTTCCGATAATGAATTTGAATGCTCCGATAGTGAATTCAAATGCTCCGACAGTGAATTTGAATGCTCGGATAGTGAATTCGAATGACCGGATTTTGAATTTGATTGCTGTTTCAGTGCTGCGAGCGTGGAATGCGTGAAATCGAATGCTCGGAATAGGAACTTGAATGACAAAAGTATGTAATTGACCGGGAAAACCTATATTATTATTATTGTTATTATTATTGTTATTATTATAATCTATTATCATTATTATTATTATTATTATTATTATTATTATTATTATTATTACTTCTATCGCTATTATTATTACTATTTACCATCCAGGCTGTATAGCTACTGATTGATCTGTTGAGCCCGTAACACACTACATAGCCCATATCGCCACAAGGAATCACAGGTGTTCATGCAGTGCAACGCACACACGGGAAGGCTCGCCCTGCGACCAATATGAGGAATGCCATGAAGCTACTTTCAATTCAATTCAATTCAATTCATTTCATTTCATTCCAATTCATTTATTGTAATACTTCTCATTTATGAACATTACAACAGAAATAATATAGGTTTTCCCGGTCAATTTCATACTTTTGTCATTCAATTTCGTATTCCGAGCATTCGATTTCACGCATTCCCACGCTCGCAGCACTGAATCAGCAATCAAATTCAAAATCTGGTCATTCGAATTCACTATCTGAGCATTCAAATTCACTCTCGGAGCATTCAAATTCACTCATTATCGGAGCATTCGAATTTAAGAGAAGAGCACGTATTTCATCAATGAGCATTCAAATTCATGTCAAGCTGGCGACGGAATCTCGTCGGTCATTCAAATTCGTGAATAGGCAACCATGTTCCAAATAACTGCATTCAATTTAAAGAAGTCCTGAATTTAGTTATTTTGGGGCCGTGTATGCATGTGTTTCTCATTTGGCTTTGAATATATTGGGATTTATGATGATTATTTATTTTGCAGTAGAGGTCCACCTGTTAATTTTTAACACGCGCTTAGCAAATAAGAATATACAGGCACATGTCCCTCGGATTGGACATGAAATGGAGGTCCCACGTGTAAGAGAGTCACAACTCATGCAGGTAAAAGATCCCACTTCATTTATTCATCGCAAAGAGCAAAACATCTAACAGGACCCCATATTGAAGACCAGCTTTTGCAGCTGAATATGGGTTATCCAGCCATCTTCTTTGATAGAAAATGAAACAAACAAACAAAATTTAGGCACTGGGTAGGCCTACAGACGAGCATAATACAGAGGGTTGGTTGACACTTTCGAGGAAAAAAAAAACCGATAATTTCGACTAGGCCTATATTGAAACTTCTTTGATAGAAAATGAAACAAACAAACAAAATTTAGGCACTGGGTAGGCCTACAGACGAGCATAATACAGAGGGTTGGTTGACACTTTCGAGGAAAAAAACCCCGATAATTTCGACTAGGCCTATATTGAAACTGATACATTAACATTTTATACGTGTTATTTGTTGTGTATTGCTGTCTTATTGATTTACTTTTGCGGGACTATGTGAGATCATTGTGTGTCAGTTTGTCTTAAATTGATGAATTGTTATTATGTGGTTGGTGTTAGGGTTTGTCAGTATGCAGTATCATCAAGAAATATGATTACTAGTCGTTGTTTTGTTTGGATGCACTGCAGATTGGACATTGCAATTTGAAATTTATTGAGATGAAAAACTAAGAATACATGAACAGAGACGCTCATAAATGAAATTGATCACTCGGATTTTGAATTTGAATGCCCGAATATTTTCGCGTGCGTGCGCTGCGTGAATTTGAATGCACATTAATGAATTTGAGTGACAAAAGTATGAAATTGACCGGGAAAACCTATAATACAAGTTCTTTTACCTTGTAAACAACGTTCAGACAAGAAACAATATACATGGTGATAACACAGTAATTACATGTAATGATAACTGGTCAAAATCGAAATGGGGTAGATCAAAGAGAAGTATGACGGGACCTACATGAAAGCTAGCTTGTTTGGCTGTAGGCCCCGAGTAAACAGTGTTTGTGAATAAGAAACGGGGAACGGATAGAAGATAAGATCAGGTGATTTCATGGTGCCAAATAAGAAAAGCGGGGTGTGCCTTTGTGATAAGAAACGAAGAATAACAAGAAAAAAATACTAAAATGTAAACCATTACTGTCACCGAGCTATCGTTGGTTTCCGGAGTAGAACATGATTTGCATATAAAGCCTACTTTGGTATGCATATGCATTATACACTACAAACTGTTGTTGCATTAACTATCGAACAATATGATCAGTAAAGCTGGTATCTCACTGAGCGGCGAACGTTTGAGATTCGCCAACTTTTCTGACGAATGTTTGCGAAAAATCACAGTTCGCTTCTGCCATTAGCGACAGTTAGCGACTTGTAGCGATGTTTAGCGACAATTAGCAACACTTCAGTGAATGTTTGCGAAAGTGGTTGCGAAACACAGGTGGCGACTATTAGCGAATGTTAACAAATGTTAGCGACAATTTTGCAAATGTTAGCGACAGTTTTGCAAATATTAGCAACTGTTTGCAAATCCTTTGCGACAATTTGCGAATGTTCTTGGACCTAGATACCAGGCGATTATGTGTAGTCAGACCCATAAAACGGACGTAAAACCTTCCCCTGAATTCAGATCTCTTGTGACAACCGTTCAAGATAGATTTCCAGTATGGAAATAAATTTCTGCCAAGAAGAGGCTCAACGTTTTGCTATCCTTGAAGAGCTGCTCTGTCTAGCTGTTGCTACAGCTATTATGCAGTATAAGAGAAAGAAAATAAAGAAAAACAAGAAAGGAAAAAGAAAAAAAAAGACTGTTGGGGTCAGAGAGTGGTTGTTGCAGAGGACAGACTTTGGTCAATATGAAAAGCTTTTGCAGCAATCACAATCATGATGGAGATGTCAAGAGCTTCAAGAACTTTCTTAGAGTGGAACCTTGTCTGTTTCAGAGGCTTTTCTATAGGAACCATATGGTTACTTGTTCGCTAGCAGTGGCGAATCAAATAAAAAATGTTAGCGACAGCGTATTACGACCGTTTCCGAATTCTTATGAGTGTTTTGCGAATGTTTGCAACTGTTAGCGAAAATACAAATTCGCAAAGGATCGCAAAGAAATTTTGAACATGTTCAAATTTCTTCGCAACTCGGTCTCGCGTTCCCCAGTTCTCTCGCAGTTAGTCTCTTTTTCAGCCACGAGGCCTCGCCAACAGGCTACAACTTTCTGGGCAAGCCTTGCGTGCGACTTGCGAAGAACAATCTTAACTACCCGGAGGTCCCCGCAGACACGCACACGACAGTACCTCGCCCGTATCTCACCCGTAGTCGCCCGGAGGTGCGCACGCACATCCTTTTTACCCGCAACCATGTTTAGGCCTTGTCACACCTTTCCGAGCAGGCTACGCGGGCTTGTTGAGTGTGGGGCTTTTCCAGCATACCGGACAATACCTGAGTTTTGCACGTGTCTTATTTGCTGGACGCGTTCTACTTAAGTTCTACTTGCGGGTATTTTGTGTGTCTTGTACGCCAGGCGCGTGGGGGCTGACAACTCAGTGAAGGAATTCCTCTGAAGGAGTGGCAGAAGTCTCACAGAATGTCTTGGCCGCATGCAGGAACTGCGAAGTACTTGCGTTACAGCTGCGAAGTACCTGCAATTGTCCCAGACAATAGCCACGGTTTTAAAAGGATCGTATAGTTCTGGTTGAGACCTAATTTCAGGTTTCCAACATTTTGGGTGAGATAATGCTAAACATCTTATGGAATATGAAATAACATGTAATTCCATGAGGAATTCATCGTTTATTCGATAAAAATTCATTTTTTAAGTGGCTGAGATATCCAAAACAGAGCAATTCTAATAAAGTGTGGGACTCAGCTTTTATTACGATTGCTTTGTTTTACTTTGTTTTTGGATGTTTCAGTCATTCCAAACCCGAATTTCATCAAATAAACTTTGAATTCCTCTTAAAATGGTATGGTCTGTACTTCTTTCTTGGTATCTCCACCAATGCTGTACCACCCCTTTAATGCTCTATTGTCATATTCATGAGAAATTCCTCGATCACAGGTAGTCTTTATTCATCCTAAAACGTAATGTATGCAAGCACGTGAAAACATGTGCTTCCTTTGTTTTTATGTGCATGCATTTCAGCCTGTTATAGCATGAATTCAGGCTAGCGATGCCCAGGGCAATCCATCATGAATCACTAAGAAAGCGTCCATGCGCCTTTGAGCAAGATACCAGAAGCCTAATCAGCAGAGCTCTGAAAAAGTGATATCCGTGGTATTCATGTCTATTGTTCGGGGTCATTGTATAATACACACCCACATACACATCATCGGTTCCTGTGTAAAGTTCAATTTTGCACAGACAAAAGTCTAGAACTTCACTTTAGAAATAATCAAAGATTTAATGAAAATAATCCATGCTTTCAAATTATTCAAATTGGCTCCAATCAAAGGGTACATCATTCAGCTGTTGCTCATATCAATGACAATGCAATCAGATATATAGTTTTCTAACTATTTAAGATCAAGCTTTCTTTCCAATATTTAGAAAGGTTATGAGAGTCCATTTGATTTGAGTTATACATCATTTTAAAGCTTAAAGTCTGTTCTTTCAGAATATGGTCTTAACAAAAAATCCATGTCTGGCGACTTTTTGTTTGTTTTGAGGTGCAGGGTCACATATAGTTTTCTAACTATTTAAGATCAAAAGTGGGATTTTTGTTTTGTAACACGTAGTACTTTTGTTCTATCTCACAATTGCATAACACGAAAGTGCAGAATGTCCCATCTTGAAACCTCGTTATTAAAGTCTCGTTAGATCACAAATGGGAACCAAAGGCTTCATAATGACTTTGGTATCAACATTTCATCATTACATTACCAACTGATCAGTGATGATAGGCTTATATGTAATTACGAACGTTAGACTGATAATCAAATTGCTGATTCCCGACATTTTTAACGACTTTACACGACAATTAGCTTCATTTAAGCTTTAAACTTATTCCTTTCTTCTAAAAATGTCTTAATGAGAATATCAAAAGGAGTCATGTAGGCCTATAGGCTGTCAAAATACCTTCAACTTTTGATGTATGTGAACACCCAAAACAATACGTAGGCCTGAATGAAAACGTTACTGTTTCAGGGCTATGAAGGAAGTAATTAGGATCATGTTACACTGTGTTTGAACGAATTTACACTTTGTATGAATACCCTTGAAAATTTGTGCGTGGGCGTGTTTATTTTTATATGCATTAATGTTTGTGTTCTACTCACAATAGAACGTGGGAGATTATAGCTTTTATAGTTACTTAACCCGTTGAGGACGAGTCCCGAGTATACTCTATGGGAAATGCTGAAAAACAAAATGATATTCGCAGCACAAAATTTCCGCGAATAGCATTGGAGACGACGACATTCCTGGCGGCATTACAATTTTACAAATTGCCGCTGGCATTCAATATGTATAGTGTAGGCAAGAATTTCCGCTTATATTTGAATTATGGCGAATCTCCGCTCACGCAAAATCCGAGAAATTAAAATGCACGCGAACGCTCTTCGCTTTAGAACAATAATTTTTGCTCGTATGTCGCAACTTAAGCGTGCAAAAACAACACAAACCAAAAACAAGTTTAAACTTCGTCTTCATTACATCCCATTCTTCAGGTGATCACTGACATATCAATTTTGAGTTCTCCACATTTTTCAGAAAGTGAAGTTGTCTTTTAATTTGATTAATATTGTGGGATTTACAACTGCATACAGAAAATCTCGAGCCTTCAGATGAAGCATATTCCATAATTCGGTTCAGGGCAGGCAGTCAATTTTCAGATTTCATTCAATATTGACGAACTTATATGAAGGAACGAAAAGAAAACACACACTGTTGGCGATGTATTCAACATTCCGGAAAACTTTCAATTATCCATTTAAAAGATGTTATTAATTGTCAGACCATTAAACGTTCAGCAACAGTATGAAAACCGTTTTGCCAATCGGCATTGATGTACATTCTCTATATGGAAATGTTGTAGATAATGCCTACCTGGGCAAAAGGCTGCAGCCGAGTAGACACCGAACATTATCCCGTTGTCTTTGGCTGTCAGTCCCAATGCAACATTGATGTCAGTGAGGAAAAGGCCGAGGCATTTCACCACACCGAGCCGGAAACAAGTTTGCCAAAAGAGCGCCAGGACGAACTTCATGCTATGAAGGTTTTCACAACATAGTCCCATCAGAGCCATGTTTCCTTTCAGCAGAAAATGATTGTTATGTTCAAGAACTCAAAGCTGTGAAACTTGTCAAAGATTGAAGGAAATAAAGCTAATCCTCTGTCTCACGAAGCAAGGTAAACACGCAAAATGAATATGACGTTTCCGCCGCAAAATCTCCCAGCCTTTGTCTGGCAAAGTACATCGAGCTTTTTGTTGTTGTTGTTGTTGTATGGACTTAAAGGCGATTCATCCAATATTGAATAGTTACGCCTTTATCTTATACACATAGATTCACACACAAATATTTTTTTTTCCTTTTTCGGAACGAAGGAAAGATAAATATTTCATTGCTAAACAACTGAAATGATAATCATGATAGGAATTTGGCGCGGGGAGCAATCTGGACGCATATAAGGTTGAGATAGAGAAGAACACCTCGTACAAGACTCCCAAAATCTGCTCAGCCCGGTTCGGTAACGTTGAACAGGCTTCTCGGTCGATCGCGCGTGGCCTACACCACTCATTTGCAACGAGGGCGCTTTACCCAACACTTTATTTTGCGAAACGGTTTCCCGATTGTGTATCATGATACGCCAGAACAAAACTCTATTAACTACTATAATTCTAAACACATAATACAAATGGACAAGCTCACGGGATAATGAAGCACTTGACAGAGTTACAGATGAGTATACGAGCATTTTTCTTTAATGATAAAATCATATTCTGGCGTATATGCCAGTGGATTTCAAGTCGTCGAGTAGAACGCATTCCTCGCGGAGGTCATCATTTGGAAGCAAATATGTGACCCTGCACCTCAAAACAAACAAAAGGTCGCCAGACATGAATTTTTAGTTAAGACCATATTCTGAAAGAGCAGACTTTAAGCTTTAAAATGATGTATAACTCAAATCAAATGGATTCTCCTAACCTATCTAAATATTGGAAAGAAAGCACAAACTTAGAAAAAGTGTGAACTGAGAAAAGAGGCTCTGAAGTACAGTGTCTATTCAAGCGCTTAATCTTTACCAAACCGTGCTGGCTGTGCGGTGAATGGGACAAAAAACAGGAAGTAAGCCACCAGAGTAACAATAATGAAGGGATTATCAAATTGAACTGAAATTAAGCATGCCTCATTAACACATTCTGCCCATAATTAATGACAACTTTCAAAGCATTAGCACTATCTTTTCAAAAGTTATTAGAGTTGAAAGTGAAGAGTGTGGACAAGGTTTTTCAGAAATGAAAAAGGGATTCTAAAGACACACCTAATCACACCATTCTACCAAAAATGTTCGAGATAAACTGCTAAAAAAACACACTTTCCTGCCCGTTTTATGATACCAAATTTTGCATAATGTAAAAGAAGACCCGCTCTTTCAGAAAATATGAAAAAGTCAAGTTCGGCTAGGTTGACCCATTTCACTTATTTTCAGTCCTCACGCAAAATCAGTGTGTGCGACTTTATGTTCGTTTTGAGGTGCACGGTCACATATTGTCATGTGCGATCGTTAGATGTGATCTTTAAGCATTTGCATAAGCTAATTCGTTCTTTGGAGTATTGTTTGCAAAACAACAGAACATGAGTAGGCCTACGTGGGAGCGCTGCAGCGCTGGCCTATTGTGCTGGTGAAGGAACCATTTTACTCGATTACACATCATTGTTCCGCTTCGCTGGAGCGTAAGCTGCGGTATCATACAACACCTAAGAGCAAGATCACATTGTGATTGGCCACGAGCATGTCACATGACATTCGATAGAAATACCTCTCAAACTCCTTGACAGAGACAGCCGTGCATTAGGCCAATGGCATGGGCCAAATGCAGAACTCCCCAGGTATTAATGCACTGCCGCTCGACTTCACGTGCAGAGCATGTCAACCAGCAAACTATTCCTGCGCTTGGTTCATTCACAGGCCAGGCGCGGCGCAGCGCGGCTGCCGGGCGTACTGCAACATTTCCTGTGGGCGCTGCTGTCTTATACCTTCCTGTGGCTACGTGGATTGTATTGCGTATAACGGCTGTTGACTTGGATCTGCTACTTCTCAATTCAAGTTGAGAAACCGTAATTTCACTAGCTTTTTGTGGTTTCATACAAAATCGTAGTCGGAAATAGACATAGTCTATCTAGACCTCTTACTGTTATTCTCTAACGTTGGAGATCTACAGTGTAGATCTACTGACATTTCAGGGCGACCCATGCCTAAAAGTTAGAACGTCTCGATCTATTGTAGACTGGTCACTGGGTATAGACCCTGCAGAGTTTGCTGTGATTCCTATGTGATAAAATCATGGCGAGTGACTGAATACACTGGGTGGCTTAGAATTCTCAGCTTAATTGTTACATTTATTTTTTGGGCTTTTCCAAGTTGCCGGTAGTGTGATTATGGACAAGGTGTTGTATAAAACATTCACAACTCATACATTATTCGTTTATTGTTCAACACGTAATTGAGTATATGAATATAAGAACGACCCAAGTCCAATTTTTGGCCAAATTCAGTTTGACATGGGAAATTGTAGCTTATGCATGGACTCATCTTGTGTATAAATGATAAATCCTAATTACCCCCGCAAGTGCCTGAAATAAATGAGTTAAATCTTATATGAATATAAGAATGAAGGACTTGGGTCATTCTTACATTCATATTATAGTGCCCTCTCTCGTCCTTCTCTCATCTCTATAGCAGAATATCATGTATATGAATCAAAGAACGACCCAAGTCCATATGAATCAAAGAACGACCCAAGTCCATCACACAAAATGGCCTCTCCACAATCAATGTTAATGTTAATTGTCATAATAATATATGTTCTAATTAGTATATACAATGTTGCCTTCCCATCACAGTTAAATAGAATGTTATTGGACAAACAAAACAGATATGAAGTTTTTTTTTAGTTTACTCGAAATGGTCTTCCATGGACTTGGGTCATTCTTATATTCATATACTCAATTACAATGTAGCTATCCGATTTATCGATTGCCCATCAGTGACATTTAATTAAAAGTTCCATCGCACGCTTTGGCTGTCAGCCGTGCAATTTTGTTTGAGCAAAGGGATAGCGCATTGCTGACCTCACCCATTTCCATTGACTCCCGTGTTAAACTCACAATTGCCCTCCAAAGTTTTGTTCCATCGCACGGCTGTGATGTCACAATAAACAAACATTTGCCGCGCGCACTCGACAATTACAGCGCTTACGGTTGCGAACTTTGTCACTCATTTTTCTACATAACTTCAACCGTTCGGTTTTGCTTACGTACGTACACAGTGTCTACTGTGCGGCTACAAACTCATTCGTCTTTAATGGAAAATGCTTTTAATTTCTGTGTTAAATTCAAGAATCTGTGTGGATCACACTTGTTGACGTTCGAGCTGTTGTATAAATCAAATAGTGCATGGTCTTTACTTGAACAATGGAACAAGATGTAGCATTCGGTGAAAGATGAGGCGTACCTTTCAACTCGACTTCGCTTCGTTGAATAAAGCGTCTCTATCTTACACCACGTGCAAAATCTTGAACCATCGCACTCGTGACTATTCACTATCTTTATATCATTGGACAATGTGATTTCTTTTTTTTTCTGTGTCTGTTTATTTCAGTAACTACCACGATGATTATTATTTTCCGTACTATAGCAAAGATTGCGCCGAAGGCATAAAACAAGCAATTGCTTCAAGCAAAATGTACAAGCTCGTCTAGCAAAAGGTCTAGCTCAAGCAGTTACGTAAATCCATATGCATAACCTTTTGCTTGTCCCGCGTTATCGCCAAAGGGACGTCACGCCTGTGCTAAAACAAGAACAAAGGCGGATGTGCCAGCATGTATTTGAAAGAAAGTGTGTGAGCGAAAACATTTTCTGACTTTTTTCTGACTTTTTCATATTTTCTGAAAGAGCGGGTCTTCTTTTACATTATGCTAAAATTTGGTATCATAAAACAGGCAGGAAAGTGTGTTTTTTAGCAGTTTATCTCGAACATTTTTGGTAGAATAGTGTGATTAGGTGTGCCTTTAGAATCCCTTTTTCATTTCTGAAAAACCTTGTCCACACTCTTCACTTTCAACTCTAATAACTTTTGAAAGGATAATGCTACTGCTTTGAAATTTGGCAGTAATTATGGACAGAATGTGTTAATAAGGCATGCTTAATTTAAGTTTAATCTCATATTCTCTTCATTGTTGCTACTCTGGTGGTTTATTTCCTGTTTTTTGTCCCATTCATCGCACAGCCAGCACGGTTTGGTAAAGATTAAGCGTTTGAATAGACACTGTACTTCAGAGCCTCTTTTCTCAGTTCACATTTTTCCAGAGTTTGTGCTTTCTTTCCAATATTTAGATAGGTTAGGAGAGTCCATTTGATTTGAGGTATACATCATTTTAAAGCTTAAAGTCTGCTCTCTTAGAATATGGTCTTAACTAAAAATTCATGCTTGGCGACTTTTTGTTTGTTTTGAGGTGCAGGGTAACAAATAATACCTTTTAAACGATATTGGTCACTACATATAAAGGTACATTTTTAAAGTTATGGTCAAAAGCAGCAACAGTTTTCTTATTATTCTCTTTAATTTTCTTTACCTTTAATAGCAAATATCTCCATTTGGGAAATATGGACTTATCGGTTTTTGCGAACAAACTCTTCATATAAAGCCTATTTTGGTATACATATACATTATAAACTGTTGTTGCCTTCACTATGGCAAGGCTATGTAAAGCCATTAAGCCATTTGGTGCCTGCCGTCAAGCTCTGGAGAGAAAGTGAGAGAGAGAGAGAGAGAGAGAGAGAGAGAGAAAGAGAGAAAGAGAGGGGGTACAGGGAACTACGAAGAGAGGGAAACGAAGTAGAATGTGGAATTGCTAATGTTGAATTCGGAGAGCCTGATGGCCAAACCCCAAATGGAATCTGCAGCGTGTTGACAAAAATGTTTGATCGGACAATAACATACCACAGTATGACATAAGATATTACATCTAGTTAGTGTCTACAAGATACGCACTAAATACAGGCTCTTTTAATTTGCATTTAAAGGAATATAAAGACGAGCAGCTTGTTATTTCGGGAGAGAGGTCATTCCATTAAGTAGGGCCCGTGTAAATCATTGTGTGTGTGTTTTGCGAAAATTGTTCGGATACATGCCAGAAGGTGAAATGCGTCACTTTGGCGGGTAGGATAATTATGAATCGAATAGTTTTTCCTGAACATGCGAGTAAAAACATCCGGTAACTCCTTGGCAGAACATTTATACATAAATATGCCGAAGTTGCAACTGAAGAGATCTGATGTTTTAAGTATTTTATTTGTTAAAAATAAATCATTCGTGTGAGAAATATATCCGACATGGTTGACATTCTGATGGCGCGTTTTTGAATACGAAACAGTAGATATATCAAGAAGATTTCTAGTTGCATTCCCCATACAAATACAACATAATCAAGGCACGGAGTAATCAAAGTAGAACAAAGATTAAACAGAATTTGACTTGGAAAAACACATTTAAGTTTATTAAGAACACCCGTGGGTTTAGAAAGAATAACTTGTACAACTGACGTGGGATTTCCAAGATAAATCACTATCAATGAAAAGCCTTAACAATTTTATACTACTAACTTGATTTAATTTAATTTCATTATGAAAAGGAAGGGTTTTAAGACTGTTGCTAAAAACATAACATGAGTTTTATCAATATTAATTGACGATTTATTGACATATGTCCAAGAGTGCACGGATTTAAGTTCTTTATTCATTGTGTTAAGAAGAGTATAAGGATTTCTGTGTGTAAAAAACAGAAGCAGATTGCAGTCATCAGCAAAACATATAAAGGAAAGAGTTGGCGAGGAACTAGGAAGATCGTTAATGTACAAAATGAACAATAATGTGCCTAATAAGGAGCCCTGTGAAACACAGCATGAAATTAACTTTAACTGAGAATCACGGAAATTTATACTTACAAATTGTTTTCTTTTTGATAAATAATCTCGAAGCCAGTGCAAAGCTTTCCCACGTATACCATAATGTCAGTCACACTTTTCGAGAAATTTGTGTGTGCGCGTAAATACCAACCCTTCTAGAAGTTTTGAAAATGAAGTTAACAGAGAAATGGGGCGATAATTTGTCACGGATTCTTCTGTCCTTTTTTAAGTGATTGGTTCTACTTTAGCTATTTTCATGTGTGTGTGTGTGTGTGTGTGTGTGGTGTGTGTGTGTGTGTGTGTGTGTAACTAAACCAGTAGATAACGATGATTTAAGAATGTGTGTAAATGGTGC